>NC_041384.1:464542213-464556813 GCF_002162155.2 Triticum dicoccoides
ACCGACCAGATCGCTTGCGTCGGCGAACAGCGGGGAGCGAGGACACCAGGGGAGCCAACCGATACTGGGTCGACGGCTACCGGTGAAGGACGCCACAAGCGCACGCGCAAAAATGCGTCGCCCTGCGGACTGGCAGCGCCTCGACGTCAAGGGGAGCTTCCTGAAGCCAGGCGGAGTCGTCGGCAACGAAGACGAGCGCGTCGAGACGGATCTCACGGCCCTCAGCCAATCCACCGCCAGAAACCATGATGATGGGAATCAGAAAAATCGCAACTTCACCAAAAAGTCGCTAAGACACCAGCCCCACGGTGGGCGCCAACTGTCGTGGTTCTAAGACTGACAGCAGAATGGGGGGTAGGTATGAAGAGGCAAGATCCCAGCTATGGTGAATTTGTACACACAAGATTTACGAGTTCATGCCCTTCACGGTGGAAGTAATAGCCCTACGTCTCGGTGCCCGGAGGCGGTCGACTGGATTATATGTGTGTGGTGTTACAGGGGGTGCCAACCCTTGTCCCTGAGGAGGGGACGGCTTATATAGAGTTCGCCAGACCCCTCCCGCCCTCAGTTACAAAGGGTTTAAGATACATAAAGATGGGCGTTATTGGTAATGCTATTAATAAAGTGACATAAATGACCATTAAGTCTATAGAGTAAACGCCCGACCGTTGCTTTTCAGAGTGGCTTTTGATCTTCTGTCTATCGAGTGATCATTCCTATGGTTGAGTGACATAGGGTTTTCTGAGTGGAACGTTTCTGGTCGAGTGGATGGTGGTATCCCTTGAATGCTTCTAACTTTAGGGTGATTTCCTAGGGGAGGGCGTCTAGGTCAGGCCTATGACCCTACCCTTGGCACATAGCTTCATCACAACCCACCTGGGCGCGCCTCGCAGGCGCGCCCTGGTGTCTTGTGCCCACCAGGGTCACCTTCCTAGTAGTTTCTTATTTTCCTAATTTTTGTTATATTCCAAAACGGACAAAAATATTTTTGCAGATTTTTTGGAGTCCATTTACTTATTGTATCATGTACCTTCTCTTTTTCATGATTCTGGAGTGTTTCGGAAGGTTTCTTTTATGTGTCCTTCCGGTTTCATAGTTTGGATAATATTGCTTTCCACATTAACGGGCGTACCTGAGATATAATGTTTTATTAGTTTCCCATTAACAACCTTCAGGTTAGTGCCTTCGACATTATTTATTTTGATAGCTCCAGACCGATAAACCTCCTCAATAACATAGGGTCCTTCCCATTTGGAGAGGAGTTTTCCTGCAAAGAATCTGAAATGAGAGTTGTACAAAAGAACATATTCTCCAACTTTGAACTCACACTTTTGGATTCTTTTATCATGACATCTTTTAACTTTTTCTTTAAATAGCTTGGCATTTTCATAAGCTAGGGTTCTCCATTCATCTAATGAGCTAATATCAAATAACCTCTTTTCACCAGAAGTTTTAAATCATAGTTGAGTTATTTAATTGCCCAATAAGCTTTAAGTTCTAAGTCAAGAGGCAAATGACAAGCTTCTCCAAAAACCATTTTATAAGGAGACATACACATAGGATTCTTATATGCTGTTCTATAAGCCCAAAGTGCATCCTCTAATTTCTTAGACCAATTCTTCCGGGACCTATTGACAGTTTGTTGCAAAATTAATTTTATTTCTCTATTGCTAAGTTCAACTTGACCACTAGACTGAGGATGATAGGGTGATGCAATTCTATGGTTAACATCATACTTGGCAAGCATTTTACGGAAAGCACCATGAATAAAGTGTGAACCACCATCAGTCATTAAATATCTAGGGACTCCAAACCTTGGGAAGATAACTTCTTTAAGCATTTTAATAGAGGTGTTGTGATCAGCACTACTAGTTGGAATAGTTTCTACCCACTCCGTAACATAATCAACGGCAACCAAAATATGAGTATACCCATTAGAGGAAGGAAAAGGTCCCATGTAATCAAATCCCCAAACATCAAATGGTTCAATGGCAAGTGAATAATTCATAGGCATTTCTTGAAGGTTACCAATATTACCTATTCTTTAACATTCATCACAAGATAAGACAAACTTACGAGCATCCCTGAAGAGAGGAGGCCAATAAAACCCAGATTGCATTACCTTGTGAGCAGTTCTGTCGCCCGCATGATGTCCTCCATAAGCTTTGGAGTGACATTTCCATAGGATTTGTCCCTATTCATGCTCAGGTACACAACGTCTAATAATACCATCTACTCCTTCTTTATAAAGATGTGGGTCATCCCAGAAGTAATGTCTTAAATCATAGAAGAATTTTTTATTTTGTTGGTATGTGAAACTAGGTGGTAAATATTTAGCAACAATGTAATTAGCATAGTCAGCATACCAAGGAGTGTTATGAGAAAGATTTATTGCAGCTAACTGCTCATCAGGAAAACTATCATCAATAGTTAGTGGGTCATCAAGGACATTCTCCAACCTAGACAAGTTATCAGCCACGGGGTTCTCTGCTCCTTTTCTATCAATGATATGCAAATCAAATTCTTGTAGCAAAAGAACCCATCGAATAAGTCTAGGTTTAGCATCTTTCTTTTCCATAAGATATTTTATAGCAGCATGATCGGTGTGAACAATAACTTTAGAGTCAACAATGTAAGATATAAATTTATCACAAGCAAACACCACTACTAGAAATTCTTTTTTAGTAGTAGCATAATTTTGTTGTGCATTGTCTAGATTTTTAGTAGCATAATGAATAACATTTAGTTTCTTATCAACTCTTTGTCCTAGAACAACACCAACAGCATAATCACTAGCATCACACATAATTTCAAAGGGCAAGTTCCAATCAGGTGGTTGAACAATATGTGTAAAAATTAAGGCTTTCTTGAGTGTTCCGAAGGCTTCTAGACAATCATCATCAAAAACAAAAGGAATATCCTTTTGCAAAAAATTTGTAAGAGGCCTAGAAATTTTAGAAAAGTCTTTGATAAATCTCCTATAGAAAACATCATGACCCAGGAAGCTACGAATACCTTTGACATCTTTAGGACATGGCATTTTCTCAATTGCATCTACCCTAGCTTTGTCCACCTCAATACCTCTTTCAGAAATTTATGGCCCAAAACAATACCTTCATTAACCATAAAGTGGCACTTCTCCCAATTCAAGACAAGATTTGTTTGCTCACATCTCTGCAAAACTCGATCAAGATTGCTTAAACAATCATCAAAAGACTTCCCATAAACAGAAAAGTCATCCATGAAAACCTCAACAATCTTTTCACAAAAGTTAGAGAATATAGCAGTCATACATCTTTGAAAGGTAGCAGGTGCATTGCATAAACCAAAAGGCATACATCTATAAGCATAAGTTCCTAAAGGACAAGTAAAAGTGGTCTTTTCTTGACCAGGTTGAGAAACATGTATTTGTGAAAAACCAGAAAAACCATCAAGGAAGCAAAAATGTGTGCGGTTAGATAATCTTTCTAGCATTTGATCAATAAAAGGCAGAGGGTAATGATCTTTTCTAGGTTATTTGTTTAATTTTCTAAAATCAATTACCATTCTATAGCCTGTAACAATTCTTTGTGGAATAAGTTCATTCTTATCATTAGGAACAACGATAATACCTCCCTTCATAGGGACACAATGAACATGACTTACCCATCTACTATCAGCTATAGGATAGATTATACATGCTTCCAAAAGTTTTAATATATTTCCGTTCTTACCACTTCTTTCATCTTTGAATTTAGCCGACGTTGGTGATCAACAATGGGTTTAGCATCAGGTTCCATATTAATCTTGTGCTGACATAGAGTGGGACTAATACCCTTAAGATCATCAAGAGTATATCCAATAGCAGCTCGGTGCTTCCTTAGAACTTTCAATAATCTTTCTTCTTTATGTTCTGAAAGGTTAGCACTAATAATAACAGGATATGTCTTCTTCTCATCGAGATAAGCATATTTCAAAGTGTCTGGAAATTGTTTTAATTCAAACAAAGGATCACCTTTAGGTGGAGGAGGACCTCCTAGAGTTTCAATAGGCAAATTGTGTTTAAGAAGAGGACGTTGTTCAAATAAAATCTTATCTATTTTATTTCTTTCATGCATAAGCAAATTATTTTCATGGTCTAACAAATATTGTTCTAGAGGATCAGTAGGAGGTACATCAATAGAAGCAAGATTAATAATTTCATCCTTACTAGGCAATTCTTTTTATGTGGTTTTCTACTGAACTTGGAAAAATTAAACTCATGAGACTCATCACCAAAGCTGACACCGACATTTTATTTCTCACAATCTATTTTAGCATTAACGGTGTTCAAGAAAGGTCTACCAAAGATAATGGGACAAAAGTCATCTTGTAGGGAAGCAAGAACAAGAAAATCCGTAGGGTATTTTATTTTCCCACACAAGACTTCAACGTCTCTAACAATTCCAAGTGGTGTGATGGTATCTCTGTTAGCAAGTTTAATAGTAACATCTATGTCTTCTATTTTAGCGGGTGCTATGTCATTCATAACTTCTTGATATAAGGTAAAAGGAATAGCACTCACGCTAGCACCTATGTCACATAAACCATGATAATAGTGATCTCATGTTTTAACTGAGACAGCAGGCATGCCACCAACAGGTCTATGTTTATCCTTTTTATCAGGTTTGGCAATTCTAACAGCTTCATCACAGAAGTAGATAACATGCCCATCTATATTTTCTTCCAGGAGATCTTTAACCATAGCAATAGTAGGTTCTACCTTGATTTGTTCAGCTGGTTTAGGTGTTCTAATATAACTTTTGTTAACCATAGTTGAAACTTTAGCATGTTCCTTCAGCCTAACAGGGAAAGGTAGTTTCTCAATATAAGCAGTAGGAACAAGTGGATCAACATTATAAATAGTAGTTTCATCTTTAGCTATTACCGGTTCTTTAATTGGTTGGTGATATTTAAACCACTTCTCTTTAGGGAGATCAACATGGGTGGCAAAATATTCACAAAGGGAGACTACTATCTCAGAATCAAGTCCATATTTAGTGCTAAACTTTTGAAAAGCATCGGTATTCATAAAAGATTTAACACAATCATACTTAAGCTTAGTACCTGACTCTTTACCTTCGTCGAGTTCCCAATCTTCAGAGTTGCGTTTAATTCTTTCTAAGAGATCCCACCGGAATTCAATAGTCTTCTTCATAAAAGAACCAACACAAGAAGTATCAAGCATGGATCGATCATTATGAGAAAGCCGAGCATAAAAATTATGAATAATAATTTCTCTTGAGAGCTCATGGTTTGGGCATGAATATAACATTGACTTAAGCCTACCCCAAGCTAGAGCAATACTTTCTCCTTCACGAGGCCAAAAATCATATATATAATTTTGATCACGATGAACTAGATGCATAGGATATTTTTTTTGGTGAAACACCAATTTCAACCAATTCTGATTCCGATTCCGATTCCAAGATCCAATATCATCGCATAGTCTATACCATGACAATGCTTTTCCCTTAAAAGATAAAGGGAAAACCTTCTTATTAACTTCATATCTGGGTAAACCTACAAGCTTAAATAATCCACAAATTTCTTCCACATATATCAAGTGCGTATCAGGATGTTCGGTTCCATCTCCTACATAAGGATTAGCTAGCAGTTGTTCTATCATACCCGAAGGAATTTCATATTAAATATTTTTCAGTAGGTGCTGTAGGTTGAGGGGTAACTAATTGTGGTTCCGAACAAGGTGAAGATACCCCGAACAAACCCCTCAAAGGATTGTTCTCCATAGTAAAAAGTGGCAATAAATTTCAGCACGTAGTAATAATTTTTCCTTACCAATTTCCACTTACCAATAGTGCTTCACTCCTCGGCAACGATGCCAGAAAATAGCCTTGATGACCCACAAGTATATGTGATCAATTGTAGCCTTTTCGATAAGTAAGAGTGTCGAACCCAACGAGGAGCAGAAGGAAACGACAAGTGGTTTTCAGCAAGGTGATGTCTGCAAGTGCTGAAATTGTAAGTAACAGAGTAGTTTGATAGCAAGATAATTTAACGGTAATAGAAACAAAAGTGCAGCAAGGTATCCAAATCCTTTTGAGGCAAAGGACAAGCCAAAATGGTCTCTTATAATAAGCAAAACAGTCTTGAGGGTACACGTGAATTTCATCTAGTCACTTTCATCATGTTGGTTCGATTCGTGTTCGCTACTTTGATAATTTGATATGTAGGTGGATCGGTGCTTAGGTGTTGTTCTTACTTGAACAAACCTCCTACTTATGATTAACCCCCTCGCAAGCATCCGGAACTACGAGAAAATTATTAAGAATAAATTCTAACCATAGCATTAAAATTTTGGATCCAGTCGGTCCCTTACGGAATAGCGCATAAACTAGGGATTAAGCTTTTGCCACTCTCGCAACCCATCATCTAATTACTACTCCATAATGCATTCCCTTAGGCCCAAATATGGTGAAGTGTCATGTAGTCTACGTTCACATGACACCACTAAGGGAATCACAACAAACATACTATCAAAATATCAAACACATATCAAGTTCACATGATTACTTGCAACAAGATTTCTCCCGTGACCTCAAGAACAGAAGTAAAAAACTCACAAATGATAATCATGCTCAAGATCAGAGGGGTATTAAATAGAATCTTGGCTCTGAACATATAATCTTCCACCAAATAAACCATATAGTAATCAACTACAAGATGTAATCAACACTACTAGTCACCCACAAGCACCAATCTATAGTTCCGGTACAAAGATTGAACACAAGAGATGAACTAGAGTTTGAGATGAGATGGTGCTATTGAAAATGTTGATGGAGATTTCCCTCCCCAAGATGGGAGAGTTGTTGGTGATGATGATGACGACGATTTCCCCCTTGGGGAGGGAAGTTCCCCCAGCGGAAACGCTCCGCCGGAGGGTAAAAGTGCTCCTGCCCAAGTTCCGCCTCGAGACGGCGGCGCTCTATCCCAAAAGTCCTCTATTTATTTTTTTAGGTCAAAATGACTTATATACCAGAAGATGGGCACCGGAGGTGGGTTGGGCTGAGCACAACCCACTAGGCCGTGCCTGGGGGGCCAGGCGCGCCCTAGTGTCTTGTGCTCACCAGGTGGCCCCCTCTAGTAGTTATTTGCTCCAGTATTTCTTATTTATTCCATAAGAATTCCCCGTGAAGTTTCAGCTCATTTGGAGTTGTGCAGAATAGGTAGCCTGACGTAGCTTTTTCAGGTCCAGATTTCCAGCTACCGGAATTCTCCCTCTTTGTGTGAACCTTGCAAATTATGAGAGAAAATGCATTAGAATTACTCCAAAAGGCATTATTATGCATTAAAACATTATAAATAACAGTAGATAAACATGATGCAAAATGGACGTATCAGCTTCTGTCGGGGTAGCCGGGCTCTCGCCGACCGAGGTCCCTCGGGGGAATTCTTGCGCCTCCGCGGAAAGCGGTGCCGCAGCTGGGCTTGCTGAGGGTCACCCTGATGGCCTCTGGGATGGAGCCAGGGTGACACCAAGGAAGGATGGTGGTGCGTCGGCCTCCGGGGAGGAGAAGAAGAAGAGGAACTAGACCGCGTTGGACGAGTAAGTTCCCTTGACTTACCTTCTGATTGCACGCTCGTAGTTCATATGTTCATACAGTGTCCCCATCATGCCGAACCAGAAGTGGTGATGTGGAGAAGAAGAAGAATAAGAAGAAGAAGAAGACAACCGTCGTTGCGATGGTGCCCTTTGTCCTGATGGCAGCTTCGATGCTCGGCCGCAACTTTGGCAGGCGCGCAACGCCGTCATAAAAAATGGATATTTCAAATGAATCAACATGATCATAGCAATCACCATAGCATTCATCCTTTGATAAGCACAAAAGAAAATTAAACAATGTATGAGTTGAAGAGTTACTCTCATTATAAGGTGGGCGCGGATAGCTAATACACTCTTCCTCCTTTTATTCTTCGCTCTCCTCATCATCTTTTTCATCTAATGAGCCCACGATGTCATGAATTTCTTCTTCCATAGTTTCCTGCAAAATATTCTCAATAAATTCATTAATATCGGAATTTTATTTATAATTCTCATAGCAATATTTAAGTATAGCAACATTTTCAGATCTATAAACAACATGTCACACCCTAGCTAGTCATGCATTAGAGTGTTGCATCATGTTTACTCTTTCATCAGAAACTTGAAATGGGGATGACAGAACCCCCAGTCCCCTCTGAAACCAACTAGGGTTACTAAAATAATTTTCAATGAACCTGAAATGCCCTTCTAAAATGCCCATCATTTTTGTCTTGGTTCAGAACCTCCGCCAAAAGTGGTGCACATTTTCCTAGGCCATCTTAGGGTTTTTGAATTAAATCATAAATATTTGAATTTGGGCATTTAAAATTATATAAAATATTTAAATGCTCAAATATCTCCAAACTAAAATGTTTCATGTTGGAAATAATCCAACTATGGACCAGGAGTAATTTGGTGATTTTTGAAGTTGCCTAGGTATTTTATTAAATTCAAACAAAGTTGCAGATATATTAAATAAAAACAGAAACCGAAAAAAAGGGAAAAACTTACCTGTCGCCCAGTACCGGCCCACCTGCCGGCCCAGCCCAGCACCGCGCCAGCGAGCTGCTTCCGGCCAGGCAGGCAGGCAGGTGCTCGGCGGCGAGCACCGCATGGGTGCCACGCACCTGCTCGCTGCCTCGCCGCCTCCCTCGCCCGGCTAACGCCGTGGATCGGCCTCCCTCTCTCCCCCGAACCCCCCCAGACACCCCCTCTCCTCTCCAGCTCCTCCCCCTCGCACGCCCCAGCCATGGCCGACGCCATCGCCGCCACCCCCTCGCCGTAGCCACGCCCTCCGTCCACCCCACGCCGTGCCACCGTGTCCAGGAGCTCCGCCGCCGTCCACTTCATCGAGCTAGCCGAGCCCCGTGTGCTCGTGCGGCCCGAGACCACCGCACCGACCTCGCCCGAGCTCACCGTCGCCGGAGATCCCGTTCAACGCCGTCGCCGCCTCAGCTCGTCCCCGACCTCGCCGGTGGCCTCTACGGGAGCGCTGTGAGCCTAGCTACTCCTCCGACCCTCTCTCTCTCATTCCTGAGCCGTGTAGCCACCGCACGAGGATCACACGCCCGCACTGCCGCGGATCTCGTCGCCGACGTGCTTCCGGCCACACTCCGGCCACAAGATGGTGTCCATCTTACTCACCGAGTCCCGCAACACCTAGCTAGCTACTCCACGAGCCTCACCGACCCCTCTAGCGCCAAGTTCATCTTCGACCGAGCCCCGGTGGCCGCCAAAGTCGTCGCCGGCGCCAACTCCGGCCACCCCGACCCCAACGGACTCCGCCAAGAGCTGCGGTTTGTCCTCAGCTCCACTCCGGTGGTCTCGCGGCCCATTTGGTGGCCGAAATGGCCAAAACCACTCCCGCCGCCGCGTCGGGCTCGCCGGCGGCTAAACGCCGGCGTCGCTGGCTTTGACTTTGACCACGGGTGGGCCTGGTTGACTCCCCTGAGTCAATGACAGGTGGGGCCCAGCCCTGTTAATTAAACAGGATTAGTTTTAATTAAATTTTAATTAAAATAATCACCCTGACATGCGGGACCCACTGTCAGGTTTGACCCAGACCTGTTCCGTTGACCTGCTGACGTCACACTGACGTCAGGCTGACGCAGTAATTGATTTTCTGGATTTAATTTAAATCAGGAAATTCCAGAATATTATTTAAACTTCAAAAATTCATAACTTTTATTCTGTAACTCCAAATTGGACAAATTATATATGAAAAATGATCAGAAAAATCCAATCTATCCATCTGTACTATTTTCATGCATGATCAAACAAGTTAAATTGATGTTTCAAGCAGAACAAGGAAAAGCACTTTAAAAGGCCATATATGAGTTTGAACTTTGAATCAATGGTTCAAATTAGTTCAAACCCATCTGTTCCTAGTTGCATTAGCCCAATACACTCATTTTGCCATGTCTCATGCATGCATCATATTGTTGCATACTGTTTGGTAATGTTTGTGTATCGGTGCTCTCTGCGGCAGGTTCTGCCCCCGAGGAGTACCGTGATAACCCCGATGAAGAGCAATACCAGTGCATCGAACCATCAGGCAAGCAACCAACCATTTGATCATATCGATACAATCCCATGTTCTCGCTCCTGCTCTCTTTTACTGCATTAAGACAACGCGTTTCAAACTGCTGTGTGCTACGGTAGTTGAACCCATTTCCTCTGCATGACCTGTCATTGCCACAGTAACTAGATGAAACCCACTAGCATGTGTAGGAGTTGATTGAGCCATATGTATGTGTTGTTCCTACCTTGCTATGCCTGCTATGCTTAGAGTCGTGTCAGGTCTGGTTCATCTGGGTGATGGGCTAGAGTGAAATGTTTATGTCAGTAATGAGAGTGGTGTGGTGAACACGATTTGGTAAAGGTATCGATGAGAGGCCATGTAGGAGTACATGGTGGGTTGTTTCATTGAAGCCGACCCTAAGCACTGAGATCTGTATGTGTGATTTAAGAATCAGCTACTACCATGCATTGGGCCCGAAACCAATGGACCCTCTCGACTTCTTATTCACCCTAGTTCTCCGTCCAGGAGTTGCAAGTAGTTTCTGGTGTTTGTAGCCTACTGGAGGCCGTGGACAGCGCTGACCGTAGGGGTGGGCTGTGATGCGGTAGGTACGTGGCACGGTGTACCGAATACCCGTTAGGTATCTCGGGAACCCTGTTCACATCGTTCGGGGCCGTATGGGAAACCTCGGCCGGACTCCCTGCGGATGGAACCTGGATAGGCGATAAACCTGGACTGGAGGCTTAGGTGGTTAGGTAGGTCGTGGCCGACACCCACGTTGGGTTTCCGCTTGAAGGTTGCCGAGTACATGTCGTGTAAACGACGGTAAGTGGTGAGAGCGTGTATGAAGAAGTACACCCCTGCAGGGTTAACATGATCTATTCGAATAGCCGCGTCCGCGGTAAAGGACTACTTGGTTGCCTATACAGTTCATAGACAAGTAAATGGAAACTGTTAAAAGCCTCAAGATAAGTGTGAGTGCCGAGGATGGCTCTTCCGTAGGAAGACGGAGGTGGATCCTTGGTAGTGTATTGAATTGGTGAGTAGTGGACTCGTGTGCGCAAAACCATTTCAAGTTGGAGTATCGTAGGATAGTCTAGCCAAGAGTCAAAGCTGGCTTGCTGCAATAACTCCACCAACCCTTCTTGATAATATGCATGTATGTAGGATCTGATGTAAGTCTTGCTGAGTACCTTTGTACTCATGTTGCTATAATTTACATTTTTACAGAAGACGCTGCAACCCCTTCTGATGGGTTCTACGTAGACGTTGACATCAACGAGTAGGCTAAAGACCCAGGTGGTGACCCTGAGCTTGTGAAGGACCACGTAGTATAGTTAGGCTTTCCAAGCCTCCTTTATTTTACTAGTTGTCTGTACTCAGACAAGTTACTTCCGCTGCTGGTTTGTATGACTGTATGACTTGTATGTTGGGTCGTGAGACCCGTACCTTCGTGTATGTTATGAATGGCTCCCTGAGCCTTAAATAAAGTACTTGTGTCGTAGAGTCATGTTGTGATGCTACGTTGTATTTGCACATATCGAGCATATTGTGTGTATGACTGAAATGCTTGGTATGTGTGGGATCTGACTATCTAGTTGTTTATCTTTAGTAGCCTCTCTTACCGGGAAATTCTCCTAGTGTTACCGCTGAGCCATGGTAGCTTGCTACTGCTCTGGAACACTTAGGCTGGCCAGCATGTGTCCTTCTTTGTTCCTGTGTCTGTCCCTTCGGGGAAATGTCACGCTTTGAGTACCGGAGTCCTGTTAGCCCGCTACAGCCCGGTTTACCGGAGTCCTGCTAGCCCAGTGCTACAGCCCGGACCCACTTGCTGATGACCGACACGTTCGTAGCTGGGTCATGGATGCCTGTCCCTGTAAGTCTGTGCCACTTTGGGTTTACGACTAGTCATGTCAGCCCGGGCTCTTTATCATATGGATGCTAGCGACACTATCATATACGTGAGCCAAAAGGCGCAAACGGTCCCGGGCAAAGGTAAGGCGACACCCGTGGGGATACCGTGCGTGAGGCCGCAAAGTGATATGAGGTGTTACCGGCTAGATCGATGTGACATCGAGTCGGGGTCCTGACAGTGTTGGCATCAGAGCCGGACTGCCTGTAGGTTCTCCAAGCCAAACTGGTCGATGTTGAGTCTAGAAATTCTTTAGTTATGTGTAGGGGAATTGTTTGTGGGTTGGAACGTAAGGCTCTTTTTACTCCTTTATCTTATGACATTCTGATCTGAGTCAGTCCATTCTTCTACCGGGGGTTAAGGAATTAGGATCTATTCTCTCTATCAGGATCACGTGTTACTAATCAGTAGTACCTTATAAGTTTGATGGATACAAGCCTAGTTCAGTTCTACTACCACATTATGTTGTTAGAATGGATTCAGAACTTTGATATGATGATGTTGAGTGTGTATGAAATCCTTTGTCAAATGTCTCAAAATCCTTCTTGAGCATTTACAGCTGTTATGCTGCCGAAATTTTGCTAGAAATTCTAATGCCTTTGCATTATGATTGTGCTTTCAGATGGCCACTCGCGACCTCAATCAAGTGGTTCGCCTGACTCGATGCCTAGATGTACCCGGCCATACTGCCAAATTGGTCAGGGTAATGACTGAGGCTGGATACCGCTGGTATCCTGAGTACACGGTCGAAGAACAATTCCGAGACTTTAATCAAAGCCAGTATCTCTGCACTGTCAGGATATTTCCATCTTATCCTGGATCCACCGAGCCTCTTCACTGCTCTTATGGACTCGGGGTTACTATTGAGATGGCTGTGCAGGACGCCGCCTACTCTATGATGACCATTATGCGAGTCAGATCTGGTCTATTTCGGGACTCTGATTTCCGGTATATGCCAGGATCACTTCCGGGAGCACAAGGGTATCTCCAGGCTATCTATGCTGACCCCACCCAGGAGGATTCACGGACTCGCACCACTGCTGAGATGCTCGAGGATAAGGACCGTGAAAATCGGGCCTTGAGGTTAGAGCTCTTCAATACCCGTGCTGACCACTGGGCCACTTTGACTCGGTTTGCACCGGCGGTGCAAGCTGGATTCTCAGATATGCGCGATCTCTATCCTGTGAGATCTGCTCTGCCAGACGTGATGGTTTGGCGTGATGTAGGAGGCATCACCCCACCTCGCGGGCCCCGCAGGCCACCGTCTGTTGGTCCAAGACCCCATCCTAGCCCCTATGGTCCACAAGCTCCGCGAGATCGTCCGTTTCCGGATGATCATGTTGAGCTTCCAGGCTATGGAGGTGACTTCTACGAGGACTACTACGGATCGGTCTGAGTTAGTGGTAGTATCACTAGTTCGCACTAGATGTGTCGTCTATCGTCCCGCGTGACTCGTGGGATATGACCTAGTTTGTACTCCTTCCGGAGGTGTAGAAAAATAATGTATAGGGGCTTGGAATGCCTTCGATGAGATGTAATCCTCTTTCACCGTAATAGTACTTTGTTTGGTCTTGTACTAAACCCTGTATGGTGTGTATGACGATGGAATAAAGAAGCAGTTTCTGTATATACCATGTCATACGGATGGTCATCTTGCATTTCGAGTTATTCCTTACATTTTTACCCTATGTCGGAATTTTATCATCCTGACTAAATCATTGTCTTGTTTACCTAGGATGGTCAACACGCGCGCTAACCCTGCTTCTCAAGAGCAGGCCGAAGGCAGTGAAGCCAGGGATGCAAATCTGCCTCATCCTCCTTCACTAGCCGAGGTTATGATGGAAGCTGAGAGAAACAAGCGGGAGACCAACCGTTTGTTGGAGCGTATTGAACAGAACACAGCACACCATCAGAGGACTAACGTGGTGTCACTCAGTGATTTTATCAAATTACATCCACCCACGTTCCACCACTCCGTCGAGCCTCTCGACGCTGATGACTGGCTTCGCAGTATCTCTCACAAACTGCGTTCCGCGCTGGTAGCAGAGGCTGACAAGGTCACCTTTGCTGCATATCATCTCGAAGGCCCCGCCAGTCTGTGGTGGGAGAATTATGGAGCTATGCGCCCAGCGGGCCATGTCACTACTTGGGCTGAATTCAGTGAGGCTCTCCGTGAACATCACATTCCGGAGGGTCTCATGGACCGTAAACGTGAAGAATTTTGCAGTTTCACCCAAGGCCGACTTTCTGTGGATGCTTACAGCAGGGAGTTTGGTAATCTCGCACGATATGCAACTGAGGAAGTGTCTACTGATGCCAAGAAGCAAGCAAGGTTCCGTAAGGGACTTAGTCCTGAGCTTCGTCGTGACCTCCGTCTGCATGAGTGCACATCTTTTCAGAAACTGGTCAACAAAGCCATCAGTGCTGAAACTGGTCAGACTGACTATGACGCAACACGCAAGCATGGCCGTGATATGGGTTCCTCATCCGGTGCTGGTCCTCAGAAGCGCCGCGTGTGGGTACCCAACACCGCCCTGCCACCCAGGTTCACACCGAGGCCATCCTTCCAGGCGCCTCGCCCCGTTCAACAGTCTGCACCGGCCAAG
>NC_041384.1:464574061-464650314 GCF_002162155.2 Triticum dicoccoides
TCTATTCGAATAGCCGCGTCCGCGGTAAAGGACTACTTGGTTGCCTATACAGTTCATAGACAAGTAAATGGAAACTGTTAAAAGCCTCAAGATAAGTGTGAGTGCCGAGGATGGCTCTTCCGTAGGAAGACGGAGGTGGATCCTTGGTAGTGTATTGAATTGGTGAGTAGTGGACTCGTGTGCGCAAAACCATTTCAAGTTGGAGTATCGTAGGATAGTCTAGCCAAGAGTCAAAGCTGGCTTGCTGCAATAACTCCACCAACCCTTCTTGATAATATGCATGTATGTAGGATCTGATGTAAGTCTTGCTGAGTACCTTTGTACTCATGTTGCTATAATTTACATTTTTACAGAAGACGCTGCAACCCCTTCTGATGGGTTCTACGTAGACGTTGACATCAACGAGTAGGCTAAAGACCCAGGTGGTGACCCTGAGCTTGTGAAGGACCATGTAGTATAGTTAGGCTTTCCAAGCCTCCTTTATTTTACTAGTTGTCTGTACTTAGACAAGTTACTTCCGCTGCTGGTTTGTATGACTGTATGACTTGTATGTTGGGTCGTGAGACCCGTACCTTCGTGTATGTTATGAATGGCTCCCTGAGCCTTAAATAAAGTACTTGTGTCGTAGAGTCATGTTGTGATGCTACGTTGTATTTGCACATATCGAGCATATTGTGTGTATGACTGAAATGCTTGGTATGTGTGGGATCTGACTATCTAGTTGTTTATCTTTAGTAGCCTCTCTTACCGGGAAATGTCTCCTAGTGTTACCGCTGAGCCATGGTAGCTTGCTACTGCTCTGGAACACTTAGGCTGGCCGACATGTGTCCTTCTTCGTTCCTGTGTCTGTCCCTTCGGGGAAATGTCACGCTTTGAGTACCGGAGTCCTGCTAGCCCAGTGCTACAGCCCGGACCCACTTGCTGATGACCGACACGTTCGTAGCTGGGTCATGGATGCCTGTCCCTGTAAGTCTGTGCCACTTTGGGTTTACGACTAGTCATGTCAGCCCGGGCTCTTTATCATATGGATGCTAGCGACACTATCATATACGTGAGCCAAAAGGCGCAAACGGTCCCGGGCAAAGGTAAGGCGACACCCGTGGGGATACCGTGCATGAGGCCGCAAAGTGATATGAGGTGTTACCGGCTAGATCGATGTGACATCGAGTCGGGGTCCTGACACAACATCATCAAAATCTTCATACTTTTCAAACAAAGATTCAATTCCATAAGAACCCTTAAAGCAACGAATTCTTCTATTCATTCCACATCATAGTAATCATATCTACCATTAGCATAAGAAGCCAAGGTTTCATTATCATTAAATTCACATGAAAAGGGAAGGTGTGGATCCTTCATCCCAGAGCAACAAGTATTATCATATCTCAAGCATAAATTCCAAGCATACCAATGCAACATTTCAATTTAATCCCATAAGAGTTTTCCTTTTTGAGTCAAGTGATAATCCCTAAAGTATTCGCGTTGATCCAACGTGTCTCCCATTATCAAGTTGAATGGGGTTTTCTCGGAATTATCAAAGTAGTGTTTAATATTATTTTTACATAACGAGCATCGAGGGTTTTAGGAGGTTCCCCGTCTCAATGAGTAGCAAGTATAGCTTTTTTTGGGTATTTCATGTTCCATATCCATAACTAAATATATAAAATAACTTAGAACAGAACAGAAAATCTACTTCATGATAAAGCAAATCATCACACACTAGAATATTCACCCCATGCTATTGCTCCCCGACAACGGCGCCAGAAAAAGGTCTTGATAACCCACAAGTATAGGGGATCAATTGTAGCCTTTCTCGGTAAGTAAGAGTGTCGAACCCAATGAGGAGCTAAGGGTAGAATTTATATTCCCTTCAAGTTTCCCTTCAAGTTCTACCGACCATCGATACAACTCTATGCAAGCTTAATGTTCGCTTTACCTAGAACAAGTATGAAACTATAAGTACTTTGTATGTGTAAAGGTATAGGTTTGCAAGATAATAAAGAACACGTAAATAAAAGTTAGGGGCTGTTTAGATAAAGAAACAATTAAGTTAGTTTTAGTAGAGAGGTTTTTGTCACAAGAAAGTTATTTGTCCCTAGGCAATCGATACCTAGACTGGTAATCATTATTGCAATTTTATATGAGGTAGAGGCATGAGCTCACATACTTTCTCTACTTCGATCATATGCACTTATGATTGGAACTATAGCAAGCATCTGTAACTACCAAAGATCATTAAGGTAAAACCCAACCATAGCATTAAGCACCAAGTCCTCTTTACTCCCATACGCAACAACCCACGTACTCGGGTTTGTGTTTCAGTCACTCACGCAACCCACTATAAGAGAATCATGAACATATTGCAACGCCCTACAATGGGAATCCCTCATGCTTGCACGACACGGAGGGCACCATAGGACAACAACAAAATAAAACAAACAACTCAAACCAATCACGATCATCAATCAACCCATAGGACAAAACATATCTACTCAAATATCATAGGATAGTCACATATCATTGGATAAAAATATATAGTGTTGAGCACCATGTTTAAGTAGAGATTACAATGGGTAGAATAGGCGTTACACCGCTTCATAGAGGGGGAGAAAGTTTGTGTTGAAGGTAGTGAGGTTGTTGGTGTAGATCGCCCTCACAATCCTTGCCCTGGTGGCGTTCCGGTGCCACCGAGGGAGAGGGGGAGAGAGACCCCTTCCTTCTTCTTCTTCGTTGACCTCCCCCCTAGATGGGTGGAGGGTTTCCCCTCTAGTCCTTGCCTCCATGGTGGCGGAGGGGCGGGAGCCCCTCCGAGATTGGATCTATCTCTTTGTTTATTTTGTGTCTCACGATCCCATTTTCTAGCCCTTCACCGTTTCTTAAATTCCCAAAGATCCATAAATCCGATTGGGCTGAAATTTTGAGATAATATTCTCCAGGATATTATCTTTCTTGTGGCGAAAGAAGGGCACCAACTGTCTTACTGGGTGGCTAAAAGCTTGTAGGGTGCACCCTGGGTAGGGGGCACGCCCTTGAGCTTGTGGGCTCCTCGGGCATCGTCTCGCGTTGATTCCGCTTCCCAAAAATCACATACATTTCAAAATATTTATCCGTAAATTTTTACTGTGTTTGGACTTCATTTGATATGGATTTTCTATGAAACAGAAAACATGCAATAAAGAGGAACTGGCATTGGGCACTGGATCAATATGTTAGTCCCAAAAATAATATAAAACGTTGGCGAAAGTATGAAGTTGTAGAATATTGGCATGAAACCATCAAAAAATTGTAGGTACGACGAAGACGTATCACATGGCGGTCGCCAACGCCACCTGGTAGGCAGCCTCCTCCTCATCCGTCTTGGCCTTCGGGAGCGGCGGAGGGTTGGTGTGGTGCTCGTGGATGATGTGCCGGCGTTGCTCCTCCTGCTCAAGGGCAAACTAGACCTCCCATTCTGGAGATTCCGGCGCGTGGGCCGACAGCCGGCACTGCTCCGGCATTAGGAGCTCCCGACGCCTACGCACCTCCTCCGCATGCGTCCATCACGATCATGGCACCGGGATCCACCACGGATCCAGATGTCACTCGTGAGGCAGCGTCACATTTGGCTACGGTAGTGGTTGCCTGTACTGCTAGTGCCACTGCGCCTGGTGCACGAGGATGTGCAGCCGCTGTCTCACGGGGCGGGCAGCCGGCGGATGAGGAGCTACCGACCAAGGTATTCCCCTTGTTCTTGCCGGGGTCGTTGAGAAAACCCACGACGCGCGTGAGGATTTGCTTGTTACCGGCAAGGGAGCACGCGGGGGCGGGCTAGATGTGGACAGGTGGTGGAAGTGGATGAGGCCGCCCCACCCCCCGCACACGTGGATTAAAGAAGGACGGCCCCATATAGCTTCCAGACGCTGGTGTGTGGACCCGCGGTACGTGGCTACGTTAAATACGACCACTTGTGATGGTTGGCTGGCCGACATGTGGGGTTGCAGCGGACACCAAGGGGATGCGCGGCGTTTCCACTTCATGTCCGCGCTGACGCATTTTGAGTTGGAGTCGACGCGTTGGGCCGACGTTTTGATGAAATGGGTCGCTTTGTTGGAGTTGCTCTAAATAAATTAAAAGGTAAACGAAAAACGAGTGGACATGTAGATGCATCGATGGCAGCAGCGAGCGCACGCTACCTAGCAAAGCTCACGGTGGCACATTTGTAGGCGACATAGGGCATGTACAATGATTAATAAGATAGTTTTATCTTAAGTTTTGCATGTAAATTATAGATGACAATAGAACATGTCTACAATGGATTATCTCTTAGCCTTATCTTTAATAATAGTTATTCCTAAAAATATAGTGAGACATATTGTGCTAAAAGATCATCTCTTGTCTTCTCTTAAATAAAAGAAGACAAGTCTTATGATTTCTCTCTCATCCATTTCATTATTTTATCGAACCTTGCTATGCGTACGACGAGTTCCTGTCCAGCACTCGTACGATTAGAGACAATCATAAATAATTCAGTTTGTGGGCCATAGCATTTGAAGATGATTTGCTCTCTGGTCGTACTGTTCGGACAAGAAAAGCATCGTACGCAGAGCAGTTTCATTATTTATCCTACGTGGCATTGCTAAGATAGAACCATTGTACATGCCCTTAGTTTTCCAACTCGGTGCAAGCGATGAATAGACATGCCCCGTTAAGCTAGGGCTCCCCTATATCTTGCTTATAGCGAGATGTAGCGAAGCCTCGTCTGAAGGCGAGCGCTAGGCCACACGTCACAACCTTGTTTTTTCTTTTATGTTTGTTTCTTTTTTGTTTTGTTTATACTTCCATATCTACATAACTATATGTAAAAATTTGAAAATATTAATCAAGCATTTGAAAAATATTCAATGTGTATAGAAACTTTTTTCATGTATATGAAAAATGTATAAAAAAACATACAATGTTTATGAAAACAAATTGAGCATGTACTTAAGAAAATATTAATCAAGCATTTGGAACAAAAGATCTGGTATTTCACAATTGTTAAAAAAGCATTTGAAAATGTTAAATGTGTATGAAAAAAGTTTTTCATATATACAAAAAATATAACAAATGTGTATGAAAATAAGTTGATCAAGTATTTAAAGAATGTTAATGAAAGTGCTAGTGATCAACTAGAGGGGGGGTGAATAGGCGATTTTTATGAAAGTCTTCAAAATATGGAAGTTTCAAAGACAAACGATAGAAACAAACCTATTACCATGCAGCAGAAGGTAGACTACACTAAGAAAGCCATAGTCAAGTATTCAATGAGATGAAAGCACAAAGACTAATAGCATCTAGGTAGTATAGATCAGGATGGAAGATAGTATGAATCTAATCAGAACAGCAGTCACACAATGAAGACAAATAGATAATGCAAATAGGCAATGACTTAACAAGGACCAATCTGAAAGTAAAGAGATGGGAAGGATGGAACCAGTGGCTCGTTGAAGACAATGATTTGTTGGACCAGTTCCAGTTGCTGTGACAACTGTACGTCTGGTTAGGGAGGCTGAGATTCAACTCAGAAGACCACGTCTTCACCTTATTCCCCTTGAGCTAAGGACACCCAGTCCTCGCCCAATCACTCTGGTAAGTCTTCAAGGTAGACTTCCAAACCTTCACAGACTTCCTTCACCGGCAATCCACAATGACTCTTGGATGCTCAGAACGCGACGCCGAACCGGCTGGAGGATTCACAGTCCTCAAGTGTAATAAGTCTTCAGATCACACGGACACGAAGACTTAAGTGATGCCTAACACTCTTTGGCTCTGGGTGTTTAGGGATTTGTCCTCGCAAGGAATTCTCTCTCAAAGGCTTCAAGGTGGGTTGCTCTCAAACAACAAAAGCCGTACACTAACTCTGAGCAGCCAACCATTTCTGGTTGTAGGGGGTGGGCTATTTATAGCCACTAGGCAACCCGACCTAATTTGTCCAAAATGACCCTGGGTCACTAAGGAACTGACACGCGTTCCAACGGTCAGATTTCAAACACACACGGCAACTTTACTTGAGCTATAAGCAAAGCTGCTTATCCAGCTCTGGATAAGATTTGCTCTCATTTTCTTCGCTCGAAGACATAGGATTTTGGTTAAGCATCACTTCGGTCATTCTAACTCGTTCACTTGGACCCCACTTAACAGTACGGTGGTTCCTATGACTCAACAAAGAAGAAAAAGAACGACGAAACAACTAAGTCTTCGCGCTCCATAGTCTTCACGCGATGTCTTCTCTTGTCATAGTCTTCAATGTGAATGTCTTCACATACAACCTTTGACTTCAATGTCTTCATACATTTTTAGGGGTCATCTCTGGTAGGAAAACCGAATCAATGAGGGACTTCTACCTGTGTTATCCTGCAATTCTCACAAACACATTAGTCCCTCAACCAGGTTTGTCGTCAATACTCCAAAACCAACTAGGGGTGGCACTAGATGCACTTACAATCTCCCCCTTTTTGGTGATTGATGACAAACTGGTTGAAGTTTTCAATGGGGAATAAAATATGTGAAATTGTAAAGGATAGGATATTGTCTTCATAAGTGGCAAAGGCTCCCCCGGAAGATGTGCATATAAGTAATTTGCTTTTGGAATAGAAATGCACATGGCAGGTTGTACTTGTGGAGATCCTCTTCAACTTATGATGACAATCATCATGCATGATTTGATATAACGAAGATAATGACATGCATAATGAAAAATGGACGTCTGCAAAATGACCTAAGTGCGGAAGTTATCATCGCACATGCGGAATTTATCATCGCATCACAGAATAGCAAATAAGTAGCAGACGACCATCGAGTTTAAGTGTTACAACTCAAAGAACCAAATGTATCAAAAACCGAGAGTTGTAAACACTTGGCAAAAAGTAGCAAAAAGTAGAGCAACCACCCATATGGACCATCTTGAAGACTATCAACTTATATGCTTCTCCCCCTTTTGTCAGTAAGGACCAAAAAGGTTTGAAGACATAGAGCGGCTACTCGTTCCCATGAGGTGCAGGCGAAGCAGCAGGGTCGTCGTTGAGGTCCGGTGGTGCAGAAGAACTTGGTGCAGTGTCGACACGCGCTGAAGTTGGAGGAGGTGACGTTGCATCATCTTGGTCATCGATGACTCTGGCATTCACTGTCACAGCTGAGGACGAATAGTCAGAGTCTTCAAGTGAGGGAGTCCGACGCAAGTGAGCATTCCTTAGAGGAGTTGAGTCAAACTTGAATCTTTCTGTGAATCCATCGTCTTGCAGATTATCTTCACCACTAAGCAATGTCAAACTCTTCCAAGACCTCTGTAACACCTCGAGACCGTTGCGCCAGGTGTCTTCCAGTTATTCACTGTTGTTGCTTTGTCATTTGCTTGCGTGTCGCTTCTTGTCATGTCATCATGTGCAGTGCATCATCATGTTTTCGAAACTTGCATTCGCCTGGGTTCTCCCAGTTCCTTCCGTTGTCCGTTTTTAGCCCAGACACACTTCCACGCGCCCGCGGCATGTCCGAAATAGTATTTTATAAGTGGCCGGAAAATGTTCTCGAAATGGGATGAAAGTTGGCATGTGGTGTTGTTTTGTTGTCAGTAGGCCGCCTGCCAAGTTTCATCGCGTTCGGAGTCCGTTTGACGTCTCAACGGATAACTATAGTGGCAGTATAGCCGGTCTAACGTCGGACATTTTCGGTCTCTGAAAACAGTCGCCGGGCCTCCCTCTCTTCTATTCTCTCAGCTCGAGACCATCTACATAGCCCACTAACTACCGCCAGGTCCAACCTAACCTCTCTCGTCAGCCGGCGGTCCTCCTCGCGCGCGCGCCCGAAAAGTTGTCCCGGACCCGACCCAAACAGTCGTCACCATTGTGTCCGGATCATCCCCAAACGTCTACAAAACGTCTCCATTTTCTTATTTGATCTCCCTAGCCTGTCTATCCGAAACCATCCGATTAAAATCGGAGGGTCCAGATGCCCCTAAACTTAGCCTTTTGCTATATATAGATCAACTCTAGCCTAACCCTAAAAATCCTCCCCCTTATCCCATCGCGCCGCCGCCACCCACTCACCATTCCCCTCGGGATCTTCCCAGATCCACCTTGTAGCCAGCTCGAGTTCCACCTAGTTTTCCCCACCGGACCAATCCATTGATCCACCTCCCTCCATCGACCTCCGAGCGCCCTGCAGCCGCTCGCGTCTGATCCAGGGAGAGCATCACCCTCCCGAGCTCCTCCACGCCGTGCTCCTTCCACCGAGCCCCGCACCTCTCCTTCAGTTCGCCTGCCGTCGTCCCCGGCGAGCAGTTCTGCCGGCGGCCACCAGCAGGCCAGGGCGCCTCCCCTGATTTCTCCCTTCTCCATTTTTCTTGCTTTTTCTCATATCTCTCTGACCAGGAACCGTGAAGGAGCCCCGATCCAACTCCTCCGCCCCACCGGACCAGAAGCCATGGATGGCCTCGTCACCGCGCCGCTCCGGTGACCTAGCCCGCCGGCGACCTCGACCTCTAGTTCCAGCCTCCCCTGCTTCTGCTGCGTGACGAGAACGACGCGTACAACGAGCGCCCACTCGTCCCAGCCGCATTGACCGCCTCTCTCGGAACTCGCCGGCGTCGCCATGGAGTTTCCCCGTCACTCCTTCACTCTGACCCACGTCTTCGGCGGCCTTGCTGTCGTCGTCACCTAAGCGAGCAGCCGCCCGCGTTCCACGCCCGATGCCTCCTCCTTGTCGTCCTCCAGCGACTGGAGCTGCCGGAATCGCGTCGAGGCCCGCCGCCGCACCCTTGTTCGTCTGCTGCTTCCAAGTCCCACTCCCCTTGCCGCTCGCCGCTGACTTTGCCGGAGCCGCGCCTCCCCTTGCCTGAGAGCGCCGGCCATCTCCCTCGCCGGAGTCACGTCCTGCTTCTGGTCGAGCAGTGCCTTGTCATGCACCTCCTCTGCTTCTGTTCGAGAGGAGATGCTGCAGACGCGCCTCGGCCGCTCGCGTTGACCGACTCCAGATCGACCGCACGCACCTGGGCCACCTCCCCTTCGCCGTTGTCTTCGGCCCAGCTCCCACCTCCACCGATCTGGGCTAAGCCCAGCTAGGTGAGCAGCCCAGCCTCCCAGTGCACTATTCATATTCGGCCCATATAGGTTTTTTGGTTCTACGATTTTAGCTTTTTCCTAGAGAGTGCCAGTTTTACAGAAAAGTCCTTCATCATCATGCATTTAATAACTTCACAACCATGCATCGGTTTAAAACAATTTATATATGAAATATGCTTCGTTTTTTATCTAGTTTCATAATATTCAACTTTCATGCATGTTTAAAATGTTTAAAATGCTGTTTGTTTAAAATTTCTTAAATAAGTTGCTAAAATGATTTATGTCATAACTAAATAACTGTAGCTCGGTTTTTAATAAACTTTATATGTAAATGGGGTGGAAAAATGCCTAGTTTAACATGGTGGCTTTACTTTGCATGTTTAACAACTCTAAAATATTGTTTAGGGCAGAACAGTACCAAATCTATAATATGCTCATGAGGATTTTTCCGGACTTGTTGTTTTGTTGTTTCTGCCTCATTTAAACTTGCCTAGATAGATAGTTTCGTCATGATTCGCCTCTTGCCATGCTAACAACATTGAATATTGTTGGGTACATAAACAAGGTCGAACTAAATAAGTCATGTGGTGTTCCGTTGATATGCAACGGAGTTGCATGTTGAGCTCCACTTAATTTGTAGGATTGTTTGTGCATTTTGCCATGCCATGCTTCATTAAACCGGACATGCATCATGCCATGTTTATGTGGTGGTTGTTTACTATGTTGTTTGCTTTCATTCTGGTGCACTTAGTCTCGGTAATCCGGTAACGTCGTGTTGTGAGGATTCGTTGGCTACGTCCGCTTTGTCTTCCTCATGGACTCGTTCTTCTTCCTTGCGGGATCTCAGGCAAGATGACCATACCCTCGAAATCACTTCTATCTTTGCTTGCTAGTTGCTCGCTCTTTTGCTATGCCTATGCTGCGATACCTACCACTTGCTTATCATGCCTCCCATATTGTTGAACCAAGCCTCTAACCCACCTTGTCCTAGCAAACCGTTGTTTGGCTATGTTACCGCTTTGCTCAGCCCCTCTTATAGCGTTGTTAGTTGCAGGTGAAGATTGAAGTTTTTTCCTTGTTGGAACATGGAGATGTTGTTCCTTGTTGGAACATGTTTACTTGTTGGGATATCACAATACCTCTTATTTAATTAATGCATCTATATACTTGGTAAAGGGTGGAAGGCTCGGCCTTATGCCTGGTGTTTTGTTCCACTATTGCCGCCCTAGTTTCCGTCATATCGGTGTTATGTTCCCGGATTTTGCGTTCCTTACGCGGTTGGGTTATTATGGGAACCCCTTGACAGTTCGCCTTGAATAAAACTCTTCCAGCAAGGCCCGAAATTGGTTTTACCATTCGCCACCTAGCCTTTTTCTTTCCCTTGGGTCGGCCTGCCCAAGGGTCATCTTTATTAAACCCCCGGGCCAGTGCTCCTCTGAGTGTTGGTCCAAACTGAGCGATGTCCGGAGCTACCAGGGGCAACTCTGGGCTGGCCCACCCGATGTCTGGCTCATCCGGTGTGCCCTGAGAACGAGATATGTGCAGCTCCTATCGAGATTTGTCGGCACATCTGGGTGGTTTTGCTGGTCTTGTTTTACCATTGTCGAAATGTCTTGTAACCGGGATTCCGAGTTTGATCGGGTCTTCCCGCTAGAAGGAATATCCTTCACTGACCGTGAGAGCTTGTGATGGGCTAAGTTGGGACACCCCTGCAGGGTTTTGAACTTTCGAAAGCCGTGACCGCGGTTATGGGCAGATGGGAATTTGTTAATGTCCGGTTGTAGAAAACCTGAAGTTGACCTTAATTAAAATACATCAACCGCGTGTGTAACCGTGATGGTCTCTTTCTGGCGGAGTCCGGGAAGTGAACACGGTGTTGGAGTTATGCTTGACGTAGGTTGTTCTAGGATCACCTCTTGATCATAGTTTCTCGACCGCGCTTTGCCTTCTCTTCTCGCTCTCATTTGCGTGTGTTTAGCCACCATATATGCTAGTCGCTTGCTGCAGCTCCACCTCATACCTTTTACCCTTCCTATAAGCTTAAATAGTCTTGATCATGAGGGTGTAAGATTGTTGAGTCCCCGTGACTCACAGATACTTCCAAAACCAGTTTGCAGGTGCTGATGTTACCGAGCAGGTGATGCAACCAAGCTTAAGGAGGAGCTCGATGAAGATCTTGTCCTTTATGTTGCTTCATTCTAGTTGATCAGTAGTGGAGCCCAGTTGGGGTCGATCGGGGATCTGTGTAGCATTTGGGGTAGTCTTCTTTTATTTTGGTTCCGTAGTCGGACCTTGATTGTATCTGGATGATGTAATGCTTTATTCATGTAATTGTGTGAAGTGGTGATTGTAAGCCAACTATGTATCTCTTTCCCTTATGTATTACATGGGTTGTGTGAAGATTACCTCACTTGCGACATTGCTTTCAATGCGGTTATGCCTCTAAGTCGTGCTTCGACACGTGGGAGATATAGCCGCATCGAGGGCGTTACAACCTCCGACAGGTTTCATGAGTAACAAAGGCATTCTTGGTGGCAAGATTGCGAATGCGATTGACATCCACCAAGAGGCTTTACATCTGACGCTTAAGCCAGTTGTGATGCTTATCTTGTTTCTGATGAAGCATGACGAGAAGCTCTCGGTCATTGAGAACACAAGATCGCTGCTGAGGCATTTGGGCAATGGTGCTTCTAGTGGCGTCAGTTTGAGCGCGAGGGGCATGTGTGTTGCCAGCCAAGGGATAAACACAAGAGACTGCCTGAACTCCTTCAATGGGTTGTGTGAAGCTTTGACGATCAGCATTGTGAAGATAAATGGGATCCTTAGCAAGCTCTGGGTAAATAGCTTCAACAGACAGATCAACCTCTGGCAAGAATACAATATGATTGTGCGCAGACGGCTGATAGTTGAAGGCAGAGTGAAGCTTGATAAGACGCATTACCCATGGAGCATAGAACTTCAGACCAAAAATGTCAGAGCCAGATGCAGCCAACTGTCTGATGAAGAAGTCTTGAGCATTGAAGCTGATGCCATTGAAGATATAGAAAACCAAAGTCTTCATTGCTCCTTCAAGCTTCACTGAAGATGAATGTCCTTTGATAGGCCATAGAGTCTTTTTGATGATGTGGTAAATGATGCGAGGCAGATACTCTAGGTCTTCGACAAAGAATTCAGACGGGTATTCAGCGTCGTGAGGCAAAGGCTTCATCATGCTCAGCATTTGGCTCATGTTGGGTTCTGGCTTCTGGAAAATGCTCTCCAATGCATTCTGGTATTGTTGACAACCTGGTTCATAGTATTCACCAGGAGTGGGCAGGCCTGTGAGCTCAATGATATCAAGAGCTTTGGCTTAATGATGGACATTGCATGTCATCCACTCAAGGACCCAAGTCTTTGGATCCCTGTTATAGCCTCGAATATGAAGGGTTGCATAGAACTGTAGCAGAAGCTCTTCATTCTAGTATTCCCTGTCTGTGAAAAACTGCAGGAGTCCAGCGTCTCTGAAGCAGTCCAATGTTTCTTCTAGACAGGGCAGGCCAGCTATAGCTTCAGTGTCGAGACGCATATGTGGAAATATGCGCCCTTGATTGTATAAGACGCGGGAATAGTAGCTGCACTGTTGATAGCTCCAGAACCGATCCAATGAAATGCGAGGTTTGGTGTAAGGGTTCTTGGCGCTGTTGAAGAAGGTGTTATGTGCCACGAAGCCATTCACATTGAAGACCCCAGGTGAAGTTGCAGTGCCTGGGAATCTTGGAAGTCTTGGCTTGGGCTTCTGGACTTGAGGTCTGTGCTCGACATGATAGTCAAATTGTGGACCCGCAGCAGGTGGAGGAACTAGAATGGGCCATCAGACCATAACGGGCTGACCATGATCAAATGCCGGCTCAATTGTATGAGGTCTTAGAGGGGGTATAGGAGCATTGGCATTGTCGTTGACATGGGCTTCACGGGCCACATTGGCTTCAGGTGCTTCAGTATTGGCTGTGGGCGCTGCAGTGGCTTCAGGTACATGCACTTCTGGCACTGCATGAGCTTCAGGCGCCACATTAGCTTCAGCCATGACAACGTCATTGGCTTCAGTGTTGATGTTGGTGGCCACCTCAGTATTGTTAACCTCCACTTCAGGAGTTGGAGGATCGGACACGTTCTCCTCGAGAACAACATCTTGGTGGGACGGGGTGTAGCAACTCTTTCTACTTCAACTCTTGGTTCTTCTTCTTCATCGGCTGATGCAGCCGGAATATCTTCAACCGTTTTGGCTTCAGACTTAGAAACATGCACAGTGGAAGTGACTTGGGGCCTTGGTCCTTTGCGAAGCCTGCGTAATGTTGGCGACGCTTGTGGAGATGGAGTTGGTTGGGCCTCAAAGTCATTGTCATCTTTCGCGGGTGAGGTGACTTGTGGTTGGGGAGAACTTGGGGTGTCTTGTTGTTGTGGGTGATCAGCCCATGATGCATCCTGAGCAGTTGGCGTCAGAGGACGACCAATGCTGATGAGTTCGCTTTGCATGAGCATAGGCGATGATACCAAATTGTGCTCGATCTGAGGAAGGACTTCATCATCTTCAACATTGTCGTGAGGACCAATGTCTTCAGCTGCGGTGGGGTCAACAGCTGGATTGTCTTCAGCTTCAGGAGCATCTATGGAAGCAGGCTCATGAACTATCACTTGGCGCTCTCGATGTTCAGATGCAGGACGAGCCACTGAGATTGGCTCGACATCAAGGGGCTCTGTGGGAGCAGCCCGGTCTCTCTTCTTGGTTTTCCGTTTCTTGGTTGGGGGAGCATCATCAGTGGTGCCTTGGTCTTGCGTTTTCTTGCTTCGGCCATAGCTGCCCCTTGAACCATAATATGAGTGATGAGACCTTCTATGTTAAAAAAGGGCCCAACAAGATTGGGTTTAGCTTCGCGTGTGCCAATGGCACGAGGAGCGGAGGGGCATGGATTGAAGTCTAATCCCCGCGACTTCTTATTTTCTTTGGCCGAATTCTTGGCAAACTGGAAGTTGCGCTTGAACAGATTATCGTCACGGCACCATAGTAATGAAGATGGGTCTGCATCTGCAGGTTGTGGTCCACGGACCATGCAAGGATAGAAGCCTTGTTCAATGGCTTCAGCTCTGGACCTGGGTTGAAGGTTTTTGTACAAGATGTCTCCCCAGGGTCGCTTGATGGCATTCATCTCAGCATATTCCTGGGTCACGAGCTTGTACTTGTACCATTGTTCTGCCCAATATCTTCGAATCATTTGGATTCGGGTTTTCAGCTGATTGTAGTCCTCCTCTGGATCTGTCTTGTACAGCTCATAGAGGTCAGGAGGCAAATCTCTTGAGGTGTTTCCACGGCACTTTCTGCCACCCTTCCTTGCAGATTTCTCTGTTGCCATGAAGTTTAGACTGAAAGGCTTCAACACTGTCAAAGTCTTCCGTCTACTGGTCAGACAAGAACTGGCTTCAGGAGAATTTATATGATGCTGTAAGAACTCTGCAAATGAATGCAGACTATGAGAACCAAGGGAATCTCCCACGGACATGTACCTGTGACAACATTAAAGGCGCGAGGGAAGGGGAAGAGGTCATATGCATTTTCAGAAGATTTTGAAGATAAATCAGTTTAGAAGACATTGACCTCATAGTGCAAATACATTCACTCATAGGTAGAGAGTTGGTTCCAGATTTGTTCGAATCCACGAATAAGTACAAGTGAGGAATCTAACTACTTTGTGAAGCATAAGTGAACATACTAGGCATGTTATGAGATGCAGTATGAGATAGATCCAACTTGTGTGAACAGAAACTACTTGTGGTTGAAAAGGATGAATCTATCGGATCAAAAAGACTGTAAAAAGGAGGCTTTATTTACCACACGAGGAACTGCTAGACGGAGTGGGAGAGGAGGCCGAGCAGTTCAATCTTCCATGCCCTAACTTGGCGACGGAGGACACCTACGGTGACGGCGGAGAAGACGATGTCCGCGGCCGGCGTGAGGACGGCGTCGGTGAGGTCGCGGCAGCTAAGCGCTTCGTCACCGGCGTCGTCGAGGGCTAGTGGTGGCGCTAGGGTTTGTGCGAGAGTGGAAGAAGAGATAATGACTGGGGTGAGACGTGTATTTATAGGGACAGGAACGGCACAGTGTTATTACACAGGTGCCCCTGGCGATTCGCATCTGAAGGACACGTGGCGATCATGCAACACATGAGAGGTTGTTCCATGTTCCCATGCACACCTGGATTGTTGGGTGGTCGTTCCCACTTCTCCGGGTTTCAGGTAAAAGGATTGAGCATTGAAAGCAGATTAATGTTTGTCTCTGTGTCTTCTGCTGACAAGGATGCAGAGAAGACGTTTTGACAGTTTCAATAGAATGCATATGATTTGGATAGATAGACTTAAGATAGAAGCATAGAAGGGTTAGGGTCTGATCACATTCACTTAGTTCAAAAGATTCAACAAGAAGACATAGCTATAAGTGAATGCTGTAGAGGACAGAAACCAAATTAGTACATTGAAGATAAACATGAAGCCATGTTAACATTGAAGACAAACAAAATGCGAAGACTTTGCAATGTAACGCCATCAAAAAGTATTCCAAACAGGAGTTTGGTGGTGGCGTTACCCACTGTATAGGAAATATTAGACCCAGACACGGTGCACAATTATCGTGGCGCTCCGAAGTCAAATTCCATGTTAATGTATTCACACTCAGAATGTAATTCTTCATTGATTGAAGATATACTTTACTTCGTGTGTTGCACATGTAAGTCATCAACATGCATAAGTGTTAGGATGTGTGCCTGATCACAGGACATTTGAGGATTCCAAGATATTTAGCTCACACCATAACTTGCATAATCTTTTCTCATCAAAGGGCTTTGTGAAGATATCTGCCAGTTGCTCTTCAGTGTTGACATGTATGATATCAATATCTTCCTTCATAACATGATCTCTGAGAAAGTGATGATGAATTTCAATGTGCTTTGTCTTCGAGTGCTGAACTGGGTCGTTAGCAATCTTGATGGCGTTTTCGTTGTCGCAGTAGAGTGGTACTTGCTTCAGATGAATGACATAGTCTTTGAGTGTTTGCTTCATCCATAGAAGCTGAGCGCAGCAAGATCCAGCAGCAATGTATTCAGATTCAGTAGTGGAGAGAGATACACAGTTCTGCTTCTTTGAAGACCAACATACAAGTGATCGTCCCAGAAAGTGACATGTGCCTGATGTATACTTGTGATCCACCTTGTCACCGGCATAATCAGCATCCGAGAATCCATCTAGATCAAACTCTAAGCCCTTTGGATACCATAATCCTAGTGTTGGGGTGTGAGCCAAATATCGAAGAATTCGCTTCACAGCTAAGTGATGCGATTCCTTTGGTGCCGCTTGGAATCGGGCACACATGCAAACACTAAGCATGATATCAGGCATAGATGCACATAAATAAAGCAAAGAACCAATCATGGAGTGGTATACCTTTTGATCGAAGTCTTTATCAATGTCGTCGGGACCCAGATGGTGTTTAGCTAGCATTGGCGTCGTGTAACCTTTGCAGTCTTGCATTCCAAACTTCTTCAGGCAATCTTTGAGGTATTTCTCTTGAGATATGAAGATGTCATTGCATTGCTGTCATATTTGAAGACCAAGGAAGAACTTCAGCTCACCCATCATGGACATCTAATATTGCTCTTGCATCATATATCCAAACTCATCACTGCATTTCAGGTTGGTGCAGCCGAAGATAATGTCATCCACATATATTTGGCACACAAACAGTTCACCGTCATATGTCTTTGTGAAGACTATGGGATCCAAAGAACCAGGTTTGAAGCCTTTGCTCTTCAGGAAGTCCTTGAGTGTGTCATACCAAGCACGAGGGGCTTGTTTGAGGCCATACAGTGCCTTGTTGAGCTTATAAACCATGTCAGGATGTTTTGGATCTTCAAAGCCAGGCGGTTGTGCAACATACACTTCTTCTTCAATCTTGCCATTGAGAAAAGCACTCTTCACATCTATTTGATACAGAAGAATGTTATGATGATTTGCATAGGCCAGCAGTATGCGTATAGACTCAAGCCTAGCCACAGGAGCAAATGTTTCATCGAAGTCAATTCCTTCAACTTGAGTGTATCCTTGAGCAACGAGACAAGCTTTGTTTCTGACAACTTGACCATGCTCATCTTGCTTGTTGCGATATATCATTTAGTGCCTATGATGTTGTGCTTACGAGGATCAGGACGCTTGACCAGTTCACATACATTATTCAGCTCAAATTGTTGAAGCTCTTCTTGCATTGCTTGAATCCATTCAGGTTCCATGAAGGCTTCATCAACTTTCTTGGGTTCAGATATTGAGACGAATGTGAAGTGTCCACGGAAATTTGCTAGTTGTGTTGCCCTTGAACGAGTGAGTGGACCAGGTGCATTGATGCTGTCAATTATTCTCTCAATCTGTACTTCATTTGCAACGCGAGGATGAATAGGACGGAGATTTTGCTCTTGCTGATCATTGTCATTGTTAGAAGGATTGTCTTCAGGCTGAGCATTGTCTTCAGGTTGATCAGGTGCAGAGATGGTGAGTTCCTCTTCAGGCTGAGCTTCAGACGGTATGATTTCTCCAGTTCCCATAAGCTTGATGGATTCACTGGATGGAACTTCATCTAGCACATTAGGCAGGTGCTCTCTTTGCAAGCCGTTAGTCTCATTGAACCGCACATCTACAGTTTCAACCACTTTATAGTGAAAGAGGTTGAAGACTCTGTAGGAGTGCGAGTCCTTTCCGTATCCAAGCATAAAACCTTCATGTGCTTTCGGTGCAAATTTTGAAGTGTGATGTGGATCCTTGATCCAGCACCTGGCACGAAATACTCTAAAGTAACTGACATTTGGCTTCTTACCAGTGAGGAGCTCATAGGATATTTTGTTTAGAAGCTTGTGAAGATAAACTCGGTTGATAATATGGCATGTAGTATCAATGGCTTCAGGCCAGAACTTTCTTGGAGTCTTGTATTCATCGAGCATCGTCCGGGCCATCTCAATAAGTGTTCTGTTCTTGCGTTCCATGATGCCATTCTGCTACGGCGTGTACGGAGCTGAGAACTCATGAGTGATGCCCAAAGTATCAAGATAAGTGTCGAGGCCAGTGTTCTTGAATTCAGTGGCATTGTCACTTCTGATGTGCTTGATCTTGATGCCATAGTTGTTCATGGCTCGATTGGCGAAGCGTCTGAAGACATCCTACACTTCAGTCTTGTAGAGGATTATATGCACCCATGTATATCTTGAATAATCATCAACAATGACGAAGCCATAGAGACAAGCAGTAGTAGTAAGAGTTGAGTAGTGAGTGGGACCGAAGAGGTCCATGTGTAGCAGTTCGAAGGGTTGAGTCGTAGTCATGATTGTCTTCGAGGGATGCTTGGCCCTCGTCATCTTTCCAGCTTCACGGGCACTACATAGGTGATCCTTCTTGAACTTGACACGCTCGATGCCTATGACATGCTTCTTCTTTGCAAGAGTGTGCAAGTTCCTCATGCCAGCATGCCCTAGCCTCCGATGCCAGAGCCAGCATTCTGAAGCTTTTGCTAGAAGACATACGGCAAGCTGTGGTCCTGCTGAGAAATCTACCATGTACAAATCATCTTTCCGATACCCTTCAAAGACTAGAGACTTGTCAGATTCCATTAGAACAAGGCAACGATATTTTCCAAATATCACAATCATGTTTAAATCGCAAAGCATTGAGACAAACATTAAGTTGAAACCAAGGGATTCAACAAGCATCACTTTATCCATGTGTTGATCCCTTGAGATTGCAACTCTACCTAGACCCAATACCTTGCTTTTGCCAGTATCAGCAAATGTGATGTGACTCTTGTCAGATGGACGTAAAGTTGAGTCCATGAGAAGACTTCGCTTGCCAGTCATGTGATTAGTACACCCACTATCAATAATCCATTCTGAAGCAGCTGGTGTCATACCCTACAGTGCAGTTAGGGCGATAGGCTTCACGAAGAGAATTGTGAAGCATAAACATTTGACGAGCAAGTGGATTATGAAAGCTTAGATCGAGGTTAGGACTGATAGGGTAAGTAGCAAGCGACACAGGAACAAAATACATAATAAGACCATATGGGCATTTGATCTTGCACCCTACAAGATGTTTAAGGTCCCCAGCAATAGCTTTAGACGAATTTGATTTTCGGCTGGAGACCCTTCCCTGCAAAAGAGAGTTAAGCTTTCTAGCCACCCACATCTTCAAGGGTGTCTTCGAAGCAATGAGTCTAAGTGCAGCATCTTAGAACTTTGGCTTTGGAGCCCTAGCAAATAGTCTTGCAGGAGGACAATAGTACTCATAAGAATAAGCAGAGTAGTTCTTGGTCGTATGAACATGGTGGTTTGATGAAACGCGCTCATATTCATAGGCCTGAGTATGGTTTCCCTGCAAAACATTTGCATTAGTGCGACTCAGGTGAGTCCTCTGTCTGTATGAAGCCTTTGGACCATATGAAGCCTGTGGTCTGGGGTTTGTCTTCTTCACTTGTGGTGTCATGACGACATTCACAGGAAGACTCTCTAGACACTTTTTCGGCACCCAGACTTTCTTCATAGGTGGCCCGTACCTGCAGTTAGTACCAATATACCTGGAAAACACTTCACCCTTCTAATTCTTAAACAGTTTATAGTTTGCATCAAAGGATTCATCAATAACAATGGGATTAGCACAAGTGAAGCCAGATAGGGTGGATGGATCCACTGAAGGTTCCTTTGTAGCAACCCAAGTGGTTTTGGGGTACTGATTAGGTTTCCAGTAAGAGCCATCAGCATTCATTTTCCTTTTGAACCCAACACCCTCTTTCCTAGGGTTTTGGTTTAGGATCTGCCTTTTGAGGACATCACATAGTGTTTGATGCCCTTTGAGACTTTTATACATCCTTGTTTCAAGCAATGTATTCAACCTAGCATTTTCATCAGCAATAGCAGTGGTATCCTCAGCAGAGGGGTTAGTTACTACATCAACAGTTGAAGATATTGCAATAGTAGCAGCAGTAGAACATCCAGCAACAGAAGTAGCATTGTCATGCTCAATGCATTTAAGACATTGGTGGTTCAAATCCTTCCTGAGCGGAACTGATCTGTTTGGCGCGAAGTGACTCGTTTTCCTTTTGAAGATCTTCATGAGCCGCTCTCAATTTCTCAAGAGTCAAGATCTTGCTTCCTTTGAAGATAATCATAGGAAAGCTTTTCATGAGTTGTTGAGAGCGTTTCATGACGAATTTCAAGTTCCTCATACTTAACATGAAGATTTTTTATGTCTTCAATTAAGGACTGAGATCGAGTCATTTCAGCGTCTAACGGGTCATCGCTTTTGTCTAACAGTTTTTGAATATGTTCCATAGCTTTCTGTTGTTCAGTTGCAATTTTAGCAAGTGTTTTGTAGCTGGGTTTGGAACCACAATCAGAGTCATCTTCACTGGATGTTTGATAGTGAGTAGTGCGTGAGTTTACCTTGGCACCACGTGCCATGAAGCAGTAGGTGGGAGCGGAGTTGTCCTTGTCATTAGCATCGGCGTCGATGATGAAGTCATTGTCTTCAGTGTTGAAGATGGACTTGGCAATGTATGTTGTAGCCAGACTTGCAACGCCAGAATCGGACTCCTCCTCAGACTCCACCTCCGCCTGCTCAGAAGTGGACTCCTCCTCTGAATCCATTTCTTTGCCAACAAACGCACGAGCCTTGTCAGATGAGCTCTTCTTGTGCGATGATGACTTTGAGGAAGACTTGGAAGAAGACTTTGAGTATTTCTTCTTCTTCTTGTCGTCGGAATCATATTCCTTGCTCTTCTTCTTCTTGTTGTTCTCATTGTCCCTCTGCGGACACTCAGAGATGTAGTGACCAGGTTTCTTGCACTTGTGACATGTTCTCTTGTTGTAGTCATGAGCAGAAGCTTCATCATTCCTTGAGCTGGATCGTGAGGACTTTCTGAAGCCTTTCTTCTTGGTGAATTTCTGAAACTTCTTCACAAGCATAGCAAGCTCCTTTCCAATGTCTTCTGGATCATCCGAACTGCACTTAGATTCTTCTTCTGATGAGGAAACAGCTTTTGCCTTCAAAGCACGAGTTCGCCCATAGTTGGGACCGTAGATGTCTCTTTTCTCAGAAAGCTGAAACTCATGTGTGTTGAGCCTTCAAGTATGTCAGACGGATCGAGTGTCTTGAAGTCAGGGCGTTCTTGAATCATCAGGGCTAGGGTGTCAAACGAGCTGTCAAGTGATCTCAGGAGTGTCTTGACGACTTCATGCTTGGTGATCTCAGTAGCGCCGAGGGCTTGAAGCTCATTTGTGATGTCAGTGAGTCGATCAAACGTGAGCTGAACATTCTCATTGTCGTTTCTCTTGAAGCGGTTGAAGAGGTTGCGAAGGACACTTATTCTTTGATCTCTTTGGGTTGAGACGCCTTCATTGACCTTGGAGAGCCAGTCCCAGATTAGTTTAGATGTTTTCAGAGCACTCACATGGCCATACTGCCCTTTGGTCAGATGACCACAGATGATGTTCTTGGCAGTGGAGTCCAGTTGAACGAACTTCTTGACATCAGCAGCGGTGACACCTTCACCAGCCTTGGGGATGCCATTCTTGACGACATACCAGAGGTCGACATCAATGGCTTCAAGATGCATGCGCATCTTATTCTTCCAGTAGGGATATTCAGTTTCATCAAAGACTGGACACGCAACATAGAGTTTGATTATCCCTGCAGTCGACATAGCTAAAACTCCAGGTGGTTAAACCGAATCACACAAAACAAGGGAGTACCTTGTTCTGATACCAATTGGAAGTGCTATTGATCGACTAGAGGGGGGTGAATAGGTGATTTTTACGAAAGTCTTCAAAACATGGAAGTTTCGAAGACAAACGATAGAAACAAACCTATTACCATGCAGCGGAAGGTAGACTACACTAAGCAAGCCATAGTCAAGTATTCAATGAGATGAAAGCACAAAGACTAATAGCAGCTAGGCAGTATAGATCAGGATGGAAGATAGTACGAAGCTAATCAGAACAGCAGTCACACAGTGAAGACAAATAGATAATGCAAACAGGCAATGACTTCACAAGGACCAATCTGAAAGTAAAGAGATGGGAAGGATGGAACCAGTGGCTCGTTGAAGACAATGATTTGTTGGACCAGTTCCAGTTGCTGTGACAACTATACGTCTGGTTAGGGAGGCTGAGATTCAACTCAGAAGACCACGTCTTCACCTTATTCCCCTTGAGCTAAGGACACCCAGTCCTCGCCCAATCTCTCTGGTAAGTCTACAAGGTAGATTTCCAAACCTTCATAGACTTCGTTCACCGGCAATCCACAATGACTCTTGGATGCTCAGAACGCGACGCCTAACCGGCTGGAGGATTCACAATCCTCAAGTGTAATAAGTCTTCAGATCACACAGACAGGAAGACTTAAGTGATGTCTAACATTCTTTGACTCTGGGTGTTTAGGGCTTTGTCCTTGCAAGGAATTCTCTCTCAAAGGCTTCGAGGTGAATGTCTTCACATACCACCTTTGACTTCAATGCGATGTCTTCTCTTGTCATAGTCTTCAATGTGAATGTCTTCACATATCACCTTTGACTTCAATGTCTTTATACATTTGTAGGGGTCATCTCTGGTAGGAAAACCGAATCAATGAGGGACTTCTACCTGTGTTATCCTGCAATTCTCACAAACACATTAGTCCCTCAACCAGGTTTGTCGTCAATACTTCAAAACCAACTAGGATTGACACTAGATGCACTTACAGTTAAAATGTGTATAAAAAATGTTCTTGGTGTATGCGAAAAATACACACCAAATTAGACATCACGGAACATATATTTTAAAATTTTGATTCTATATTTAAATTTTAAACTTGCTTATAATGTTAGTGACGTATACGAAAAAGGTCCATTGTGTGTGCAAAAAATATATATTTCCATTACGAAAGCGTTTCCCGTGCATTGAAAAATATATACCATGCATTCAAAAATGTGTTAAATGTATTAAAATTTATATTTGAAATTTATATAACAAAAATGTACAATGTGTATGAAAAAGGTAGAACATAGAAAATATGAGTTTTTCTAAAAATGTTGACCATGTATTTAAAAAAATTAAACGTGTATAGAAAATATGTTTTTGATGTATACAAAGAATATCGAATGTGTACTAAAAAAATGGATATATGCTGAACAAAAAAGAAACTGACGAAAACAACAAAGAGACAAAGAAAAACGAAAAATACCCAATAAAAAGCAAAAATTAAAACAAAGAAAGTCCAAAAATGAAAAACTAAAGAAACTCAATGCAAAAGAATGGAAACATAGAAACTGAGAAAGATCCAATAAAAACCAAGAAATAGACAAAGAGAAAAGAAAAAAGAAATAAAGAAAAACAAAAAAAGATTGTGAAAACCAAGAAAGACACATGGAAAAACAAATAGGAAAAGTAAATACAACCCAGTGAAAAACCATGAAAGAAACGAAGAAACCCGATGGAGAAATATAGAAAAAACAAAAATAAAATAAAAGCATAAAAAAGATAACAAGACAAAATGAGCGAAAGCCTGTGTGCAAAAAGGAAAAAGAAACAAAAGAGAAAACAAGAAAACCAGAGAAATAAGAAAGAAACAAAAAACGAGTATATGAAGAAAAAATTGAAAAATTAATGAAGAAACAAAGAAATGAAGAAAAAAACCGAAGGGAACTAGCTAATCGGTCGCGAGGAGCGAACTAGAGAAGTGATAGCGAGCGAGCGAACAAAATTGGATGACTGAATATATTAGCGTGAATGAGAATCCTTCAGGCGAGCTCGTTCAATCTCGCTGTAAGCGAGATATTATTGTCGTGTTAAGCGAGGACTCTCCTCCAACGAACTAGTGAGGTCGACGTGATAAACACAAGTTAAGAGGGCCAGATTAGCATGGCCCGAATATTTCACCAGGATTCTTCTTTTTGACGGGATATCATCTGAATTCTAGTAGGACACTCGAACAAATTTAAGTCAGGTTTCTTTGGTATGCCTTCTTTCCCTTCATATTCTATCTGAGGAAATCATGAAACTGATTTATCTGCTTTTCAAGTCGGCCAAAAGGACAACTTCTCAAGTTTATCTTTCATGTCTTATTTTTGTTGTGAATAATAATTATTCTTAGAAACACGGTACAAAGACTAATGCTCATATATACGCATATACATTCATCCCTATCACCTCGGCATTGGTAGTTAGCCGGGCGATCACCTTCACGTCGACGCACTCCACCATGATTTGCGCCTCCGCCGCCTGGTGTTCCTCCTTCTCAATCAACACACACATGTACTCTTGCTCTGGTTTCTCCAATGAGAGGAATCATTGTGGTTGTCGGCGACGCCCTGGGATTCACCCGCCATGGCCGCTGCGGGCGGCGTCGCCTCCTGCTTGTTGCTATCCGACAATGGCGAATCGATGGGGATGAATTCCGTAGTGGTGACCCCTCACACTCGTCCCATGACATACGACGGGCCATGACGATTCGAAAGACGGTGATGGTGAAAATAAGGTGGCAACAACGACGATTTGGGGAGAAATGAGGGTAGTGGGGGAAGGAATTAGGGGTTGGGTGGGGCCCCAACATGAACTTATATGTGTGGGGGTCAATTTAGTGTCTCGTTGTCGATTGAGCCATTTTTCGAGTGACAGAAGCAAAGAGGAGGTTTGAGGAGAATGGTTGTGATCTACTCAAATTTGAGCAGAAAATGCATCATTTGAGGATTAACTCCTCATATTTGATAAGTTATAGGTATAAGGTTCGGTTAGCTGGGGTTAACTGATGTAACCGAACCCTCAAACCTATAACTCCTCAAAAATTTGAGGATTTTTTAGGAGTTGTGTCAAAAATATTTTTTTGGCTCAGCAGCCAACACCAATTCTCTGTAAATCTTGTACAAGCTCCTTTCTTTGGAAAAAAAATGGCACAAAAATCGATGCACCGACCCAATAGACTTCCCGCCGCTCTAAGTTCTCATCGGTGCTTCACCCAATCCCTAGATCTTCCATGCCACCGCCCATTTCCCCCAAAGTCGTCGGAATCCAACCCGAAATTACCGCCATCGCCCAAAAGTGTCGTTGCCGCTCGATTCGCCGTCATCATCACCGGAATTGTTGTTTATGCTCGATTTTCCACCATAGTCGTCTGTTTCTATGTGGTGAGGCTTCTCCCCAACCACCGCTTCGCCTACTCATGCCAACAGCTCCCGCTGGTTGTCGTGTTGACGACGATGACGAGGTTAAGGAGGAGAAAGAGGAGGGAGAGGGGGATCCACCTCACGCCGGGGCGCCGTGGTGCCACTCCAACCATGGGAGGAGGATAAGGAGGAGCACTGAGGTGCAGCTCACCGCCAAGCACGCAATGCTCTCCTCGCCGACCATGGGCGATGGCGGAGCACCGCACTGCCATGTGCAGGGCAACACTGATGCAGTGCAAGCTCTAGGGTGGCCCGATCTTCACGAATTGGAGGTGGTTTGAGGAAGAACATGAAGAGAATCACACGGGAAAACACACAAATCAACACAAATAGATGCAAATAGAAATACACATAAATATACACTTGATCCAAATAATCCAAAGAGAGAGATGGAACAAGATAGAGTTCTTCCCCAAGTCATAGGACAAGGGGGGCTTGATGATTCACTTGGGTAATCCTTCTCCCTTAGGAGGTCATGGGACCTATGATGATATTCTTCTCCCTTGGGAGGCCTTGATGATCTAGAGAGATCATTCTTCCTTAGGAGGGCTTGATCCTCTAGAGGAGGTAAAATGAGCAAAGCTCTCTTAATACCTTTAGGTTTACTTTGCTAACCCTGGAAAGTAGGAGGGGAAGGGGTATTTATAGTGCTAGGGGAGAAAGGGTAAGTAAGGGGCATAAATGGAAGGTACATAGGTTGTTGTGCCCAACAGCTGCTCGCAGGAAGTGGCTCGGATGTCCCGAGAGGAGTCTAGATGTCCGGGTCATCGTCGTAGGGACGGATGTTAGGCAGTGGTTCGGATCTTCGGGTTGGCTGGCTGAATCGCGTGTTGCTTTTAGCCAGATTTCTGGTCGGGGTCCGGATGTGTGAGAACTCAAGTAGGGGTCGATGTGCGGACCGGGGGCGGATATCCAACCACTGAAGCAGCCTTCCATCTTCTTCTTGCTCTTCTTCTGTATTCGTTTCCATGCCTCCCTTGTGGATGGTATATGTGTACTCTTGTGTTTGGACTCCTCGATAAGTGTGAAGCTCCACTTGACACTATGCGTGTACACTAGGCACCTCCCGGGTTGCCCCGACTTCACGACGGAATGGCGAGACCCAGAAGAGACTTGTCGAGCATGTCGGGTATGAACCGACAACAGAAGCACTGCCGCGCCCCTGCACCGATGGCCATCCTCGTCGTTACCAAACTGGACGCCAGACCACCACACTGCTGGCCGGGCACCTGCTGACCACAACACCGTGAGCGTCTAGCACATGGAGAGCGTGAACGAGATCCAATGTTCTTCAAGGGGACGCCCCAAATAGGGAAGTGACGATGCCGACGCCGTCGCCCGGCCCGACCGGGCCTAAGGATTTCACCCAAGAGTTGGATCCGAGGAAGTGCAGGGGTGGACTCCATGGCGGCGCCTCCAAGGATATAGCACGACGTCCACGGACGTCGAAACAGTCGGCAGACCAAAGCCCAACAAGCTGTCACCCGGAGCACCACCCAACACCACACCCCCCACGCACCGCACCTCCGCTAGCCCGCGCACCTCCCACGAACCCACCGTGTCGTGACCATGAAGGAGCTACCACAAACCTCGTCAATGGCCAGACGACGCCACCAAGCCAGATCTAGCCGAAATTGGCCAGCTTTGGCATCCCTGCCGCTGCAACACCACAGAGGCCATCAAAGGCCGGCACACCTCCTGCCAGCGCAAAGACAAGCCCCATAGAGCAGGAAGGGGAGGGCTATGACCGCCCCGGTTCGTCGAAGATGAGCATACGAGCCGAAGAACCGGAGCCCGCCAACGAAGCAACCGCGGCTACCACCCACGAGAGACGCATCTAGGGGCAACCACACCGGAGAAGAGCCACGGGACGAGCCCCAAAGGCCTACGGCGCCACTGCCAAGGCCACAGGCCCGCCTGGAGCGGTCGAGCCGCGTAGCCGAAAGGAGATTGAACCTCCCCCCACCTCGAGTGCCCGCCACAAGGGGAGGAGAAGAAGACCCCGCCGTACGTGTCTCTTGACATGGTGATGCCCATAGGATGCTCCGCGCATCAATCACCGCTACAACCGCGGTTGTTGTGACTCTCGAGACCAATGATAAGTGTGCGTCGAAGATATCAAGGGGCGCCCACGACGACGAGATATCGTGCTTTGGCAGGCAGAGGGTGATAAACCTTGACTCCGACTCTAATTAGTGCTCGTTTCAGCTTAAATTTAAGTCGTTTTAGCTTTCATTGAACTTTAAGTTAGTGCTACTAGTTTATTTATGAACCTATGATGTTGTGTTATGAACTAGTACTACCTAAAATTATGCACGGCGTGGTCTTACTCTAGTTTCAAATTTGAGTTTCGGATGACATGTTTGTGCACAATTGGATTTAAAGAGTTAAATTTGAGGGTTCGGATAGCTCCATACATTTTTTTTAATTTCACATATTTAAGGAGGTAATATTTCAGAAGATACTTGAGGGGGAATCTTTTGACCCCTAACCCACCCAATCTAGCTAGGAGTTGCCATTTCCTTTTTCGTTCCTCTTTGCCTGATGAAAAGCAAATTGTTTTGACTTGTAAATCTTAATCTTGGACCCTGTTTTGCTTCCTCCACACGGAGGTTGCATGTTAGGCTAGAATCCAGCAGCGTGGAAGAACTCCTTCACCAAGCAACCAAGAAAAGAAAAGAAAAATCTCGAGAATGAAGTATGTGGCAGACAAGATTACACGTCGCGCGTAGGTAAAAGCAAGCGCGCTTTGCGATTGCGTCCCATCCGTGTACGCGGATGGGATGGTTATGGGCTACGTACGTGGCAAGTGTATCCACTGATTTGCTTTCCATAAATTGTTTCCATTATTGTTCTCATCATTGAGGCGAGATGGGCGACCTGTGTGGCACACGACCTCGAGTCGACCAGGGTAATTTCAGTGTGGTCGATAGCGTGATGCGCTGCCTGCATAAATTTCCAGCACGTTGTTGTCATCCCAATTACGCTGACAAGTAACCTCTATAGCTCGCCCCCGCGTCGTCTCGGCTGAGGCGGCACGGGCGGAGACTCGGTCGCGCCGCCGGGCCGTCCTCCCGCCCCCCTCCTTCTTCCCCTCGCCGTCGCCGGAGGAGGCCGCTCGGCTAAGCCCTGGCGGCGGACGGCGGCTGCGGGGGCGTTTTCCTCTCGCCAGGCCGCGAGATCTCGGGATGGGAAGGCTCGATCCCCTTTTTCGGTGTCGCGCGATGAATCCGTCCGGGGCTTCTGCTGCGGCTCCGGCGGGCCCTTGTGCCTCCTGGCGGTGGCCTTCGCGGGTGGCAGCCGCGATAGCCCCGTCGGCAGACGACCCTCGAGTTTAAGTGTTACAACTCAAAGAACCAAATGTATCAAAAACCGAGAGTTGTAAACACTTGGCAAAAAGTTGCAAAACATAGAGCAACCACCCATATGGACCATCTTGAAGACTATCAACTCATATGCTTCTCCCCCTTTTGTCAGTAAGGACCAAAAAGGTTTGAAGACATAGAGCGGCTACTCGTTCCCATGAGGTGCAGGCGAAGCAGCAGCGTCGTCGTTGAGGTCCGGTGGTGTAGAAGAACTTGGTGCAGTGTCGACACGCGCTGAAGTTGGAGGAGGTGACGTTTCATCGTCTTGGTCATCGATGACTCTGGCATTCACTGTCGCAGCTGAGGATGAATAGTCAGAGTCTTCAAGTGAGGAAGTCCGACGCAAGTGAGCATTCCTTGGAGGAGTCTTCGCGCTCCATAGTCTTCACGCGATGTCTTCTCTTGTCATAGTCTTCAATGTGAATGTCTTCACATACAACCTTTGACTTCAATGTCTTCATACATTTTTAGGGGTCATCTCTGGTAGGAAAACCGAATCAATGAGGGACTTCTACCTGTGTTATCCTGCAATTCTCACAAACACATTAGTCCCTCAACCAGGTTTGTCGTCAATACTCCAAAACCAACTAGGGGTGGCACTAGATGCACTTACAATCTCCCCCTTTTTGGTGATTGATGACAAACTGGTTGAAGTTTTCAACGGGGAATAAAATATGTGAAATTGTAAAGGATAGGATATTGTCTTCATAAGTGGCAAAGGCTCCCCTGAAGATGTGCATATAAGTAATTTTCTTTTGGAATAGAAATGCACACGGCAGGTTGTACTTGTGGAGATCCTCTTCAACTTATGATGACAATCATCATGCATGATTTGATATAACGAAGATAATGACATGCATAATGAAAAATGGACGTCTACAAAATGACCTAAGTGCGGAAGTTATCATCGCACATGCGGAATTTATCATCGCATCACAGAATAGCAAATAAGTAGCAGACGACCATCGAGTTTAAGTGTTACAACTCAAAGAACCAAATGTATCAAAAACCGAGAGTTGTAAACACTTGGCAAAAAGTAGCAAAAAGTAGAGCAACCACCCATATGGACCATCTTGAAGACTATCAACTTATATGCTTCTCCCCCTTTTGTCAGTAAGGACCAAAAAGGTTTGAAGACATAGAGCGGCTACTCGTTCCCATGAGATGCAGGCGAAGCAGCAGGGTCGTCGTTGAGGTCCGGTGGTGCAGAAGAACTTGGTGCAGTGTCGACACGCGCTGAAGTTGGAGGAGGTGACGTTGCATCGTCTTGGTCATCGATGACTCTGGCATTCACTGTCGCAGCTGAGGACGAATAGTCAGAGTCTTCAAGTGAGGGAGTCCGACGCAAGTGAGCATTCTTTGGAGGAGTTGAGTCAAACTTGAATCTTTCTGTGAATCCATCATCTTGCAGATTATCTTCACCACTAAGCAATGTCAAACTCTTTCAAGACCTCTGTAACGCCCCGAGACCGTTGCGCCAGGTGTCTTCCAGTTATTCGCTGTTGTTGCTTTGTCATTTGCTTGCGTGTCGCTTCTTGTCATGTCATCATGTGCATTGCATCATCATGTTTTTGAAAATTGCATTCGCCTGGGTTCTCCCAGTTCCTTCCGTTGTCCGTTTTGAGCCCAGACACACTTGCACGCGCCCGCGGCATGTCCGAAATAGTATTTTATAAGTGGCCGGAAAATGTTCTCGGAATGGGATGAAAGTTGGCATGTGGTGTTGTTTTGTTGTCAGTAGACCGCCTGCCAAGTTTCATCGTGTTCAGAGTCCGTTTGACGTCTCAACGGATAACTATAGCGGCAGTATAGCCGGTCTAACGTTGGACGTTTTCGGTCTCTGAAAACAGTCGTCGGGCCTCACTCTCTTCTGTTCTCTCAGCTCGAGACCGTCTAGACATCCCACTAACTACCGCCAGGTCCAACCTAACCTCTCTCGTCAGCCTGCGGTCCTCCTCGCGCGCGCGCCCGAAAAGTTGTCCCGGACCCGACCCGAGCAGTTGTCACCATTCTGTCCAGATCATCCCCAAACGTCTACAAAACGTCTCCGTTTCTTATTTGATCTCCCTAGCATGTTTATCCGAGACCGTCCGGTTAAGATCGGAGGGTCCAGATGCCCCTAAACTTAGCCTTTTGCTATATATAGATCAACTTTAGCCTAACCCTAAAAATCCTCCCCCTTGTCCCATCGTGTCACCGCCACCCACTCACCATTCCCCTCGGGATCTTCCCAGATCCACCTCGTAGCCAGCCCGAGTTCCACCTAGTTTTCCCCACCGGACAACCATTGATCCACCTCCCTCCATCGGCCTCCGAGCGCCCTGCAGCCGCTCACGTCTGATCCAGGGAGAGCATCACCCTCCCGAGCTCCTCCACGCTGTGCTCCTTCCACCGAGCCCCGCGCCTCTCCTTCAGTTCGCCTGCCGTCGTCCCTGGCGAGCAGTTCTACCGGCGGCCACCAGCAGGCCAGGGCGCCTCCCCTGATTTCTCCCTTCTCCATTTTTCTCGCTTTTTCTGATATCTCTCTGACCAGGAACCGTGAAGGAGCCCCGATCCAACTCCTCCACCCCGTCGGACTAGAAGCCATGGATGGCCTCGTCACCGTGCCGCTCCGGTGACCTAGCCCGCCGGCGACCTCGACCTCTAGTTCCAGCCTCCCCTGCTTCTGCTGCGCGATGAGAACGACGCGTACAACGAGCGCCCACTCGTCCCAGCCGCGTTGACCGCCTCTCTCGGAACTCGCCGGCGTCGCCATGGAGTTTCCCCGTCACTCCTTCACTCTAACCCACGTCTTTGGCGGCCTTGCTGTCGTCGTCACCTAGGCGAGCAGCCGCCCGCGTTCCACGCCCGATGCCTCCTCCTCGTCGTCCTCCAACGACTGGAGCTGCCGGAATCGCGTCGAGGCCCGCCGCCGCACCCTTGTTCGTCTGCTGCTTCCAAGTCCCACGCCCCTTGCCGCTCGCCGCTGACTTCGCCGGAGCCGCACCTCCCCTTGCCTGAGAGCGCCGGCCATCTCCCTCGCCAGAGTCGCGTCCTGCTTCTGGTCGAGCAGCGCCTTGTCATGCGCTTCCTTTGCTTCTGTTCAAGAGGAGATGCTGCAGACGCGCCTCGGCCGCTCGCGTTGACCGACTCCAGATCGATCGCACGCACCTGGGCCACCTCCCCTTCGCCGTTGTCTTCGGCCCAACTCCCACCTCCACCGATCTGGGCTAAGCCCAGCTAGGTGAGCAGCCCAGCTGCCCAGTGCACTATTCATGTTCGGCCCGTATAGGTTTTTTTGGTTCTACGATTTTAGCTTTTTCCCAGAGAGTGCCAGTTTTACAGAAAAGTCCTTCATCATCATGCCTTTAATAACTTCACAACCATGCATCGGTTTAAAACAATTTATATATGAAATATGCTTAGTTTTTCATCTAGTTTCATAATATTCAACTTTCATGCATGTTTAAAATGTTTAAAATGCTGTTTGTTTAAATTTTCTTAAATAAGTTGCTAAAATGATTTATGTCATAACTAAATAACCGTAGCTCGGTTTTTAATAAACTTTATATGTAAATGGGGTGGAAAAATGCCTAGTTTAATATGGTGGCTTTACTTTGCATGTTTAACAACTCTAAAATATTGTTTAGGGCAGAACAGTACCAAATCTATAATATGCTCATGAGGATTTTTCCGGACTTGTTGTTTTGTTGTTCCGGCCTCATTTAAACTTGCCTAGATAGATAGTTTCATCATGATTCACCTCTTGCCATGCTAACAACATTGAATATTGTTGGGTACATAAACAAGGTCGAACTAAATAAGTCACGTGGTGTTTCGTTGATATGCAACGGAGTTGCATGTTGAGCTCCACTTAATTTGTAGGATTGTTTGTGCATTTTGCCATGCCATGCTTTATTAAACCGGACATGCATCATACTTGATTGTGCATCATGCCATGTTTATGTGGCGGTTGTTTACTATGTTGTTTGCTTTCTTTCTGGTGCACTTAGTCTCGGTAATCCGGTAACGTCGTGTTGTGAGGATTCGTTGGCTACGTCCGCTTTGTCTTCCTCATGGACTCGTTCTTCTTCCTTGCGGGATCTCAGGCAAGATGACCATACCCTCGAAATCACTTCTATCTTTGCTTGCTTGTTGCTCGCTCTTTTGCTATGCCTATGCTGCGATACCTACCACTTGCTTATCATGCCTCCCATATTGTTGAACCAAGCCTCTAACCCACCTTGTCCTAGCAAACCGTTGTTTGGCTATGTTACTGCTTCGCTCAGCCCCTCTTATAGTGTTGTTAGTTGTAGGTGAAGATTGAAGTTTGTTCCTTGTTGGAACATGGAGATGTTGTTCCTTGTTGGAACATGTTTACTTGTTGGGATATCACAATACCTCTTATTTAATTAATGCATCTATATACTTGGTAAAGGGTGGAAGGCTCGGCCTTATGCCTGGTGTTTTGTTCCACTCTTGTCGCCCTAGTTTCCGTCATATCGGTGTTATGTTCCCGGATTTTGCGTTCCTTACGCGATTGGGTTATTATGGGAAACCCTTGACAGTTTGCCTTGAATAAAACTCTTCCAGCAAGGCCCTACATTGGTTTTACCATTCGCCACCTAGCCTTTTTCTTTCCCTTGGGTAGGCCTGCCCAAGGGTCCTCTTTATTAAACCCCCGAGCCAGTGCTCCTCTGAGTGTTGGTCCAAACTGAGCGATGTCCGGAGCTACCAAGGGCAACTCTGGGCTGGCCCACCCGATGTCTGGCTCATTCGGTGTGCCCTGAGAATGAGATATGTGCAGCTCCTATCGGGATTTGTCGGGACATCTGGGTGGTTTTGCTGGTCTGTTTTACCATTGTCGAAATGTCTTATAACCGAGATTCCGAGTCTGATCGGGTCTTCCCACTAGAAGGAATATCATTCGCTGACCATGAGAGCTTGTGATGGGCTAAGGTGGGACACCCCTGCAGGGTTTTGAACTTTTGAAAGCCGTGCCCGCGGTTATGGGCAGATGGGAACTTGTTAATGTGTGGTTGTAGAAAACCTGAAGTTGACCTTAATTAAAATACATCAATCGCATGTGTAACCGTGATGATCTCTTTCCGGCGGAGTCCGGGAAGTGAACACGGTGTTGGAGTTATGCTTGACGTAGGTTGTTCTAGGATCACCTCTTGATCATAGTTTCTCGACCGCGCTTTGCCTTCTCTTCTCGCTCTCATTTGCGTATGTTTAGCCACCATATATGCTAGTCGCTTGCTGCAGCTCCACCTCATACCTTTTACCCTTCCTATAAGCTTAAATAGTCTTGATCACGAGGGTGTAAGGTTGCTGAGTCCCCGTGACTCACAGATACTTCCAAAACCAGTTTGCAGGTGCTGATGTTACCGAGCAGGTGACGCAACCAAGCTCAAGGAGGAGCTCGATGAAGATCTTGTCCTTTATGTTGGTTCGTTCTAGTTGATCAGTAGTGGAGCCCAGTTGGGGTCGATCGGGGATCTGTGTAGCATTTGGGGTAGTCTTCTTTTATTTTGGTTCCGTAGTCGGACCTTGATTGTATCTAGATGATGTAATGCTTTATTCATGTAATTGTGTGAAGTGGCGATTGTAAGCCAACTATGTATCTCTTTCCCTTATGTATTACATGGTTTGTGTGAAGATTAGCTCACTTGCGACATTGCTTTCAATGCGGTTATGCCTCTAAGTCGTGCTTCGACGCGTGGGAGATATAGCCGCATCAAGGGCGTTACAAGTTGGTAATCAGAGCCTTCCCCGACCTTAGGAGCCCCCTGCTTGATCGAATCGCTGGCATTATTGAGTCTAGAAATGTTTTGAGTCATTTAGGAATTATATATCGGAGAGTTAGGAATTCTTTTTACTCCTCAGTCCCTTCGTCGCTCTGGTGAGGCATCCTGACATAGAGTTTTGACTCTTCTCTTCTGAAATTTCACTAAAAAAATTTAGGATCACGCGGGTATCTTGGAATCATTCCGATGGTTTTGTGACGAGAACATTGTTCTTGGTGCCTTCTGTCATTTAGGGGTTGTGGCAGTATCCCGGGGAGTTGAGCTCCGAGGTGTTGTCATCACAATTTTATCGTTGCAGTTCTGGAATACCTGAGATTAGTTTCGCCGACATCGAAAATCTCTTTTATGCAGTTGTTGGTGAGATAACCTCGATGCCACCCAGTACTGGGGCGGGAGTTCGGGAGTATTGCCATAACTTGTATAACGGATGCTTTTCGAAGGTTGAGGTAGATGATTTCCGAAGGTTTCTTGGTTATGTGTTGAAGGATGGATACAACTGGATGTAGGATTTGTTAGTTTTGGGTGAGATATTATGCTTCCCCTGTAACCCCAACACCTGATTGCATAACCGGAAAATTTCGGGAGTTTATAAGTGGGAATTCAAGTAGCTCCTAGGATATCTTTCCGACAGATGTATGATTTGAAATTTGGGATCGACGTCTAGTGGTCCGCCTATTCACGGTTGGATTTACAGTGGTCTCATTGTGTCTTAAAGAGTCCTTGGCTATGCCGACTCGGGGACGCTTCGTATGTCATGTGCACTGCCTTGTACATGATGGTGATGTACGATCGAGCCCGTGTAGGCCCCCCCACGAAAACTTCGGACGAAATCTCTATCATATGTTTGTTTTGGCTTATTTTGCAAGCCAATCCTTGTTTTGTTTTCAGTTGTGGTATTCGAGTTGCTTCGAAGTCAAATGTTGATTCCATACCTTTTCCAAACGGTGTTCTTATATTCCTATGTAAATACCAATCCTTCATGATAATCAAGATTGTCATGCCAATCCTTTTCAACCGGTGTGCTCCTCTTCAAATGGATCCAATCTTGTCAACATCCACAAGATCAATTATCAGTTCTTCTCAATGGTGTTTGCTTCATCCGTTCCAAGTTTCCTTTATTTTCCCACCCACCCACCCTTTTTCTTCAAGGACTCAGATTTCTTAATCAAGTATCCATTTTATACATGTGAAGTCTCTTCTTTCTTTTCTTTCAATATTCTAATCCGGTGATTCTCATGAAGATTCTAACGGAGCTTCTAGTTCATCATTCTTCGTTCTTTTTCTTCTCCGGTGGTTTCAATTCAAGCTTTTGGTGTTGATCATATCCTTTCCTCGTTTCAGAAGTTTTATCATATCGGTGCACCTCTTTGTCATTCACCTCTCGCTATTCAATTGTTCCGGAGTACTGAAGATATCTCGAAGATTCGTGTTTCCACTCTGCATTCGTTCAAGCTCTTTCAAGGTTGTAATCTCATTCAAGTCATTTAACTCAACCGGTGCATTCTCTCTTTTAAATCATTCAACGGTGTTTCTTTTGAGTGGGCCCTAACCCACAGGTTTTTTCCTAGGATCGTACCTGACTCTTCTTATTTGTCCGGAGCTATCCTCAAATTCTTTTCAAAGTTTTGACGTAAGGATGATTCATCATCAGTCATATGTTTTTCTCCAAGATCTTTCAAATTCTTTTCATCGTTGGCTCAACCTTTTCCATTTTTCATTCCGGAGTGCATTAACAATTCATGGTGGTGTTTCTCGTCGTAATTATCAGATTTTGAAGACCGAAGAAGAATTTTCTCTCAATCTTGCTCCATTCTCTTCAAGATTCGTGGTTCTAGTTAGAGGCCATCCTCTCATAATTGTTTTTTGATTGTCAAAATTCTTTTCACCTATCTGGAGCAATTCAAGATTCTTTTCAGTTTGTTTCTCCAGATTCGATCAGTTCAGGTTTATTCATTCTCAGCTTTCAGTTATCATTCTCCAACCTTATCGGTGCATCATTCAAATATCCTCTAATCAGCTCGTGATCTCTTCGTTCTCATGTATCTAAATCCCCTCAAGTATCATCATTCGTTCTATAATTCTTCCCGGTGTTTCTTTATCTTTTCTTCAATCGTTTTCAATTCTTACGGTGGTTCATTCAAGATTTCTATTCCTTCTTTATCATATCAATGTATTTGTTGTTTTCAATCCTACTGGTGTTTCATTGAAGACCTTTCCAAGTTTACGCTATATCTATCTTAATCCTTTCTAAGAGAGTAAATAGTATGCCAAATCCATTGTTTGTCATCAATTTAATTGGTGAAGGATACGCATAACATAATTATTACTCTTGTTTCACCCAAGTGTTTAACTCCCTATTCCGGAGGCTCATCAAATTCTCGGTTTCATTTGTTTCATCTTTTCTTTTTCGGAGTTCCGAGGTTTTCTGTTTTATCTCATCGCGAAGACACATCTAATCATTACAAGGATTCACATTGTGTTTTCAACTTCTCTTTCCTTTTGTTTGATCATTCTTTTATTACCGTAGTTCTTCATGGAGGTTCTACATGATGGTTCATCAAGGATTTAATTCCTTCTCGAAGTTTTTCATCGAGATTCTTTTAAGGAGCTCAAGCATTCTTCATCTTGCAATCCGGAGTGCAATTTCTTTCAACCGTATCATTCGAGGTGGTATTATGTCATTCTTCATAACTTCAGTTCATGTTCCATGATTCACATGTTGTCAAGAATGAGGTATCTTAAATCCATCAATCTCTTCATTGGAGTTAACTTGGGGTTACATATCTTCTAAAGCTTTCCCGAAGGATTGTTGCTACCTATGGCGCTTATAATGACCAAAGTTCTTCATTTATCCTCCCGGTGAAATAAGTTTCTTGTCTCCTTGTTCTTATCAATCCAATTCTTTTTCCCGTGAGTGGCAGGTTGTCACCTCATAATTTGAGACGTATTCCATAAGACCATATCAAGCTTATTCTTTTCATTGTTGGTTTTCCAACAACTCCGTTCTAGCTTTTGTTGTAAGCGTGCTCCCTCAAGATCTTGTTTCCCTTCGTTCATTCCATTCCATTCTTACTTTTGTTCCGGAGGCCTTGTGATGTTGCTTTCTTCAACCATCATATCGTTTCATTTAAGATCATGTTCTTTCCTGTGCCTATCCATTTAACCGGAGTGTTGTGCCCTTTTGCTCAAGTTCTTTTCGCCTTATCAAGCCTTGCACCTCTTTTCTACCAGATTGTTGTATGAGATCTTTGTTACCCCTTGTTCCTTTCATTCAATAGTTCCGGAGGCAGTGTGTTGTGATTTCATCAAGTATCTTCTCATCTTATCAAGTTCTTACTCAATTCCTTTTCTTTTCAATCGGAGTGCTGCCCCAAAGTTGGTCTTCCTTGTTCATCTTTACTAACGGAGTGTTTTCAACTTTGTTCATCTCTGTTGTATTCTTTTCTCGAAATGTCTTAACCTTTTCAAGGTTCTTTGGTTTCACTCATTCGTCAAAGAAGCAACTTAGTTTTACCGCTTATCTTCCTCCTCCGTTTTTTTCCTCCGGTGCCATTCTAGATCTCGGGACGAGATCCTCTCGTAGTGGTGGAGTGTTGTAATGCCCCGAGACCGTTGCGCCAGGTGTCTTCCAGTTATTCGCTGTTGTTGCTTTGTCATTTGCTTGCGTGTCGCTTCTTGTCATGTCATCATGTGCATTGCATCATCATGTTTTCAAAACTTGCATTCGCCTGGGTTCTCCCAGTTCCTTCCGTTGTCCGTTCTGAGCCCAGACACACTTGCACGCGCACGCGGCATGTCCGAAATAGTATTTTATAAGTGGCCGGAAAATGTTCTCGGAATGGGTTGAAAGTTGGCATGCAGTGTTGTTTTGTTGTCAGTAGGCCGCCTGCCAAGTTTCATCGCGTTCGGAGTCCGTTTGACGTCCCAACGGATAACTATAGTGGCAGTATAGCCGGTCTAACGTCGGACGTTTTTGGTCTCTGAAAACAGTCGTCGGGCCTCCCTCTCTTCTCTTCTCTCAGCTCGAGACCGTCTACATAGCCCACTAACTACCGCCAGGTCCAACCTAACCTCTCTCGTCAGCCCGCGGTCCTCCTCGCGCGCGCGCCCGAAAAGTTGTCCCGGACCCGACCCGAACAGTCGTCACCATTGTGTCCGGATCATCCCCAAACGTCTACAAAACGTCTCCATTTTCTTATTTGATCTCCCTAGCCTGTTTATCCGAGACCGTACGATTAAAATCGGAGGGTCCAGATGCCCCTAAACTTAGCCTTTTGCTATATATAGATCAACTCTAGCCTAACCCTAAAAATCCTCCCCCTTATCCCATCGCGCCGCCGCCACCCACTCACCATTCCCCTCGGGATCTTCCCAGATCCACCTTGTAGCCAGCCCTAGTTCCACCTAGTTTTCCCCACCGGACCAATCCATTGATCCACCTCCCTCCATCGACCTCCGAGCGCCCTGCAGCCGCTCGCGTCTGATCCAGGGAGAGCATCACCCTCCCGAGCTCCTCCACGCCGTGCTCCTTCCACCGAGCCCTGCATCTCTCCTTCAGTTCGCCTGCCGTCGTCCCCGGCGAGCAGTTCTGCCGGCGGACACCAGCAGGCCGGGGCACCTCCCCTGATTTCTCCCTTCTCCATTTTTCTTGCTTTTTCTCATATCTCTCTGACCAGGAACCGTGAAGGAGCCCCGATCCTCCTCCGCCCCACCGGACCAGAAGCCATGGATGGCCTCGTCACCGCGCCGCTCCGGTGACCTAGCCCACCGGCGACCTCGACCTTTAGTTCTAGCCTCCCCTGCTTCTGCTGCGTGACGAGAACGACGCGTACAACAAGCGCCCACTCGTCCCAGCTGCGTTGACCGCCTCTCTCAGAACTCGCCGGCGTCGCCATGGAGTTTCCCCGTCACTCCTTCACTCTGACCCACGTCTTCGGCGGCCTTGTTGTCGTTGTCACCTAAGCGAGCAGCCGCCCGCGATCCACGCCCGATGCCTCCTCCTCGTCGTCCTCCATCGACTGGAGCTGCCGGAATCGCGTCGAGGCCTGCCGCCGCACCCTTGTTCGTTTGCTGCTTCCAAGTCCCACGCCCCTTGCCGCTCGCTGCTGACTTCGCCGGAGCCGCGCCTCCCCTTGCCTGAGAGCGCCGGCCATCTCCCTCGCCGGAGTCGTGTCCTGCTTCTGGTCGAGCAGTGCCTTGTCATGCGCCTCCTCTGCTTCTGTTCGAGAGGAGATGCTGTAGACGCGCCTCGGCCGCTCGCATTGACCGACTCCAGATCGACCGCACGCACCTGGGCCACCTCCCCTTCACCGTTGTCTTCGGCCCAGCTCCCACCTCCACCGATCTGGGCTAAGCCTAGCTAGGTGAGCAGCCCAGCCGCCCAGTGCACTATTCATATTCGGCCCATATAGGGTTTTTGGTTCTACGATTTTAGCTTTTTCCTAGAGAGTGCCAGTTTTACAGAAAAGTCCTTCATCATCATGCATTTAATAACTTCACAACCATGCATCGGTTTAAAACAATTTATATATGAAATATGCTTCGTTTTTTATCTAGTTTCATAATATTCAACTTTCATGCATGTTTAAAATGTTTAAAATGCTGTTTGTTTAAATTTTCTTAAATAAGTTGCTAAAATGATTTATGTCATAACTAAATAACCGTAGCTCGGTTTTTAATAAACTTTATATGTAAATGGGGTGGAAAAATGCCTAGGTTAACATGGTGGCTTTACTTTGCATGTTTAACAACTCTAAAATATTGTTTAGGGCAGAACAGTACCAAATCTATAATATGCTCATGAGGATTTTTCCGGACTTGTTGTTTTGTTGTTTCGGCCTCATTTAAACTTGCCTAGATAGATAGTTTCGTCATGATTCGCCTCTTGCCATGCTAACAACATTGAATATTGTTGGGTACATAAACAAGGTCGAACTAAATAAGTCATGTGGTGTTCCGTTGATATGCAACGGAGTTGCATGTTGAGCTCCACTTAATTTGTAGGATTGTTTGTGCATTTTGCCATGCCATGCTTCATTAAACCGGACATGCATCATGCCATGTTTATGTGGTGGTTGTTTACTATGTTGTTTGCTTTCTTTCTGGTGCACTTAGTCTCGGTAATCCGGTAACATCGTGTTGTGAGGATTCGTTGGCTACGTCCGCTTTGTCTTCCTCATGGACTCGTTCTTCTTCCTTGCGGGATCTCGGGCAAGATGACCATACCCTCGAAATCACTTCTATCTTTGCTTGCTAGTTGCTCGCTCTTTTGCTATGCCTATGCTGCGATACCTACCACTTGCTTATCATGCCTCCCATATTGTTGAACCAAGCCTCTAACCCACCTTGTCCTAGCAAACCGTTGTTTGGCTATGTTACCGCTTTGCTCAGCCCCTCTTATAGCGTTGTTAGTTGCAGGTGAAGATTGAAGTTTTTTCCTTGTTGGAACATGGAGATGTTGTTCCTTGTTGGAACATGTTTACTTGTTGGGATATCACAATACCTCTTATTTAATTAATGCATCTATATACTTGGTAAAGGGTGGAAGGCTCGGCCTTATGCCTGGTGTTTTGTTCCACTATTGCCGCCCTAGTTTCCGTCATATCGGTGTTATGTTCCCGGATTTTGCGTTCCTTACGCGGTTGGGTTATTATGGGAACCCCTTGACAGTTTGCCTTGAATAAAACTCTTCCAGCAAGGCCCAAAATTGGTTTTACCATTCGCCACCTAGCCTTTTTCTTTCCCTTGGGTAGGCCTGCCCAAGGGTCATCTTTATTAAACCCCCGGGCCAGTGCTCCTCTGAGTGTTGGTCCAAACTAAGCGATGTCCGGAGCTACCAGGGGCAACTCTGGGCTGGCCCACCCGACGTCTGGCTCATCCGGTGTGCCCTGAGAACGAGATATGTGCAGCTCCTATCGGGATTTGTCGGCACATCTGGGTGGTTTTGCTGGCCTTGTTTTACCATTGTCGAAATGTCTTGTAACCGGGATTCTGAGTCTGATCGGGTCTTCCCGCTAGAAGGAATATCCTTCACTGACCGTGAGAGCTTGTGATGGGCTAAGTTGGGACACCCCTGCAGGGTTTTGAACTTTCGAAAGCCGTGCCCGCGGTTATGGGCATATGGGAATTTGTTAATGTCCGGTTGTAGAAAACCTGAAGTTGACCTTAAATAAAACATCAACCGCGTGTGTAACCGTGATGGTCTCTTTCCGGCGGAGTCCGGGAAGTGAACACGGTGTTGGAGTTATGCTTGACGTAGGTTGTTCTAGGATCACCTCTTGATCATAGTTTCTCGACCGCGCTTTGCCTTCTCTTCTCGCTCTCATTTGCGTGTGTTTAGCCGCCATATATGCTAGTCGCTTGCTGCAGCTCCACCTCATACCTTTTACCCTTCCTATAAGCTTATATAGTCTTGATCGCGAGGGTGTAAGATTGCTGAGTCCCCGTGACTCACAGATACTTCCAAAACCAGTTTGCAGGTGCTGATGTTACCGAGCAGGTGACGCAACCAAGCTTAAGGAGGAGCTCGATGAAGATCTTGTCCTTTATGTTGCTTCATTCTAGTTGATCAGTAGTGGAGCCCAGTTGGGGTCGATCGGGGATCTGTGTAGCATTTGGGGTAGTCTTCTTTTATTTTGGTTCCGTAGTCGGACCTTGATTGTATCTGGATGATGTAATGCTTTATTCATGTAATTGTGTGAAGTGGCGATTGTAAGTCAACTATGTATCTCTTTCCCTTATGTATTACATGGGTTGTGTGAAGATTACCTCACTTGCGACATTGCTTTCAATGCGGTTATGCCTCTAAGTCGTGCTTCGACACATGGGAGATATAGCCGCATCGAGGGCGCTACAACCTCCGACAGGTTTCATGAGTAATAAAGGCATTCTTGGTGGCAAGATTGCGAATGCGATTGACATCCACCAAGAGGCTTTACATCTGACGCTTAAGCCAGTTGTGATGCTTATCTTGTTTCTGATGAAGCGCGACGAGAAGCTCTCGGTCATTGAGAACACGAGATCGCTGCTGAGGCCTTTGGGCAATGGTGCTTCTAGTGGCATCAGTTTGAGCGCGAGGGGCACGTGTGTTGCCTGCCAAGGGATAAACACGAGAGACTGCCTGAACTCCTTCAATGGGCTGTGTGAAGCTTTGACGATCAGCATTGTGAAGATAAATGGGATCCTTAGCAGGCTCTGGGTAAATAGCTTCAACAGACAGATCAACCTCTGGCAAGAATACAATATGATTGCGTGCAGACGGCTGATAGTTGAAGGCAGAGTGAAGCTTGATAAGACGCATTACCCATGGAGCATAGAACTTCAGACCAAACATGTCAGAGCCAGATGCAGCCAACTGTCTGATGAAGAAGTCTTGAGCATTGAAGCTGATGCCATTGAAGATATAGAAAACCAAAGTCTTCATTGCTCCTTCAAGCTTCACTGAAGATGAATGTCCTTTGATAGGCCATAGAGTCTTTTTGATGATGTGGTAAATGATGCGAGGCAGATACTCTAGGTCTTCGACAAAGAATTCAGATGGGTATTCAGCGTCGTGAGGCAAAGGCTTCATCATGCTCAGCATTTGGCTCATGTTGGGTTCTGGCTTCTGGAAAATGCTCTCCAATGCATTCTGGTATTGTTGACAACCTGGTTCATAGTATTCACCAGGAGTGGGCAGGCCTGTGAGCTCAATGATATCAAGAGCTTTGGCTTAATGATGGACATTGCATGTCATCCACTCAAGGACCCAAGTCTTTGGATCCCTGTTATAGCCTCGAATATGAAGGGTTGCATAGAACTGTAGCAGAAGCTCTTCATTCTAGTATTCCTTGTCTGTGAAAAACTGCAGGAGTCCAGCATCTCTGAAGCAGTCCAACGTTTCTTCTAGACAGGGCAGGCCAGCTATAGCTTCAGTGTCGAGACGCATATGTGGAAATATGTGCCCTTGATTGTATAAGACGCGGGAATAGTAGCTGCACTGTTGATAGCTCCAGAACCGATCCGATGAAATGCGAGGTTTGGTGTAAGGGTTCTTGGCGCTGTTGAAGAAGGTGTTATGTGCCACGAAGCCATTCACATTGAAGACCCCAGGTGAAGTTGCAGTGCCTGGGAATCTTGGAAGTCTTGGCTTGGGCTTCTGGACTTGAGGTCTGTGCTCGACATGATAGTCAAATTGTGGACCCGCAGCAGGTGGAGGAACTAGAATGGGCCATCAGACCATAACGGGCTGACCATGATCAAATGCCGGCTCAATTGTATGAGGTCTTAGAGGGGGTACAGGAGCATTGGCATTGTCGTTGACATGGGCTTCACGGGCCACATTGGCTTCAGGTGCTTCAGTATTGGCTGTGGGCGCTGTAGTGGCTTCAGGTGCATGCACTTCTGGCACTGCATGAGCTTCAGGCGCCACATTAGCTTCAGCCATGACAACGTCATTGGCTTCAGTGTTGATGTTGGTGGCCGCCTCAGTATTGTTAACCTCCACTTCAGGAGTTGGAGGATCGGACACGTTCTCCTCGAGAACAACATCTTGGTGGGACGGGGTGTAGCAACTCTTTCTACTTCAACTCTTGGTTCTTCTTCTTCATCGGCTGATGCAGCCGGAATATCTTCAACCCTTTTGGCTTCAGACTTAGAAACATGCACAGTGGAAGTGACTTGGGGCCTTGGTCCTTTGCGAAGCCTGCGTAATGTTGGCGATGCTTGTGGAGATGGAGTTGGCTGGGCCTCAAAGTCATTGTCATCTTTCACGGGTGAGGTGACTTGTGGTTGGGGAGAACTTGGGGTGTCTTGTTGTTGTGGGTGATCAGCCCATGATGCATCCTGAGCAGTTGGCGTCAGAGGACGACCAATGCTGATGAGTTCGCTTTGCATGAGCATAGGCGATGATACCAAATTGTGCTCGATCTGAGGAAGGACTTCATCATCTTCAACATTATCGTGAGGACCAATGTCTTCAGCTGTGGTGGGGTCAACAGCTGGATTGTCTTCAGCTTCAGGAGCATCTATGGAAGCAGGCTCATGAACTATCACTTGGCGCTCTCGATGTTCAGATGCAGGACGAGCCACTGAGATTGGCTCAACATCAAGGGGCTCTATGGGAGCAACCCGGTCTCTCTTCTTGGTTTTCCATTTCTTGGTTGGGGGAGCATCGTTAGTGGTGGCCTTGGTCTTGCGTTTTCTTGCTTCGGCCACAGCTGCCCCTTGAACCATAATATGAGTGATGAGACCTTCTATGTTGAAAAAGGGCCCAACAAGATTGGGTTCAGCTTCGCGTGTGCCAACGGCATGAGGAGCGGGGGGCATGGATTGAAGTCTAATCCCCGCGACTTCTTGTTTTCTTTGGCCGAATTCTTGGCAAACTGGAAGTTGCGCTTGAATAGATTATCGTCATGGCACCATAATAATGAAGATGGGTCTGCATCTGCAGGTTGTGGTCCACGGACCATGCAAGGATAGAAGCCTTGTTCAATGGCTTCAGCTCTGGACCTGGGTTGAAGGTTTTTGTACAAGATGTCTCCCCAGGGTCGCTTGATGGCATTCATCTCAGCATATTCCTGGGTCACAAACTTGTACTTGTACCATTGTTCTACCCAATATCTTCGAATCCTTTGGATTCTGGTTTTCCGCTGATTGTAGTCCTCCTCTGGATCTGTCTTGTACAGCTCATAGAGGTCAGGAGGCAAATCTCTTGAGGTGTTTCCACGGCACTGTCTGCCACCCTTCCTTGCAGATTTCTCTGTTGCCATGAAGTTTAGACTGAAAGGCTTCAACACTGTCAAAGTCTTTCGTCTACTGGTCAGATAAGAACTGGCTTCAGGAGAATTTATATGATGCTGTAAGAACTCTGCAAATGAATGCAGACTATGAGAACCAAGGGATTCTCCCACGGACATGTACCTGTGACAACATTAAAGGTGCGAGGGAAGGGGAAGAGGTCATATGCATTTTCAGAAGATTTTGAAGATAAATCAGTTTAGAAGACATTGACCTCATAGTGCAAAGACATTCACTCATAGGTAGAGATTTGGTTCCAGATTTGTACGAATCCACGAATAAGTACAAGTGAGGAATCTAAGTACTTTGTGAAGCATAAGTGAACATACTAGGCATGTTATGAGATGCAGTATGAGATAGATCCAACCTGTCTGAACAGAAACTACTTGTGGTTGAAAAGGATGAATCTATCGGATCAAAAAGACTGTAAAAAGGAGGCTTTATTTACCACACGAGGAACTGCTAGACGGAGTGGGAGAGGAGGCCGAGCAGTTCAATCTTCCATGCCCTAACTTGGCGACGGAGGACACCTATGGCGACGGCGGAGAAGACGATGTCTGCGGCCGGCGTGAGGACGGCGTCGGTGAGGTCGCGGCAGCTAAGCGCTTCGTCGCCGGCGTCGTCGAGGGCTAGCGGTGGCGCTAGGGTTTGTGCGAGAGTAGAAGAAGAGATAATGACTGGGGTGAGACGTGTATTTATAGGGACAGGGACGGCACAGTGTTATTACACAGGTGCCCCTGGCGATTCGCATCTGAAGGACACGTGGCAATCATGCAACACATGAGAGGTTGTTCCATGTTCCCATGCACGCCTGGATTGTTGGGTGGTCGTTCCCACTTCTCCGGGTTTCAGGTAAAAGGATTGAGCATTGAAAGCAAATTAATGTTTGTCTCTGTGTCTTCTGCTGACAAGGACGCAGAGAAGACGTTTTGACAGTTTCAATAGAATGCATATGATTTGGATAGATAGACTTAAGATAGAAGCATAGAAGGGTTAGGGTCCGATCACATTCACTTAGTTCAAAAGATTCAACAAGAAGACATAGATATAAATGAATGTTGTAGAGGACAGAAACCAAATTAGTACATTGAAGATAAACATGAAGCCATGTTAACATTGAAGACAAACAAAATGCGAAGACTTTGCAATGTAACGCCATCAAAAAGTATTCCAAACAGGAGTTTGGTGGTGGCGTTACCCACCGTATAGGAAATATTAGACCCAGACACGGTGCACAATTATCATGGCGCTCCAAAGTCAAATTCCATGTTAATGTATTCACACTCAGAATGTAAGTCTTCATTGATTGAAGATATACTTTACTTCGTGTGTTGCACATCTAAGTCATCAACATGCATAAGTGTTAGGATGTGTGCCTGATCACAGGACATTTGAGGATTTCAAGATATTTAGCTCACACCATAACTTGCATAATCTTTTCTCATCAAAGGGCTTTGTGAAGATATCTGCCAGTTGCTCTTCAGTGTTGACGTGTATGATATCAATATCTTCCTTCATAACATGATCTCTGAGAAAGTGATGATGAATTTCAATGTGCTTTGTCTTCGAGTGCTGAACTGGGTTGTTAGCAATCTTGATGGAATTTTTGTTGTCGCAGTAGAGTGGTACTTGCTTCAGATGAATGCCATAGTCTTTGAGTGTTTGCTTCATCCATAGAAGCTGAGCGCAGCAAGATCCAGCAGCAATGTATTCAGATTCAGTAGTGGAGAGAGATACACAGTTCTGCTTCTTTGAAGACCAACATACAAGTGATCGTCCCAGAAAGTGACATGTGCCTGATGTATACTTGCGATCCACCTTGTCACCGGCATAATCAGCATCCGAGAATCCATCTAGATCAAACTCTGAGCCCTTTGGATACCATAATCCTAGTGTTAGGGTGTGAGCCAAATATCGAAGAATTCGCTTCACAGCTAAGTGATGCGATTCCTTTGGTGCCGCTTGGAATCGGGCATACATGCAAACACTAAGCATGATATCTGGCATAGATGCACATAAATAAAGCAAAGAACCAATCATGGAGTGGTATACCTTTTGATCGAAGTCTTTACCAATGTCATCGGGACCCAGATGGTGTTTAGCTAGCATTGGCGTTGTGTAACCTTTGCAGTCTTCTATTCCAAACTTCTTCAGGCAATCTTTGAGGTATTTCTCTTGAGATATGAAGATGTCGTTGCATTGCTGTCATATTTGAAGACCAGGGAAGAACTTCAGCTCACCCATCATGGACATCTAATATTGCTCTTGCATCATATATCCAAACTCATCACTGTATTTCTGGTTGGTGCAGCCGAAGATAATGTCATCCACATATATTTGGCACACAAACAGTTCACCATCATATGTCTTTGTGAAGAGTGTGGGATCCAAAGAACCAGGTTTGAAGCCTTTGCTCTTCAGGAAGTCCTTGAGTGTGTCATACCAAGCACGAGGGGCTTGTTTGAGGCCATACAGTGCCTTGTTGAGCTTATAAACCATGTCAGGATGTTTTGGATCTTCAAAGCCAGGCGGTTGTGCAACATACACTTCTTCTTCAATCTTGCCATTGAGAAAAGCGCTCTTCACATCCATTTGATACAGAAGAATGTTATGATGATTTGCATAGGCCAGCAGTATGCGTATAGATTCAAGCCTAGCCACAGGAGCAAATGTTTCATCGAAGTCAATTCCTTCAACTTGAGTGTATCCTTGAGCAATGAGACGAGCTTTGTTTCTGATAACTTGACCATGCTCATCTTGCTTGTTGTGATATATCATTTAGTGCCTATGATATTGTGCTTACGAGGATCAGGACGCTTGACCAGTTCACATACATTATTCAGCTCAAATTGTTGAAGCTCTTCTTGCATTGCTTGAATCCATTCAGGTTCCATGAAGGCTTCATCAACTTTCTTGGGTTCAGATATTGAGACGAATGTGAAGTGTCCACGGAAATTTGCTAGTTGTGTTGCCCTTGAACGAGTGAGTGGATCAGGTGCATTGATGCTGTCAATTATTCTCTCAATCTGTACTTCATTTGCAACACGAGGATGAATAGGATGGAGATTTTGCTCTTGCTGATCATTGTCATCGTTAGAAGGATTGTCTTCAGGCTGAGCATTGTCTTCAGGTTGATCAGGTGCAGAGATGGTGAGTTCCTCTTCAGGCTGAGCTTCAGACGGTATGATTTCTCCAGTTCCCATAAGCTTGATGGATTCACTGGATGGAACTTCATCTAGCACATTAGGCAGGTGCTCTCTTTGCAAGCCGTTAGTCTCATCGAACCGCACATCTACAGTTTCAACCACTTTATAGTGAAAGAGGTTGAAGACTCTGTAGGAGTGCGAGTCCTTTCCGTATCCAAGCATAAAACCTTCATGTGCTTTCGGTGCAAATTTTGAAGTGTGATGTGGATCCTTGATCCAGCACCTGGCACCAAATACTCTAAAGTAACTGACATTTGGCTTCTTACCAGTGAGGAGCTCATAGGATGTTTTGTTTAGAAGCTTGTGAAGATAAACACGGTTGATAATATGGCATGTAGTATCAATGGCTTCAGGCCAGAACTTTCTTGGAGTCTTGTATTCATCGAGCATCGTCCGGGCCATCTCAATAAGTGTTCTGTTCTTGCATTCCATGACGCCATTCTGCTACGGCGTGTACGGAGCTGAGAACTCATGAGTGATGCCCAAAGTATCAAGATAAGTGTCGAGGCCAGTGTTTTTGAATTCAGTGCCATTGTCACTTCTGATGTGCTTGATCTTGATGCCATAGTTGTTCATGGCTCGATTGGCGAAGCGTCTGAAGACATCCTGCACTTCAGTCTTGTAGAGGATTATATGCACCCATGTATATCTTGAAAAATCATCAACAATGACGAAGCCATAGAGACAAGCAGTAGTAGTAAGAGTTGAGTAGTGAGTGGGACCGAAGAGGTCCATGTGTAGCAGTTCGAAGGGTTGAGTCGTAGTCATGATTGTCTTCGAGGGATGCTTGGCCCTTGTCATCTTTCCAGCTTCACGGGCACTGCATAGGTGATCCTTCTTGAACTTGACACCCTCGATGCCTATGACATGCTTCTTCTTTGCAAGAGTGTGCAAGTTCCTCATGCCAGCATGCCCTAGCCTCCGATGCCAGAGCCAGCATTCTGAAGCTTTTGCTAGAAGACATACGGCAAGCTGTGGTCCTGCTGAGAAATCTACCATGTACAAATCATCTTTCCGATACCCTTCAAAGACTAGAGACTTGTCAGATTCCATTAGAACAAGGCAACGATATTTTCCAAATATCACAATCATGTTTAAATCGCAAAGCATTGAGATAGACATTAAGTTGAAACCAAGGGATTCAACAAGCATCACTTTATCCATGTGTTGATCCCTTGAGATTGCAACTCTACCTAGACCCAATACCTTGCTTTTCCCAGTATCAGCAAATGTGATGTGACTCTTGTCAGATGGACGTAAAGTTGAGTCCATGAGAAGACTTCGCTTGCCAGTCATGTGATTAGTACACCCACTATCAATAATCCATTCTGAAGCAGCTGGTGTCATACCCTACAGTGCAGTTAGGGCGATAGGCTTCACGAAGAGAATTGTGAAGCATAAACATTTGACGAGCAAGTGGATTATGAAAGCTTAGATCGAGGTTAGGACTGATAGGGCAAGTAGCAAGCGACACAGGAGCAAAATACATAATAAGACCATATGGGCATTTGATCTTGCGCCCTACAAGATGTTTAAGGTCCCCAGCAATAGCTTTAGACGAATTTGATTTTCAGCTGGAGACCCTTCCCTGCAAAAGAGAGTTAAGCTTTCTAGCCACCCACATCTTCAAGGGTGTCTTCGAAGCAATGAGTCTAAGTGCAGCATCTGAGAACTTTGGCTTTGGAGCCCTAGCAAATAGTCTTGCAGAAGGACAATAGTACTCATAAGAATAAGCAGAGTAGTTCTTGGTCGTATGAACATGGTGGTTTGATGAAACGCGCTCATATTCATAGGCCTGAGTATGGTTTCCCTGCAGAACATTTGCATTAGTGCGACTCAGGTGAGTCCTCTGTCTGTATGAAGCCTTTGGACCATATGAAGCCTGTGGTCTGGGGTTTGTCTTCTTCACTTGTGGTGTCATGACGACATTCACAGGAAGACTCTCTAGACACTTTTTCGGCACCCAGACTTTCTTCATAGGTGGCCCATACCTGCAGTTAGTACCAATATACCTGGCAAACACTTCACCCTTCTAATTCTTAAACAGTTTATAGTTTGCATCAAAGGATTCATCAATAACAATGGGATTAGCACAAGTGAAGCCAGATAGGGTGGATGGATCCACTGAAGGTTCCTTTGTAGCAACCCAACTGGTTTTGGGGTACTGATTAGGTTTCCAGTAAGAGCCATCAGCATTCATTTTCCTTTTGAACCCAACACCCTCTTTCCTAGGGTTTCAGTTTAGGATCTGCCTTTTGAGGACATCACATAGTGTCTGATGCCCTTTGAGACTTTTATACATCCCTGTTTCAAGCAATGTATTCAACCTAGCATTTTCATCAGCAATAGCAGTGGTATCCTCAGCAGAGGGATTAGTTACTACATCAACAGTAGAAGATATTGCAATAGTAGCAGCAGTAGAACATCCAGAAACAGAAGTAGCATTGTCATGCTCAATGCATTTAAGACATGGTGGCTCAAATCCTTCCTGAGCGGAACTCATCTGTTTGGCGCGAAGTGACTCGTTTTCCTTTTGAAGATCTTCATGAGCCGCTCTCAATTTCTCAAGATCTTGCTTCCTTTGAAGATAATCATAGGAAAGCTTTTCATGAGTTGTTGAGAGCGTTTCATGACGAATTTCAAGTTCCTCATACTTAACATGAAGATTTTTTATGTCTTCAATTAAGGACTGAGATCGAGTCATTTCAGCGTCTAACGGGTCATCGCTTTTGTCTAATAGTTTTTGAATATGTTCCATAGCTTTTTGTTGTTCAGTTGCAATTTTAGCAAGTGTTTTGTAGCTGGGTTTGGAACCACAATCAGAGTCATCTTCACTGGATGTTTGATAGTGAGTAGTGCGTGAGTTTACCTTGGCACCGCGTGCCATGAAGCAGTAGGTGGGAGCGGAGTTGTCCTTGTCATTAGCATCGGCGTCGATGATGAAGTCATTGTCTTCAGTGTTGAAGATGGACTTGGCAATGTATGTTGTAGCCAGACTTGCAATGCCAGAATCGGACTCCTCCTTAGACTCCACCTCCGCCTCCTCAGAAGTGGACTCCTCCTCTGAATCCATTTCTTTGCCAACAAACGCACGAGCCTTGTCAGATGAGCTCTTCTTGTGCGATGAAGACTTTGAGGAAGACTTGGAAGAAGACTTTGAGTATTTCTTCTTCTTCTTGTCGTCAGAATCATATTCCTTGCTCTTCTTCTTCTTGTTGTTCTCATTGTCCCTCTGCGGACACTCAGAGATGTAGTGACCAGGTTTCTTGCACTTGTGACATGTTCTCTTCTTGTAGTCATGAGCAAAAGCTTCATCATTCCTTGAGCTGGATCATGAGGACTTTCTGAAGCCTTTCTTCTTGGTGAATTTCTGAAACTTCTTCACAAGCATAGCATGCTCCTTTCCAATGTCTTCAGGATCATCCGAACTGCACTTAGATTCTTCTTCTGATGAGGAAACAGCTTTTGCCTTCAAAGCACGAGTTCGCCCATAGTTAGGACCGTAGATGTCTCTTTTCTCAGAAAGCTGAAACTCATGTGTGTTGAGCCTTTCAAGTATGTTAGACGGATCGAGTGTCTTGAAGTCAGGGCGTTCTTGAATCATCAGGGCTAGGGTGTCAAACGAGCTGTCAAGTGATCTCAGGAGTGTCTTGACGACTTCATGCTTGGTGATCTCAGTAGCGCCGAGGGCTTGAAGCTCATTTGTGATGTTAGTGAGTCGATCAAACGTGAGCTGAACATTCTCATTGTCGTTTCTCTTGAAGCGGTTGAAGAGGTTGCGAAGGACACTGATTCTTTGATCTCTTTGGGTTGAGACGCCTTCGTTGACCTTGGAGAGCCAGTCCCAGATTAGCTTAGATGTTTTCAGAGCACTCACACGGCCATACTGCCCTTTGGTCAGATGACCACAACTGATGTTCTTGGAAGTGGAGTCCAGTTGAACGAACTTCTTTTGACATCAGCAGCGGTGACACCTTCACCAGCCTTGGGGACGCCATTCTTGATGACATACCAATGGTCGACATCAATGGCTTCAAGATGCATGCGCATCTTATTCTTTCAGTAGGGATATTCAGTTCCATCGAAGACTGTACACGCAACGTAGACTTTGATTATCCCTGCAGTCGACATAGCTAACACTCCAGGTGGTTAAACCGAATCACACAGAACAAGGGAGTACCTTGTTCTGATACCAATTGGAAGTGCTATTGATCGACTAGAGGGGGGTGAATAGGTGATTTTTATGAAAGTCTTCAAAACATGGAAGTTTCGAAGACAAACGATAGAAACAAACCTATTACCATGCAGCGGAAGGTAGACTACACTAAGCAAGCCATAGTCAAGTATTCAATGAGATGAAAGCACAAAGACTAATAGTAGCTAGGCAGTATAGATCAGGATGGAAGATAGCACGAAGCTAATCAGAACAGCAGTCACACAGTGAAGACAAATAGATAATGCAAACAGGCAATGACTTCACAAGGACCAATCTGAAAGTAAAGAGATGGGAAGGATGGAACCAGTGGCTCGTTGAAGACAATGATTTGTTGGACCAGTTCCAGTTGCTGTGACAACTATACGTCTGGTTAGGGAGGCTGAGATTCAACTCAGAAGACCACGTCTTCACCTTATTCCCCTTGAGCTAAGGACACCCAGTCCTCGCCCAATCTCTCTGGTAAGTTTTCAAGGTAGACTTCCAAACCTTCACAGACTTCGTTCACCGGCAATCCACAATGACTCTTGGATGCTCAGAACGCGACGCCTAACCGGCTAGAGGATTCACAATCCTCAAGTGTAATAAGTCTTCAGATCACACAGACAGGAAGACTTAAGTGATGTCTAACATTCTTTGACTCTGGGTGTTTAGGGCTTTGTCCTTGCAAGGAATTCTCTCTCAAAGGCTTCGAGGTGGGTTGCTCTCAAACGACAAAAGTCGTACATTAACTCTGAGCAGCCAACTGTTTCTGGTTGTACGGGGTGGGCTATTTATAGCCACTAGGCAACCTGACCTGATTTGTCTGAAATGACCCTGGGTCACTAAGAAACTGACACATGTTCCAATGGTCAGATTTCAAACACACATAGCAACTTTACTTGAGCTATAAGCAAAGCTGACTTATCCATCTGTGGATAAGATTTGCTTTCATTGTCTTCGCTCGAAGACATAGGATTTTAGTTAAGCATCACTTCAGTCATTCTGACTCGTTCACTTGAACCCCACTTAACAGTATGGTGGTTCCTATGACTCAACAAAGAAGAAAAAGAACGACGAAACAACTAAGTCTTCGCGCTCCATAGTCTTCATGCGATGTCTTACAGTTAAAAGTTTGATTCTATATTTAAATTTTAAACTTGCTTATAATGTTAGTGACGTATACGAAAAAGGTACATTGTGTGTGCAAAAAATATATATTTCCATTAGGAAAGCATTTCCGTGCATTGAAAAATATATACCATGCATTCAAAAATGTGTTAAATGTATTAAAATATATATTTGAAAACTATATAACAAAAATGTACAATGTGTATGAAAAAGGTAGAACATAGAAAATATGACTTTTTCTAAAAATGTTGACCATGTATTTAAAAAAATTAAACGTGTATAGAAAATATGTTTCTGATGTATACAAAGAATATCGAATGTGTACTAAAAAAATGGATATATGCTGAACAAAAAAGAAACTGACGAAAACAACAAAGAGACAAAGAAAAACGAAAAATATCCAATAAAAAGCAAAAATTAAAACAAAGAAAGTCCAAAAATGAAAAACTAAAGAAACTCAATGCAAAAGAATGGAAACATAGAAACTGAGAAAGATCCGATAAAAACCAAGAAATAGACAAAGAAAAAAGAAAAAAGAAATAAAGAAAAACAAAAAAAGAATGTGAAAACCAAGAAAGACGCATGGAAAAACAAATAGGAAAAGTAAATACAACCCAGTGAAAAACCATGAAAGAAACGAAGAAACCCGATGGAGAAATATAGAAAAAACAAAAATAAAATAAAAGCATAAAAAAGATAACAAGACAAAATGAGCGAAAACCTGTGTGCAAAAAGGAAAAAGAAACAAAAGAGAAAACAAGAAAACCAGAGAAATAAGAAAGAAACAAAAAACGAGTATATGAAGAAAAAATTGAAAAATTAATGAAGAAACAAAGAAACCAGAAAAAAATAAAGAAATGAAGAAAAAAACCGAAGGGAACTAGCTAATCGGTCGCGAGGAGCGAACTAGAGAAGTGATAGCGAGCGAGCGAACAAAATTGGATGACTGAATATATTAGCGTGAATGAGAATCCTTCAGGCGAGCTCGTTCAATCTCGCTGTAAGCGAGATATTGTTCTCGTGTTAAGCGAGGACTCTCCTCCAACGAACTAGTGAGGTCGACGTGATAAACACAAGTTAAGAGGGCCAGATTAGCATGGCCCGAATATTTCACCAGGATTCTTCTTTTTGACAGGATATCATCTGAATTCTAGTAGGACACTCGAACAAATTTAAGTCAGGTTTCTTTGGTATGCCTTCTTTCCCTTCATATTCTATCTAAGGAAATCATGAAACTGATTTATCTGCTTTTCAAGTCGGCCAAAAGGACAACTTCTCAAGTTTATCTTTCATGTCTTATTTTTGTTGTGAATAATAATTATTCTTAGAAACACGGTACAAAGACTAATGCTCATATATACGCATATACATTCATCCCTATCACCTCGGCATTGGTAGTTAGCCGGGCGATCACCTTCACGTCGACGCACTCCACCATGATTTGCGCCTCCGCCGCCTGGTGTTCCTCCTTCTCAATCAACACACACATGTACTCTTGCTCTGGTTTCTCCAATGAGAGGAATCATTGTGGTTGTCGGCGACGCCCTGGGATTCACCCGCCATGGCCACTGCGGGTGGCGTCGCCTCCTGCTTGTTGCTATCCGACAATGACGAATCGATGGGGATGACTTCCGTAGCGGTGACCCCTCACACTCGTCCCATGACATACGACGGGCCATGACGATTCGAAAGACGGTGATGGTGAAAATAAGGTGGCAACAACGACGATTTGGGGAGAAATGAGGGTAGTGGGGGAAGGAATTAGGGGTTGGGTGGGGCCCCAACGTGAACTTATATGTGTGGGGGTCAATTTAGTGTCTCGTTGTCGATTGAGCCATTTTTCGAGTGACAGAAGCAAAGAGGAGGTTTGAGGAGAATGGTTGTGATCTACTCAAATTTGAGCAGAAAATGCATCATTTGAGGATTAACTCCTCATATTTGATAAGTTATAGGTATAAGGTTCGGTTAGCTGGGGTTAACTGATGTAACCGAACCCTCAAGCCTATAACTCCTCAAAAATTTTAGGATTTTTTAGGAGTTGTGTCAAAAAATATTTTTTTGGCTCAGCAGCCAACACCAATTCTCTGTAAATCTTGTACAAGCTCCTCTCTTTGGAAAAAAATGGCACAAAAATCGATGCACCGACCCAATAGACTTCCCGCCGCTCTAAGTTCTCACCGGTGCTTCACCCAATCCCTAGATCTTCCATGCCACTGCCCATCTCCCCCAAAGTCGTCGGAATCCAACCCGAAATTACCGCCATCGCCCAAAAGTGTCGTTGCCGCTCGATTCGCCGTCATCATCACCGGAATTGTTGTTTATGCTCGATTTTCCACCATAGTCGTCTGTTTCTATGTGGTGAGGCTTCTCCCCAACCACCGCTTCGCCTACTCATGCCAACAGCTCCCGCTGGTTGTCGTGTTGGACGACGATGACGAGGTTAAGGAGGAGAAAGAGGAGGGAGAGGGGGATCCACCTCACGCCGGGGCGCCGTGGTGCCACTCCAACCATGGGAGGAGGATGAGGAGGAGCACTGAGGTGCAGCTCACCGCCAAGCACGCAATGCTCTCCTCGCCGACCATGGGCGGTGGCGGAGCTCCGCACTGCCATGTGCAGGGCAACACTGATGTAGTGCAAGCTCTAGGGTGGCCCGATCTTCACGTATTGGAGGTGGTTTGAGGAAGAACATGAAGAGAATCACACGGGAAAACACACAAATCAACACAAATAGATGCAAATAGAAATACACATAAATATACACTTGATCCAAATAATCCAAAGAGAGAGATGGAACAAGATAGAGTTCTTCCCCAAGTCATAGGACAAGGGGGGCTTGATGATTCACTTGGGTAATCCTTCTCCCTTAGGAGGTCATGGGACCTATGATGATATTCTTCTCCCTTGGGAGGCCTTGATGATCTAGAGAGATCATTCTTCCTTAGGAGGGCTTGATCCTCTAGAGGAGGTAAAATGAGCAAAGCTCTCTTAATACCTTTAGGTTTACTTTGCTAACCCTGGAAAGTAGGAGGGGAAGGGGTATTTATAGTGCTAGGGGAGAAAGGGTAAGTAAGGGGCATAAATGGAAGGTACATAGGTTGTTGTGCCCAACAGCTGCTCGCAGGAAGTGGCTCGGATGTCCCGAGAGGAGTCTAGATGTCCGGGTCATCGTCGTAGGGACGGATGTTAGGCAGTGGTTCGGATCTTCGGGTTGGCTGGCTGAATCGCGTGTTGCTTTTGGCCAGATTTTTGGTCGGGGTCCGGATGTGTGAGAACTCAAGTAGGGGTCGATGTGCGGACCGGGGGCGGATATCCAACCACTGAAGCAGCCTTCCATCTTCTTCTCTCTCTTCTTCTGTATTCGTTTCCATGCCTCCCTTGTGGATGGTATATGTGTACTCTTGTGTTTGGACTCCTCGATAAGTGTGAAGCTCCACTTGACACTATGCGTGTACACTAGGCACCTCCCGGGTTGCCCCGACTTCACGACGGAATGGCGAGACCCAGAAGAGACTTGTCGAGCATGTCGGGTATGAACCGACAACAGAAGCACTGCCGCGCCCCTGCACCGATGGCCATCCTCGTCGTTACCAAACTGGACGCCGGACCACACACTGCTGGCCGGGCACCTGCTGACCACAACACCGTGAGCGTCTAGCACATCGAGAGCGCGAACGAGATCCAATGTTCTTCAAGGCGACGCCCCAAATAGGGAAGTGACGATGCCGACGCCGTCGCCCGGCCCGACCGGGCCTAAGGCTTTCACCCAAGAGTTGGATCCGAGGAAGTGCAGGGGTGGACTCCACGGCGGCGCCTCCAAGGATATAGCACGACGTCCACGGACGTCGAAACAGTCGGCAAACCAAAGCCCAGCAAGCTGTCACCCGGAGCACCACCCAACACCACACCCCCCACGCACCGCACCTCCGCTAGCCCGCGCACCTCCCACGAACCCACCGTGTCGTGACCATGAAGGAGCTACCACAAACCTCGTCAACGGCCAGACGACGCCACCAAGCCAGATCTAGCCGAAATTGGCCAGCTTTGGCATCCCCGCCGCTGCAACACCACAGAGGCCACCAAAGACCGGCACACCTCCTGCCAGCGCAAAGACAAGCCCCATAGAGCAGGAAGGGGAGGGCTATGCCCGCCCCGATTCGTCGAAGATGAGCATACGAGCCGAAGAATCGGAGCCCGCCAACGAAGCAACCGCGGCTACCACCCACGAGAGACGCATCTAGGGGAAACCACACCGGAGAAGAGCCACGGGACGAGCCCCAAAGGCCTACGGCGCCGCTGCCAAGGCCACAGGCCCGCCTGGAGCGGTCGAGCCGCGTAGCCGAAAGGAGATTGAACCTCCCCCCACCTCGAGTGCCCGCCGCAAGGGGAGGAGAAGAAGACCCCGCCGTACGTGTCTCTTGACATGGTGATGCCCATAGGATGCTCCGCGCATCAATCACCGCTACAACCGCGGTTGTTGTGACTCTCGAGACCAGTGATAAGTGTGCGTCGAAGATGTCAAGGGGCGCCCACGACGACGAGATATCGTGCTTTGGCAGGCAGAGGGTGATAAACCTTGACTCCAACTCTAATTAGTGCTCGTTTCGGCTTAAATTTAAGTCGTTTTAGCTTTAATTGAACTTTAAGTTAGTGCTACTAGTTTATTTATGAACCTATGATGTTGTGTTATGAACTAGTACTACCTAAAATTATGCACGGCGTGGTCTTAGTCTAGTTTCAAATTTGAGTTTCGGATGACATGTTTGTGCACAATTGGATTTAAAGAGTTAAATTTGAGGGTTCGGATAGCTCCATACATTTTTTTTAATTTCACATATTTAAGGAGGTAATATTTCAGAAGATACTTGAGGGGGGATCTTTTGACCCCTAACCCACCCAATCTAGCTAGGAGTTGCCATTTCCTTTTTCGTTCCTCTTTGCCTGATGAAAAGCAAATTGTTTTGACTTGTAAATCTTAATCTTGGACCCTGTTTTGCTTCCTCCACACGGAGGTTGCATGTTAGGCTAGAATCCAGCGGCGTGGAAGAACTCCTTCACCAAGCAACCAAAAAAAGAAAAGAAAAATCTCGAGAATGAAGTATGTGGCAGACAAGATTACACGTCGCGCGTAGGTAAAAGCAAGCGCGCTTTGCGATTGCGTCCCGTCCGTGTACGCGGATGGGATGGTTATGGGCTACGTACGTGGCAAGTGTATCCACTGATTTGCTTTCCATAAATTGTTTCCATTATTGTTCTCATCATTGAGGCGAGATGGGCGACCTGTGTGGCACACGACCTCGAGTCGACCAGGGTAATTTCAGTGTGGTCGATAGCGTGATGCGCTGCCTGCATAAATTTCCAGCACGTTGTTGTCATCCCAATTACGCTGACAAGTAACCTCTATATAGCTATACATTCATACACGCCTAACTTGTTTCCAAATTACTCACATCCCTTTCTCACAGGGTAGCTACTTCCGAACAATTATCACAGAAATCATGCGTGGGTGACAACAAAATTGCATGCTTCGACTGCATGGGTGAACAACTCTTCAAACGAAATCATCACCACCAACAGCAACCAAGGGCATGTTTGAACGGAGAATTGTTACTTTATCCGATCCATATTACTTGTTGCAGCTTTAGCACATACAATATACTAAAGCAGAGCAATGACAAGTAATATGGATAGAAAGGAATAGCAGATTTTAAAGAAATTCGGTCATCCATGTGTTACTATCTTGCATGTACTACGTATTATTCTCTTCCATCTTACCCAACGAAAATATTTGAAAGACCGCTTATGGGTATGCAAAGATAGACATTGCCGAGGCGGTAGGAAAAGAACCCCCCAAAAACACAACAGGCCCACATACTTAGCAAGGAAGGAATGAAATTATGCTGGGAAAAGCGTACACTGAACATCTGTGCCACTAATTCAGAAAGATTGTCAAAATAAATCCGAGACACTCTGTCGATCATCCGAGGAGCAATCACATGAGCACGACATCAAGATTTGTTAGCGAGGTTCATCGATATGGCTACATCCCGAGGCTTGACTACGAGCACTCCTCCTCGTGACACCGTCACAATACCGCATCCTGGCCACCCGGGCGCCGGCACACGCCGCCGACTCCCCCTTTGCGCGCCTGTGCTATTATGTTGGCATAGGTTACATCATGTGTCTACCCTCGCTATATATGAGAGGCCTAGGATACAAGTGTCCTATTAGGACACAACTCCACATCCTATGTAAACATAATACAACTCCTAGTCCAACTGTAACCTACCTTGTACACAATATTCGACACAACTCTAACAAACTCCACCTTGACAAATATTCTCCACCACCTTGAATTCGTCAATGCGTCAAACTTTCATGTACATTGGACTTGAGCTTATCCCATGAGTACCGCTGCTACTCCAAAGACTCCATATGACTCCACCTGTAACTTGTAGTCCCTTCTTTTCTTGACCACAGTCAACACTCGAGCAAAATTAAGTTCCTCTTTACTCTAGTGTATGCTCTCAACTTCCAGAGCTCCGTTCAACGCCATCACACACTGATCACTGACCTGCATGAAAATGAACAACTCACATATTGGGTGTCACACATAAGAGTCACCTGAACTCAACATCACCGCTCCTTTCTTGACCGCCTTTCTGAGACTTGAAGGAATTTCACCGTTGCTTGTAGTCATCCCGAGTTAAATTCGCAGTTGTCTCACCACATGTATGACCACCAGAGCCCTGGCCCGTCTCCATGACCCGTGCATACCGCACGCCTCGCCGCTATTACCGCGTCGAGCCTCCGATGTCCCGGTCGAGTCTCAAGGGTCGCGAAACCACACCACTCACCCCCACTGCAGAGTACCACTGATCATCACCGACCAATGACGAGTTTCACGCTTCCATCAGACCACTGGGCTCCAGTCCGAATTACGCGTCCCTCGCTTTTCTCGCTGAATAGGCTTCGACTCTCTGAGCTCTTACGCCGTAGCCTCTCAATCAGCACCAAGTGAAGTCCTCCAGACTCCAGCTCCACCTTCAACATGACTTCATGGTAGATGATCAGTCCACCCACGCGCCTCATCGACTCCAAGCTCTGTGTATACTCCCGCGCCATAGTCTTGTCGAAGCCGCACAAGCCTCGGGCATGTGCACCACGTGTTTCCACGCCCAGAAGTCGGTCACCATCAGCATCACGCTCTTATGTCATGGTCGTCGATCCCACCACCGTCTTCTGTACCAACCGACTCACGTCGATCCATCAGACTACCTAGTCCGACCCAGCCGAACTCGTTCAACTGTATGACACACTCGAGGCTCCCAAATCGTCTTCCGCGAATCTCCATCCATCACCTGATAATTCCACTTAGTTGACATGACTTCTTGCAATGCCTTCAAGCATCTCTATTGCGCCAATAATTTTTTTCACCTTTGTTTGCCATAACCCAAGGTTTCCAGTCCAGTCAACTTCTCTACCTCAAACCTGGTACCCGTTGACGCCATAGTCCTTTGTATGGTTGACCTTGCGAAAAAATATCCGAGCTTCCAACACGTGCTCAAGTACACAAGATGCACCAGTAGCAAATTCCTACCAAAAAACCTTCTTGTACTCACGTGTATTAGCTCCCAGACTCAACTTCCAATGCTGTTAATTGCTTTGCCAAAACCCCGATGGAATAGAACGATGGATCTATTCTTCCGCTGAATCGATTTGTTTCACGTCTCGTCATGTCACGTGAGGACTCGGTCCTCTTTTTGTCCAAACCAAATCTCACGATGAACTTTTGACTGCACGATTGTCCCGTATCGCTCCTACGTCCCGAGCCATACCACAGCGAATCGGCCTATGCCTTAGGTTTCCGAGCACATGCCCACGTCTGCAGGCCTACTGGGCCTTCGGGAGCAGCCACCAGCACCCATGATGCACGCGCCAGAGCCCGACTCAGCTTGCACAACCCAGCATGCCTGCACGTGTCCTATTGTGCGGTCGCCACACAAACCGATCTCGTCGAGTTCGCCGACTCAACGCTTGCTTCGAGATACCACCGCTTCCAATCAATTAGCCGTTTCCGATTGCTCTTCCCATCGATTGCATCGTCGGACGAACTCGTCTGAACACTAATGCCTTCGATTCATAACCTCTGGATCAACGCACACGACCTTCGAATAACCTATCTCTGATACTATTTGTTAGAATAAATCCGAGGCATTCCGTCGATCATCTGAGGACCAAGCAATCACACGAGCACGACACCAAGATTTGTTAACGAGGTTCACCGATATGGCTATATCCTCGGGGCTTGACTACGAGCGCTCCTCCCCGTGACACCGTCACAATACCGCACCCTGGCCACCCGGGCGCCGGCACACGCCGCCGGCTCCCCCTTGCGCGCCTGTGCTATTATGTTGGCATAGGTTACATCGTGTGTCTACCCCCGCTATATATGAGATGCCTAGGATACAAGTGTCCTATTAGGACACAACTCCACATTCTATGTAAACACAATACAACTCTTAGTCGAACTGTAACCTACCTTGTACACAATATTCGACACAACTCTAACAAAGGTGAGCGTAGTTAAAAGAAAAAATGGAGAGAGGTAAAGCACACGATGGATGGATTGTCACTGGTGACACCAAGCAAAAGATAGGAGAATTTCAAGGCAGTGCAGTGGCACCAAGCAAGCATGGGCAAGAGAAAATGTAGAGGGGTGACACCAGCCGTGTCTGCTCCTTCCTGCGCATGGCCGCTAATCCAGAAAGAGGGGCAACCCGGCGCGCAAAGCCGACCGATGGCTCTCAATGTCCCGCCTCTTAAAAGACGGAAGAATTGTCGTTTTAGGTGATGTTTCGTTCTCTAGTTTTAGGACTTTTTAAAAAAAGACTCTCAAGAAGGTGTTTCTAAGAACTTTTAGCAAAAAGTCTCACCTTATTTGGTTTGCTAGGGACTTTTTTTAGTCCCAACACAAAAAGGTCTCTGGAACCAAACACCCCCTTAATTGTGGGTTGGGGCCTTTGCCGAGCTTTGCTTGCTGTCCATACAGGCGGGCGGCTATGGATAGGCTCGCCGACGTGGATCCCATGCTAGTACTCCCTCCATTTCAAAATATAGTGCGCCCGCGTTTTCTGAGGTCCAACTTTAACCATAAATTTAACCAACGAGATCAACTGCGGCGGGAGAAAAAATTATATAATTGAAAACTTCTTTCGAATACGAATTCACTGATATAATTTTTGCCCCCGCCGTAATTGGTCTTAATAGTTAAATTTACGATCAAAGTTGAAGCACGGAAATAGAGGAAGCACTATATTGTGAAATGGAGGGAGTACCATATCTGCATGCTGCTGCTCGATTATCTGTCACTGTCATCTTTGCCGTTTCGTTTTTCCTTGTGGAGAGCCACTGTCCTGGTTGCCGTGCCTGTCCGTTATGACAATTGTTTAGGGTCCCGCAAAAAAAATGTTTAGGGGCTTTGACTGACGCTGATCTTTGGGTAGCACTACTCCACTCCAGTCCAGTGTGCAATGTGTAGTGCGTGCTCCTACTCTACTGTCAACCGGCCACCCTTCTCGAGTTGTTTTCCATTAATCTGTTGATTGATTGAGGGTAGTACGTCAGAGAATCTCTCAATTATTTAGGAGATCCTGCCGAGCCTGGGAGAGTATCTACTTGCACACTTTGGTGGTGGAAGCACCAAAATCGCTCCATGCACGGCCGGGTGCACCCAATCCATCGGTACAAAATACGTATGCCTTATGACTTGTACATGTACATTAAATATTTCCTGACAAACACTGGGGCTCCTGCAATTATACAGTGAGTAATTGCTTGCTTCTCTCTGCTTTAAAGGTGGCGACGGAAACTCCACGAACCAATCCAATTCATTTTTAATGGCGGGAAAGTGACGTTCCCTTTGGATCTTGTGCGACTGTATGCACAAGTGGGCGCTCCTCTCCTCCTGGACCCTTCACCTTGTTCTGCAGATGCATACACGCATACGCATACACTGTAGCACATGATGCATCTCACTGCAGGCTGCACCATGCCGTTGCAGGGTTGCAAGGCTCTGGTACCATCAACAAAAAGCTCAAAACATTGCTACTAGGCTATATCAATACCGCATCCACATAACTTTTCCTCCAACGCGAAACGAGCCCCGTGTCGCTCCCCGCGAGCGACCCGGGCGCTAACCCTAGCCGCCGGTCGCCGCCGCACCCCAGCCTTCCTCTCCCCGCCGCCGCCGGCGAGCGCCGCCGGGCAAAGCACGCGCGGTGTCGGCGGCGGCGGGTTTTCCTCCCCTGCAAGCGAGGCGGGCTGCGCGGGGCTGCTGCGCTTAGCGAAGGCGAGGGGCGCTGCGGCGTGTGACTGGGCGAGGGCAGGCGCTGCCCAGCGCGCCATGGCGGCGAGTGGAGGTCGTGGGTCTGACAGGCGCGGGGTCCCTGCGGTCGGTCGGGGCAGATCTGGCCTCTGCTGGCTTGTGGAAGGGCGAGGCGGGGGTGCCAGCGCGCGCGCCGTTGGCTCGAGGAGGCCTCTGACGCCATAGGAACGGGGTCGGCCGGCCAGATCTGGCCGTTAGCTCGCTCACGGCGGGATGGTTTGGCGCCGCGGGCCTGCTAGTCGGATGGTTGCGTTACGCGCCTGGGTCGGCTGCGTTTTTGGCGTGTGGAGGCAGTAGCGGTGGAGTCGGGGTTGCTGGTGGTGTCTCTCCTTCAAGTGCGTACACGCCAGCTCCCTTGAGTGGTGGCGCCTTCCAGTTTGCTTGGGGCTTCACGAGGCTTGCGCAGACCAGATCCAACACGAGCACTCTTGGCCTTGCGCGCGGTGGTGCGGACGGCACAATTTGGCTTGGATCCCGCCCAGTTCTGCGCGCTGCGGTGTGGACCGGCTATGTCCGGCTTTCCCTCTGCCTTCTTTGTGCGCTGCGGTGCGAGGATCGCCCAGTTCTGCGCACGGAGATAGAGAATGGCCAGATCCGGCTTGGCTCGCCCAGGGTCTGCGAGCGGCTGTGTGGACCGGCCAGGTTGGCGTGTGCTCGCCGAGTTTCTGCGTGCGGCTTCGACATACTCGTTATTGGTAGTGTTCGCATGGGGTTGTGATGCTCCGTGGCGCTGGTGGCCTCGGATCCTGGATTTGTTGGTGGAAGACTCGGCTCCGGATGAAAATCATGCATCGACATTGTCGTTGCCGGCGGTAGCGGCATCCACGGATGTCGTCGTCCTCCTTGGAGGTATCGTTGTGGAGCCGCTTGCCCTTCCTACCCAACAGCGTGAGATCTCCGAGTGAAAACCTAAGATCAGGCTGTGCCAGATCGGGTGACGGCGGTGTTCTCAACATCGTTTTCCTTCTTAGGGCGTCACCTTGGAGAATCTCGACGATGGATCCGATGGTGTTCACGATTGATGGTAGAGTTTGGGTTCGTGGTGCTGCCGACAGGTCCTTTTTATTTATTTTCTTTTTGCACTGTTTTTTTAGTGCTTTCCTCCTTTGAGGATTCTTATAACACCTTCTTCTGATCAATGAATTTGGCAGTTCTCCTGCCAACATTCAAAAAAAAAGCTTTAAATACCAAACGACGGTTTTGAAAGTAACATAGGTCAGCAACTCCATTAGATCGACATATCCAAGCATCACTGACATAGGCATGTGTGGGGTCTCTTGGGTTAAATACATTGCCCATTATCATACCGGAATTATTGGGAGTACTTTAAGTAGTAGTACGTCAGTCTAAGAGTGCTTTGTGCAAGTTGCATTATTGAAGAGAAAATTTCCCCTTTTCCTGCAATTATTGTATTACATGAATGCATAAGGTCTCTACAAAATGATCTAGTGTTTGGAGCTGACTATATGAGTCAAGAGCTTGATGGTGTGGCTTACTCCCGGAATAAAGTCGACAAACATGCCATATGCAGCACTTGTTTGGTGCTTGAGAAAAATTAATGCACACTGATTTTATCTCCATTGAGGTTTTGTGTGTTTGTCTTGCACATGTGTTGTTGAACAATTGCATGGACTATTAAGAAATTTGGTGCTTGTTGTTCTTGAACTCAACCTATCAAGGGTGGTTGGCTATATAGAACCAATTTTCATTAGGCCTGCACATGCGGGCGATGCTACATTATCTGCGGTAGTAAATTGCATTGGGGTAAAACATGCTACAATTATATACAGAAGATTTGACTGGAATTATTTAACATATTTGGATGGTTTTTCTTTTGAGTTTTCTCTTGATACCATAGTTTTCAAAAATACCTTCTGGTGTTTGGGTCTAATAAAAATCATAGCTTTACAAAACTGTAGTTTCTCTAATATAAGAGTATCTACAGTCGGGCATCTCAAACCCTCTCATACACTCGGGTGGATGGACCGGTCAGTGACCGGTCACACAAACCCTACCAAGATGGGCGCCTGAAACCGGCATCAAACGTCCGGGTTGACTGACACCCCTATATTCAACCCAAATATGGGGCAGATCTGGGGAGGCCCGGACACGACCGGGCGTGTCTACCGCGTCGGACCAGGCCCACGCTAGCCCACCCGACCCCACATATATTCATCTCCATCCCCTCCCCGGACCAAACCCTGGCAACTCCACTCCACTCTGCCACCCAAGCTCCCGTCCGTCGATCTCCGGCATGTTGGGCAGTGGATCTGACTCCGGCCAGTCCAGATCTATCGACTGGGGTGTCGTCCCATGCGGGTAGGAGGAGGCAATGGTAGTCTGCATTGCACTCTGCCGCTCTCGGCAGGACAGCATGTCACGCCCTCGATGCGGCTATATCTCCTACGTGTCGAAGCACGACTTAGAGGCATAACCGCATTGAAAGCAATGTCGCAAGTGAGGTAATCTTCACACAATCCATGTAATACATAAGGGAAAGATACATAGTTGGCTTACAATCGCCACTTCACACAATACATGAATAAAGCATTACATCATCCAAATACAATCAAGGTCCGACTACGGAACCAATAAAAGAAGAACCCCCAAATGCGACAAGGTCCCCGATCGACCCCAACTGGGATCCACTACTGATCAACTAGAACGAAACAACACAAAGGACAAGATCTTCATCAAGCTCCTCCTGAGCTTGGTTGCGTCATCTGCACGGACTCATCGGCCCCTGCAAGCTGGTTTGGAAGTATCTGTGAGTCACGGGTGAAGGAAATATGCCCTAGAGGCAATAATAAAGTTATTATTTATTTCCTTATAATCATGATAAATGTTTATTATTCATGCTAGAATTGTATTAACCGGAAACATAATACACGTGTGAATACATAGACAAACAAAGTGTCACTAGTATGCCTCTACTTGACTAGCTCGTTAATCAAAGATGGTTATGTTTCCTAACCATGAACAATGAGTTGTTATTTGATTAATGGGATCACATCATTAAGAGAATGATCTGATTGACATGACCCATTCCATTAGCTTAGCACCCGATCGTTTAGTATGTTGCTATTGCTTTCTTCATGACTTATACATGTTCCTATAACTATGAGATTATGCAACTCCCGTTTACCGGAGGAACACTTTGGGTACTACCAAACGTCACAACGTAACTGGGTGATTATAAAGGAGTACTACAGGTGTCTCCAAAGGTACATGTTGGGTTGGCGTATTTCGAGATTAGGTTTTGTCACTCCGATTGTCGGAGAGGTATCTCTGGGCCCTCTCGGTAATGCACATCACTTAAGCCTTGCAAGCATTGCAACTAAATGAGTTAGTTGCGGGATGATGTATTACAGAACGAGTAAAGAGACTTGCCGGCAACGAGATTGAACTAGGTATTGGAATACCGACGATCGAATCTCGGGCAAGTAACATACCGATGACAAAGGGAACGACGTATGTTGTTATGCGGCCTGACCGATAAAGATCTTCGTAGAATATGTAGGAGCCAATATGGGCATCCAGGTCCCGCTATTGGTTATTGACCGGAGACGTGTCTCGGTCATGTCTACATTGTTCTCGAACCCGTAGGGTCCGCACGCTTAAGGTTACGATGACAGTTATATTATGAGTTTATGCATTTTGATGTACCGAAGGTTGTTCGGAGTCCCAGATGTGATCACGGACATGACGAGGATTCTCGAAATGGTCGAGACATAAAGATTGATATATTGGAAGCCTATGTTTGGATATCGGAAGTGTTCCGGATGAAATCGGGATTTTACCGGAGTACCGGGAGGTTACCGGAACCCCCCGGGAGCTATATGGGCCATGATGGGCCTTAGTGGAAAAGAGAAGAGGCAGCCCCTCATGGGCCGCGCGCCCTCCCCTCCCTTGGTCCGAATAGGACAAGGAGAGGGGGCCGGCCCCTCTCTCTCTTTTCCCCCCTCCGCGAATCCTATTCCAACTAGGATTGGGGGGGGGGGATCCTACTCCCAGAGGGAGTAGGACTCTCCTGGCGCGCCCTCCTTGGCCGGCCAGCCTCCCCCCTTTAGTCCTTTATATATGGAGGCAGGGGCACCCCAGAGACACACAAGTTGATCCACGTGATCTTTTCCTTAGCGTGTGCGGCGCCCCCAGCCACCATAGTCCTCGATAATATTGTAGCGGAGTTTAGGCGAAGCCCTGCTGCTGTAGTACATCAAGATCGTCACCACGCCGTCGTGCTGACGGAACTCTTCCCCGACACTTTGCTGGATCGGAGTCCGGGGATCGTCATCGAGCTGTACGTGTGCTAGAACTCGGAGGTGCCGTAGTTTCGGTGCTTGATCGGTCGGATCGTGAAGACGTACGACTACATCAACCAAACACTTCCGTTGTCGATCTACTAGGTATGTAGATCACATTCCCCCCTCTCGTTGCTATGCGTCACATGATCTTGCGTGTGCGTAGGAATTTTTTTGAAATTACTACGTTCCCCAACAGTGGCATCCGAGCCTAGGTTTTATATGTTGATGTTATATGCACGAGTATAACACAAGTGAGTTGTGGGCGATATAAGTCATACTGCTTACCAGCATGTCATACTTTGGTTCGGCGGTATTGTTGGATGAAGCGGCCCAGACCGAGATTACAGTACGCTTACGCGAGACCGGTTCTCCCGACGTGCTTTGCACAGAGGTGGCTTGTGGGTGACAGTTTCTCTAACTTTAGTTGAACTGAGTGTGGCTACGCCCGGTCCTTGCGAAGGTTAAAACAGCACCAACTTGACAAACTATCATTGTGGTTTTGATGCATAGGTAAGATTGGTTCTTGCTTAAGCCCGTAGCAGCCACGTAAAACTTGCAACAACAAAGTAGAGGACGTCTAACTTGTTTTTGCAGGGCATGTTGTGATGTGATATGGTCAAGACATGATGCTGATTTTTATTGCATGAGATGATCATGTTTTGTAACCGAGTTATCGGCAACTGGCAGGAGCCATATGGTTGTCGCTTTATTGTATGCAATGCAATCGTGATGTAATGCTTTACTTTATCACTAAACGGTAGCGATAGTCGTGGAAGCACAAGCTTGGCGAGACGACAACGATGCTACGATGGAGATCAAGGTGTCACGCCGGTGACGATGGTGATCACGACGGTGCTTCGGAGATGGAGATCACAAGCACAAGATGATGATGGCCATATCATATCACTTATATTGATTACATGTGATGTTTATCTTTTATGCATCTTATCTTGCTTTGATTGACGGTAGCATTATAAGATGATCTCTCACTAATTATCAAGAAGTGTTCTCCCTGAGTATGCACCGTTGCGAAAGTTCTTCGTGCTGAGACACCACGTGATGATCGGGTGTGATAGGTTCTACGTTCAAATACAACGGGTGCAAAACAGTTGCACACGTGGAATACTCAGGTTATACTTGACGAGCCAAGCATATACAGATATGGCCTCGAAACACGGAGACCGAAAGGTCGAGCGTGAATCATATAGTAGATATGATCAACATAATGATGTTCACCAATGAAACTACTCCATCTCACGTGATGATCGGACATGGTTTAGTTGATTTGGATCACGTAATCACTTAGAGGATTAGAGGGATGTCTATCTAAGTGGGAGTTCTTTAAGTAAATTAACTGAACTTAAATTTATCATGAAACTTAGTACCTGATAAGTATCTTGCTCGTTTATGCTTGTTTGTAGATAGATGGCTCGTGCTGTTGTTCCGTTGAATTTTAATGCGTTCCTTGAGAAAGAAAAGTTGAAAGATGATGGTAGCAATTACACGGACTGGGTCTGTAACTTGAGGATTATCCTCATTGCTGCACAGAAGAATTACGTCCTGGAAGCACCGCTGGGTGCCAGGCCTGCTGCAGGAGCAACGCCGGATGTTATGAACGTCTGGCAGAGCAAAGCTGATGACTACTCGATAGTTTAGTGTGCCATGCTTTACGGCTTAGAATCGGGACTTCAACGACGTTTTGAACGTCATGGAGCATATGAGATGTTCCAGGAGTTGAAGTTAATATTTCAAGCAAATGCCCGGATTGAGAGATATGAAGTCTCCAATAAGTTCTATAGCTGCAAGATGGAGGAGAACAGTTCTGTTAGTGAGCATATACTCAAAATATCTAGGTATAATAATCACTTGATTCAATTGGGAGTTAATCTTCCAGATGATTGCGTCATTGACAGAATTCTCCAATCACTGCCACCAAGCTACAAGAGCTTCGTGATGAACTATAATATGCAAGGGATGAATAAGACTATTCCCGAGCTCTTCGCGATGCTGAAAGCTGCGGAGGTAGAAATCAAGAAGGAGCATCAAGTGTTGATGGTCAACAAGACCACTAGTTTCAAGAAAAAGGACAAAGGAAAGAAGAAGGGGAACTTCAAGAAGAACGGCAAGCAAGTTGCTACTCAAGAGAAGAAACCCAAACCTGGACCTAAGCCTGAAACTGAGTGCTTCTATTGCAAGCAGACTGGTCACTGGAAGCGGAACTGCCCCAAGTATTTGGCGGATAAGAAGGATGGCAAGGTGAACAAAGGTATATGTGATATACATGTTATTGATGTGTACCTTACTAACGCTCGCAGTAGCACCTGGGTATTTGATACTGGTTCTGTTGCTAATATTTGCAACTCGAAACAGGGACTACGGATCAAGCGAAGATTGGTTAAGGACGAGGTGACGATGCGTGTGGGAAACGGTTCCAAAGTCGATGTGATCGCACTCGGCACGCTACCTCTACATCTACCTTCGGGATTAATATTAGACCTAAATAATTGTTATTTGGTGCCAACGTTAAGCATGAACATTATATCTAGATCTTGTTTGATGCGAGATGGTTATTCATTTAAATCAGAGAATAATGGTTGTTCTATTTATATGAGTAATATCTTTTATGGTCATGCACCCTTGAAGAGTGGTCTATTCTTGTTGAATCTCGATAGTAGTAACACACATATTCATAATGTTGAAGCCAAAAGATGCAGAGTTGATAATGATACTGCAACTTATTTGTGGCACTGCCGTTTAAGTCATATCGGTGTAAAGCGCATGAAGAAACTCCATACTGATGGACTTTTGGAACCACTTGATTATGAATCACTTGGTACTTGTGAACCGTGCCTCATGGGAAAGATGACCAAAATGCCGTTCTCCGGTACTATGGAGAGAGCAACAGATTTGTTGGAAATCATACATACAGATGTATGTGGTCCGATGAATATTGAGGCTCGTGGCGGATATCGTTATTTTCTCACCTTCACAGATGATTTGAGCAGATATGGGTATATCTACTTAATGAAACATAAGTCTGAAACATTTGAAAAGTTCAAAGAATTTCAGAGTGAAGTTGAAAATCATCATAACAAGAAAATAAAGTTTCTACGATCTGATCGTGGAGGAGAATATTTGAGTTACGAGTTTGGTGTACATTTGAAAAATTGTGGAATAGTTTCGCAACTCACGCCACCCGGAACACCACAGCGTAATGGTGTGTCTGAACGTCGTAATCGTACTTTACTAGATATGGTGCGATCTATGATGTCTCTTACTGATTTACTGCTATCGTTTTGGGGGTACGCTCTAGAGACGGCCGCATTCACGTTAAATAGGGCACCACCAAAATCCGTTGAGACGACGCCTTATGAACTGTGGTTTGGCAAGAAACCAAAGTTGTCGTTTCTAAAAGTTTGGGGCTGTGATGCTTATGTGAAAAAGCTTCAACCTGATAAGCTCGAACCCAAATCGGAGAAATGTGTCTTCATAGGATATCCAAAGGAAACTATTGGATACACCTTCTATCACAGATCCGAAGGCAAGACTTTTGTTGCTAAATTCGGAAACTTTCTGGAGAAGGAGTTTCTCTCGAAAGAAGTGAGTGGGAGGAAAGTAGAACTTGACGAGGTAACTGTACCTGCTCCCTTATTGGAAAGTAGTGCATCACAGAAAGCTGTTTCTGTGACACCTACACCAGTTAGTGAGAAAGCTAATGATAATGATCATGAAACTTCAGAACAAGATACTACTGAACCTCGTAGATCAACCAGAGTAAGATCCGCGCCAGAGTGGTACGGTAATCCTGTTCTGGAAGTCATGCTACTAGATCATGATGAACCTACGAACTATGAAGAAGCGATGGTGAGCCCAGATTCCGCAAAGTGGCTTGAAGCCATGAAATATGAGATGGGATCCATGTATGAGAACAAAGTATGGACTTTGGTTGACTTGCCCGATGATCGGCAAGCAATTGAGAATAAATGGATCTTCAAGAAGAAGACTGACGCTGACGGTAATATTACTGTCTACAAAGCTCGACTTGTCGCAAAAGGTTTTCGGCAAGTTCAAGGGATTGACTACGATGAGACCTTCTCACCCGTAGCGATGCTTAAGTCTGTCCGAATCATGTTAGCAATTGCCGCATTTTATGATTATGAAATTTGGAAGATGGATGTCAAAACTGCATTCCTGAATGGATTTCTGGAAGAAGAGTCGTATATGATGCAACCAGAAGGTTTTGTCGATCCAAAGGGAGCTAACAAAGTGTGCAAGCTCCAGCGATCCATTTATGGACTGGTGCAAGCCTCTCGGAGTGGGAATAAACATTTTGATAGTGTGATCAAAGCATTTGGTTTTATACAGACTTTTGGAGAAGCCTGCATTTACAAGAAAGTGAGTGGGAGCTCTGTAGCATTTCTGATATTATATGTGGATGACATATTACTAATTGGAAATGATGTAGAATTTCTGGATAGCATAAAGGGATACTTGAATAAAAGTTTTTCAATGAAAGACCTCGGTGAAGCTGCTTACATATTAGGCATTAAGATCTATACAGATAGATCAAGACGCTTAATTGGACTTTCACAAACCACATACCTTGACAAAGTTTTGAAGAAGTTCAAAATGGATCAAGCAAAGAAAGGGTCTTGCCTGTGTTACAAGGTGTGAAGTTGAGTAAGACTCAATGCCCGACCACGGCAGAAGATAGAGAGAATATGAAAGATGTTCCCTATGCATCAGCCATAGGATCTATCATGTATGCAATGTTGTGTACCAGACCTGACATGTGCCTTGCTATAAGTCTAGCAGGGAGGTACCAAAGTAATCCAGGAGTGGATCACTGGACAGCGGTCAAGAACATCCTGAAATACCTGAAAAGGACTAAGGATGTGCTTCTCGTATATGGAGGTGACAAAGAGCTCATCATAAAAGGTTATGTTGATGCAAGCTTTGACACTGATCCGGACGATTCTAAATCGCAAACCGGATATGTGTTTACATTAAACAGTGGAGCTGTAAGTTGGTGCAGTTCTAAACAAAGCATTGTAGCGGGATCTACATGTGAAGCGGAGTACATAGCTGCTTCGGAAGCAGCAAATGAAGGAGTCTGGATGAAGGAGTTCATATCCGATCTAGGTGTCATACCAAGTGCATCGGGTCCAATGAAAATCTTTTGTGACAATACTGGTGCAATTGCCTTGGCAAAGGAATCCAGATTTCACAAGAGAACCAAGTACATCAAGAGACGCTTCAATTCCATCCGGGATCTAGTCCAGGTGGGAGACATAGAGATTTGCAAGATACATACGGATATGAATATTGCAGACCCGTTGACTAAGCCTCTTCCACGAGCAAAACATGATCAACACCAAGGCTCCATGGGTGTTAGAATCATTACTGTGTAATCTAGATTATTGACTCTAGTGCAAGTGGGAGACTGAAGGAAATATGCCCTAGAGGCAATAATAAAGTTATTATTTATTTCCTTATAATCATGATAAATGTTTATTATTCATGCTAGAATAGTATTAACCGGAAACATAATACACGTGTGAATACATAGACAAACAAAGTGTCACTAGTATGCCTCTACTTGACTAGCTCGTTAATCAAAGATGGTTATGTTTCCTAACCATGAACAATGAGTTGTTATTTGATTAACGGGATCACATCATTAAGAGAATGATCTGATTGACATGACCCATTCCATTAGCTTAGCACCCGATTGTTTAGTATGTTGCTATTGCTTTCTTCATGACTTATACATGTTCCTATAACTATGAGATTATGCAACTCCCGTTTACCGAAGGAACACTTTGGGTACTACCAAACGTCACAACGTAACTGGGTGATTATAAAGGAGTACTACAGGTGTCTCCAAAGGTACATGTTGGGTTGGCGTATTTCGAGATTAGGTTTTGTCACTTCGATTGTCGGAGAGGTATCTCTGGGCCCTCTCGGTAATGCACATCACTTAAGCCTTGCAAGCATTGCAACTAATGAGTTAGTTGCGGGATGATGTATTACAAAACGAGTAAAGAGACTTGCCGGCAACGAGATTGAACTAGGTATTGGAATACCGATGATCGAATCTCGGGAAAGTAACATACCGATGACAAAGGGAACGACGTATGTTGTTATGCGGTCTAACCGATAAAGATCTTCGTAGAATATGTAGGAGCCAATATGGGCATCCAGGTCCCGCTATTGGTTATTGACCGGAGACGTGTCTCGGTCATGTCTACATTGTTCTCGAACCCGTAGGGTCCACACGCTTAAGGTTACGATGACAGTTATATTATGAGTTTATGCATTTTGATGTACCGAAGGTTGTTCGGAGTCCCGGATGTGATCACGGACATGACGAGGAGTCTCGAAATGGTCGAGACATAAAGATTGATATATTGGAAGCCTATGTTTGGATATCGGAAGTGTTCCGGGTGAAATCGGGATTTTACCGGAGTACCGGGAGGTTACCGGAACCCCCCGGGAGCTATATGGGCCATGATGGGCCTTAGTGGAAAAGAGAAGAGGCATCCCCTCATGGGCCGCGCGCCCCTCCCCTCCCTTGGTCCAAATAGGACAAGCAGAGGGGGCCGGCCCCTCTCTCTTTCTTTTCCCCCCTCCGTGAATCATATTCCAACTAGGATTGGAGTGGGGGGAATCCTACTCCCAGAGGGAGTAGGACTCTCCTGGCGCGCCCTCCTTGGCCGGCCAGCCTCCCCCCTTTAGTCCTTTATATACGGAGGCAGGGGCACCCCAGAGACACACAAGTTGATCCATGTGATCTTTTCCTTAGCTGTGTGCGGCGCCCCCAGCCACCATAGTCCTCGATAATATTGTAGCAGAGTTTAGGCGAAGCCTTGCTGCTGTAGTACATCAAGATCGTCACCACGCCGTCGTGCTGACGGAACTCTTCCCTGACACTTTGCTGGATCGGAGTCCGGGGATCATCATCGAACTGTACGTGTGCTAGAACTCGGAGGTGCCGTAGTTTCGGTGCTTGATCGGTCGGATCGTGAAGACGTACGACTACATCAACCAAACGCTTCCGTTGTCGATCTACTAGGTATGTAGATCACACTCCCCCCTCTCGTTGCTATGTGTCACATGATCTTGCGTGTGTGTAGGAATTTTTTTGAAATTACTACGTTCCCCAACAACGGGGACTCAGCAATCTCGCACCCTCGCGATCAAGACTATTTAAGCTTATGGGTAAGGTAAGGTATGAGGTGCAGCTGCAGTAAGCGACTAGCATATATGGCAGCTAACATACGCAAATGAGAGCGAGAAGAGAAGGCAAAGCACGGCCGATAAAAGTATGATCAAGAAGTAATCCTAGAACAACCTACGTCAAGCATAACTCCAACACTGTGTTCACTTCCCGGACTCCGCCGAGAAGAGACCATCACGGTTACACACGTGGTTGATGCATTTTAATTAAGATCAACTTCAGGTTTTCTACAACCGGACGTTAACAAATTCCCATCTGCCCATAACCACGGACACGGCTTTCGAAAGTTCAAATCCCTGCAGGGGTGTCCCAACTTAGCCCATGACAAGCTCTCACGGTCAACGATGGATATTCCTTCTAGCGGGAAGACCCGATCAGACTCGGAATCTCGGTTACAAGACATTTCGACAAGGTAAAACTAAACCAGCAACACCGCCCGAATGTGCCGACAAATCCCGATAGGAGCTGCACATATCTCTTTCCCAGGGCACACTCAGATTGTCTTAGGTACGGGTAGGCCAGCCCAGAGTTGCCCCTGGT
>NC_041384.1:464650560-464704035 GCF_002162155.2 Triticum dicoccoides
ATGACCCTTGAGTCTGCAGAACCCAAGGGAAAGAAAAGGGTAGGTGGCAAATGGTAAAACCAATGTTGGGCATTGCTGAAGGAGTTTTACTCAAGGCGAACTGTCAAGGGGTTCCCATAATAGCCCAACCGCGCAAGGAACGCAAAATCCGGGAACATAACACCGATATGACGGAAAACTAGGGCGGCAAGAGTGGAACAAAACACCAGGCATAAGGCCGAGCCTTCCACCCTTTACCAAGTATATAGATGCATTAATTAAATAAGAGATATTGTGATATCCCAACAAGTAAACATGTTCCAACAAGGAACAACATCTCCATGTTCCAACAAGGAACAAACTTCAATCTTCACCTGCAACTAACAACGCTATAAGAGGGGCTGAGCAAAGCGGTAACATAGCCAAACAACGGTTTGCTAGGACAAGGTGGGTTAGAGGCTTGGTTGAACAATATGGGAGGCATGATAAGCAAGTGGTAGGTATCGCAACATAGGCATAACAAAAGAGCGAGCAACTAGCAAAGCAAAGATAGAAGTGATTTCGAGGGTATGATCATCTTGCCTGAAATCCCGCAAGGAAGAAGAACGAGTCATGAAGAAGATACACGGACGAAGTCGAACGGATCCTCACAAACGTGACGTTACCGGAACCAACCCGAAGAAGCAACACCGGAAAGAAGCACACAACATAGTAAACAACCAACACACGAACATGGTATGATGCACAATCAAGTATGATGCATGTCCGGTTTAATGTAGCATGGCATGGCAAAGTGCACAAGAAACACTACAAATTAAGTGGAGCTCAATATGCAACGGAGTTGCATATTGAAGAAAACACCACAACAAGTTATTTAGTTCGATCTCGTTTAAGTACCCAACAAAATTAAATGTTGATTAACATGGCAAGAGGGGAAGCATAATAAAACTATCTAATCTAAGCAAGTTTAAATGAGGCCGGAACAACAAAACAACAAGTCCGGAAACTCCTCATATGCATATATTAGGTTTGGTACTGTTCTGCCCTAAACATAATTTTAGAGTTGTTAAACATGCTAGATGAGTGCATTATGGTAAACTAGGCATTTTTCTACCCCATTTACATATAAAATTTGTTAGGTTTGGAGCTACGGTTATTAAGTTATGAAATAAAGCATTTTAGCATGGCATTATGGGAAATACACACAAACATCATTTTAAACATTCTAAACATGGATGAAAGTGATATATTATGAAACTAGACAAAATTCTAAGCAAGTTTCATATTAAGTTTGTTTCATAACGATGCACGGTTAATTAGTTATTAAATGCATGGATGCTAAGGGCTTTTCTGTAAAACAGGTAAACTCTGGGTAAAGAATAAATTCGTAGCAGGGAAAAAACTCATCCGGCCGAATCTTCACACACTGGGCCAACAGAGAGGAGGGGCTGCAGGGAGTTCTCACATCGGGCCAAGCCCAGCTGGAGAGGAGGAGGCCCAAGCGGCGCAAGATGTGGCCCGACCGAGGTCAACGCGAGGCGATCGAGCCGCTCCTTCTCGTTACTGAAGAACAGAGACAACTACAGCAGGTTCAGAGCGACGGACGGCGGGAACGGCTGCCTACGACGAGGCCGCAGCATAGGGCGGCGAACTCGAGGCGGCCGACAACGGGGATGGCCGAGGCTGACGAATGGTGGCCGAAGGTGGCAGCGGTACTTGGTGGGCGACGCAGGGCCGGGACGGCGCGGGACAGAGGGGCGCGAGCGAGGCGGCCGGTCCTCACCGGATTTGTGGTTGAAGGCGGGGTCAACACACGTGGTCGGGCGAGCGGGGAAGCCAGGGGCGATGCCGACGACCTGTTGGTGCTGTTCGCCGGCGGTGCGACGGCGAGGGAGGAGCAAGGCGGCGGCGTGGGCGATGAGATGGAGGTCCGGGACGGCTCAGTGCAGGGGCATGCTCCTGATGGTTCGGTCGCCGGCGACGGCGGGCGCTGGCCTGCTCCGGCGGCGCGGGGTCCTGGTGGTGAGGCTCGGGCAAGCTTAGCGCGAGGCAGAGGATGGGTCAACGCGCGACGGTGCGTCTTGTCGCTCGGTGCAGGGTGAAGCAGAGGGCTCGAGGAGTAGCGACGGGCGCGTAGAGGAGGAGCGGTGCCGGGTCTTGCACACTGCTGCCGTTACCGTGGCGATGAGGCAGCGGGGCGAGGGAGGCAAGACGACGAAGACCTTGGCACGCCATGGCTCGAAGAAGGCCTCGCGTGAAGAACTCCGGGAAGCAGTGAACGGGGCGACGACAGGCTCTCTTGGGAGGCGCAGGCATGGCATGGATCGAGAGGAGTTGAGTGCTACAGGAGGAAAGGAAGGTGGATCTAGTTGGTGGATTTTTTTGGATCGGGAGCGATCCCAAGGAAGAAAGCAGGGAGTGGTTTACTAGCGGCGGTAGGGATTGGGCAGGGGTGGATCCCTAGAAATTAGGTTTTGGTCTGATTTGGAAAGAGGTGGTCTATTTATAGGGACAGAAGGAGTAGGTTTGGACCCTTCGATCGAAATTGGACGGTCGAGAAAAAAAAGGTTTGGAAGTCCAATTAACAAAACGAAGATGGTTTATAGATGTTAGGGGATGATCCGGACCCATTGGTGAAGACTGTCCGGGTCGGGTTCGGGACAATTTTCGGACGCGCACGTGAGGTGTTTTGATGCACTGAGTGTAGAGGGTCTCGGACCGTGCGATCGCATCGGACACCTCTGGAAGCGAAGAGGGGAAGGAGGATGGACTAGGTGGGCTGTGGCGAGACTGCGAGGGGGAGAAGAGAGAGAGAGGGCCCGGCATCTGTTTCCGGAGACCGAAAATGTCTGACGTTAGACCGACTATAATGTCGCTATAGTTATCCGTTGGGATATCAAACGAACTCCGAATGCGATGAAACTAGACAGGCGGTCTATCTACACTATAATAAGACCACACGCCAACTTTCATCCCATTCCAAGAACATTTTCCGGCCACTTATAAAATATTATTTCGGACATGCCGCGGGCGCGTGCAAGTGTGGTTGGGCTCATAACGAACAACGGACGGAACTAGGGAAACCCGGACGGATGCAAGTTTTGAAAACATGATGATGCAATGAACATGATGACATGACAAGATGCAACACGCAAGCGAATGACATGGCAACAACAGTGAATAACTGAAAGACACCTGGCACATCGGTCTCGGGGCGTCACAACACTCCACCACTACGAAAGGATCTCGTCCCGAGATCTAGAATGGCACCGGAGGGACAACGGAAGAGAAAGAGGAGAGGTAAAACTAAGTTGCTCCTTTGACAAACGAGTGAGACCAAAGAACCTTGAAAAGGTTAAGCCATAACGAGAAAAGAATACAACGGAGATAAATGAAGTTGAAAGCACTCCGGTAGGGAAGAGGAAACAAGGAATTACAAATTCGGACATCACTCCGCGGTTTAAAAGAGATGAAAAAACTTGATAAAAATGAAAGAGCTTGAGAAAAGGGACACAATACTCCGGTTAAAAGGATAAGCACGATCAAAACATGATCCTGACAATCCGAGAAGATGGGTTGAGGAGAGCAACATCACAATGCCTCCGGAACACAGGGAAACAAGATCTTGAGAGAGCACGGTTACAACAAATGCTAGAACGGAGTTGTTGGAAAAACCAACAACGAAAAGAATAAGCTTGATATGGTCTTATGGAATACATCTCAAAATTATGAGGTGACAACCTGGCACTCACGGGAAGAAGAATTGGATTGGAATGAACAAGGAGACGAGAAAGTATTTCACTGGGAGGATAAAGAAGAACTTGGGTCCTTTATAAGCACCATGGATTGCAACAATCCTCAGGGAAGGCTTTAGGTGAAACATGACACAAGATAGCTCCAACTAGTTGGTTGGTGGATTTAAAATACCTCATTCTTAATAACATGTGAATCCTGAAACATGAACTCAAATTATCAAGAATGACATAATACCACCACCAATGATAAGGTAGAAAGAATTGTACTCCGGATTGCAAGATGAAGAATGCTTGAGCTCCTCTGAAAAGAATCTCAATGAACGCTTCGAGAAGGAATTAAATCCTTGATGAACCATCATGTAGACCTCCATGAAGAACTCCGGTAATCAAAAGGATAACGAAAAGAAAGAGAAGTTGAAAACACAAGGTGAAACCTTGTAATGCTTTAGATGGATCTCTGCGATGAAATAAATTGAGAGAGCTTGGAACCCTGGAAAAGAAAGATGAATAATTGAGATCAAGACTTTTGATGAGGCTCCGGAATAAGGAATTAATCACTTGGATGAAACAATAATAAGAATTACATTATGCTTATCCTTCACCAATTTAAATTGATGACAAGCAGTGGATTTGGCATACTACTTATTCTCGTAGCAAAAATTAAGAGAGATATCGATAACTTGATAAGGACTTGATGGAACCGCCGGTGGGATTTGGAACAATGAATGAATTGATATGATAAACAAGGAAGAGAAATATTGAATGAACCACCGTAATAATTGAACAACGAATGAAGTAAAAGGATGAATCACCGGTAAGAATTGTGAAATGAACGAAGCAAAGGCACAATTCACCGGGAAGAATATGAAGAACGAATGAAGATACTTGAGGGTATTTAGATACAAGTGGACGAAGAGATCAAGAACTGCTTAGATAAAACTTGAATGAAGCACCGGTAAAATTTGGAGAACGAGAACTGAAAGCTGTGAATGAATACTTATGAGACGATGGGCTCCGGAGAATCAAACTGAAAAAAATACTCTGAATTACTCCGGATGGGTGAAAAAAATCTCACAACCGAAAACAATTATGAGAGGATGGCAGAGAATGGGGCAATATTTAAAAGAAACTCTTCTTCGGTCTTCAAAATCTGAGAATGATGATGAGAAACACCACCAAATTGTTGAGATACTCCGGGATGAAAAATGGAAAAGTTGAGCCAACGATGAAAATAATTTGAGAGATTTTGGAGGAAAACACATTTGACCGATGATAAATCATACTTACGTCAAACTTTGACAAGAATTTAGGATAGCTCCGGGAAAATAAGAAGAGTCAGGTAAGATCCTGGGAAAAGACCTGTGGGCTAGGGCCCACTCAAAAGAAATACCGTAGAATGATTTAAAGGAGAGATTGCACCGGTTGAATTAAATGGCTTGAATGAGATAACATCCTCGAAAGATCTTGAATGAATGCAGAGTGGAAAACACAAATCTTCGAGATATCTTGAGCACTCCGGAACAAATGAATAGCGAGAGGGGAATGATTAAGAGGTGCACCGTTATAAGAAAAGCATTGGGCAAAAAGAAAAGACTATGCTCAATACCAAAGCTTGAATTGAATCCACCGGAGAAGAAAGAGAACGAATAATGATGAACTTGAAACTCCATTAGAATCTTCCTGAGAATCACCGGATAAGAACATTGACGGAAAAGGAATGGATAGACTTCCCATCAATAAAAGGATAGTTGAGTAAGAAATCCGAATCCTTGAAGGAAAAAGGGTTGGGAGGGTGGGGAAAACAAAGACAACTTGGGACGGATGAAACAAACACCGTTGAGAAGAACTGATAATAGATCTTGCGAATGTTGACAAGATTGGATCCACTTGAAGAGAGACACGCCGGTTGAAAAAGAATTGACATGACAGACTCGATGATCGAGAAGGATTAGTATTCACATAGGAATATGAGAACACCGGTTCGTAAAGGTATGGAATCAACATTTGACTTCGAAGCAACTCAAATACCACAACTCAAAACAAAAAACAAAGGATTGGCTTGCAGAATAAGCCGGAACAAACATATGATAGAGATTTCGTCCGAAGTTTTCGTGGTGGGGCCTACACGGGCTCGATCGTACAGCACCATCATGTACAAGGCAGTGCACATGACATACGAAGCGTCCCCGAGTCGGCATAGCCAAGGTCTCTTTAAGACACAGCGAGACCACTGCAAAACCGACCGTGGATAGGCAGACCACTAGACGTCGAACCCCAATTTCATATCATACATCTGTCAGAAAGATATCCTAAGAGCTACTTGAATTCCCACTTATAAACTCCCGAAATTTTCCGGTTATGCAATCAGGTGTTGGGGATACAGGGGAAGCATAATATCTCACCCAAAACTAGCAAATCCTACATCCAGTTGTATCCATCCTTCAACACATAACCAAGAAACCTTCGGAAATCATCTACCTCAACCTTCGAAAAGCATCCGTTATACAAGTTATGGCAATACTCCCGAACTCCCGCCCCAGTACTGGGTGGCGTCGAGGTTATCTCACCAACAACTGCATAAAAGAGATTTTCGATGTCGGCGAACTAAACTCAGGTATTCTAGAACTACAACGATAAAATTGTGACGACAACACCTCGCAGCTCAACTCCCCGGGACACTGCCACAACCCCTAAATGACAGGAGGCACCAAGAACAATGTTCTCATCACAAAACCATCGAAACGATTCCAAGATACCCGCGTGATCCTAAATTTTTTTTAGTGAAATTTGAGAAGAGAAGAGTCAAAACTCTACGTCAGGATGCCTTACCAGAGCGATGAGGGGACTGGGGAGTAAAAAGAATTCCTAAACTCTCCGATATATAATTCCTAAATGACTCAAAACATTTTTTTTCTAGACTCAACTCGGCTGCTAAAAACGATCAAGCAGTGGGGGCTCCTAAGGTCGGGGAAGGCTCTGATACCAACTTGTCACGCCCTCGATGCGGCTATATCTCCTACGTGTCGAAGCACGACTTAGAGGCATAACCGCATTGAAAGCAATGTCGCAAGTGAGGTAATCTTCACACAACCCATGTAATACATAAGGGAAAGATACATAATTGGCTTACAATCGCCACTTCACACAATACATGAATAAAGCATTACATCATCCAAATATAATCAAGGTCCGACTACGGAACCAAAATAAAAGAAGAACCCCCAAATGCGACAAGGTCCCCGATCGACCCCAACTAGGCTCCACTACTGATCAACTAGAACGAAACAACACAAAGGACAAGATCTTCATCAAGCTCCTCCTGAGCTTGGTTGCGTCATCTGCACGGACTCATCGGCCCCTGCAAGCTGGTTTGGAAGTATCTGTGAGTCACGGGGACTCAGCAATCTCGCACCCTCGCGATCAAGACTATTTAAGCTTATGGGTAAGGTAAGGTATGAGGTGGAGCTGCAGCAAGCGACTAGCATATATGGCGGCTAACATACGCAAATGAGAGCGAGAAGAGAAGGCAAAGCATGGTCGATAAAAGTATGATCAAGAAGTGATCCTAGAACAACCTACGTCAAGCATAACTCCAACACCGTGTTCACTTCCCGGACTCCGCCGAGAAGAGACCATCACGGTTACACACGCGGTTGATGCATTTTAATTAAGATCAACTTCATGTTTTCTACAACCGGACGTTAACAAATTCCCATCTGCCCATAACCACGGGCACGGCTTTCGAAAGTTCAAATCCCTGCAGGGGTGTCCCAACTTAGCCCATGACAAGCTCTCACGGTCAACGAAGGATATTCCTTCTAGCGGGAAGACCCGATCAGACTCGGAATCCCGGTTACAGGACATTTCGACAAGGTAAAACTAAACCAGCAACATCGCCCAAATGTGCCGACAAATCCCGATAGGAGCTGCACATATCTCTTTCTCAGGACACACTCAGATTGTCTTAGGTACGGGTAGGCTAGCCCAGAGTTGCCCCTGGTGGCCACCGGCAGCTGATAGGTGGACCAACACTTAGAGGAGTACTGGCCCAGGGGGGGGTTAAAATAATGATGACCCTTGAGTCTGCATAACCCAAGGGAAAGAAAATGGTAGGTGGAAAATGGTAAAACCAATGTTGGGCATTGCTGGAGGAGTTTTACTCAAGGCGAACTGTCAAGGGGTTCCCATAATAGCCCAACCGCGTAAGGAACGCAAAATCCGGGAACATAACACCGATATGACGAAAAACTAGGGCGACAAGAGTGGAACAAAACACCAGGCATAAGGCCGAGCCTTCCACCCTTTACCAAGTATATAGATGCATTAATTAAATAAGAGATATTGTGATATCCCAACAAGTAAACATGTTCCAACAAGGAACAACATCTCCATGTTCCAACAAGGAACAAACTTCAATCTTCACCTGCAACTAACAACGCTATAAGAGGGGCTGAGAAAAGCGGTAACATAGCCAAACAACGGTTTGCTAGGACAAGGTGGGTTAGAGGCTTGGTTGAACAATATGGGAGGCATGATAAGCAAGTGGTAGGTATCGCAACATAGGCATAACAAAAGAGCGAGCAACTAGCAAAGCAAAGATAGAAGTGATTTCGAGGGTATGATCATCTTGCCTGAAATCCCGCAAGGAAGAAGAACGAGTCATGAAGAAGATACATGGACGAAGTCGAATGGATCCTCACAAACGTGACGTTACCGGAACCAACCCGAAGAAGCAACACCGGAAAGAAGCACACAACATAGTAAACAACCAACACACGAACATGGTATGATGCACAATCAAGTATGATGCATGTCCGGTTTAATGTAGCATGGCATGGCAAAGTGCACAAGCAACCCTACAAATTAAGTGGAGCTCAATATGCAACGGAGTTGCATATTGAAGAAAACACCACAACAAGTTATTTAGTTCGATCTCGTTTAAGTACCCAACAAAATTAAATGTTTATTAACATGGCAAGAGGGGAAGCATAATAAAACTATCTAATCTAAGCAAGTTTAAATGAGGCCGGAACAACAAAACAACAAGTCCGGAAACTCCTCATATGCATATATTAGGTTTGGTACTGTTCTGCCCTAAACATAATTTTAGAGTTGTTAAACATGCTAGATGAGTGCATCATGGTAAACTAGGCATTTTTCTACCCCATTTACATATAAAATTTGTTAGGTTTGGAGCTACGGTTATTAAGTTATGAAATAAAGCATTTTAGCATGGCATTATGGGAAATACACACAAACATCATTTTAAACATTCTAAACATGGATGAAAGTGATATATTATGAAACTAGACAAAAATCTAAGCAACTTTCATATTAAGTTTGTTTAATAACGATGCACGGTTAATTAGTTATTAAATGCATGGATGCTGAGGGTTTTTCTATAAAACAGGTAAACTCTGGGTAAAGAATAAATTCGTAGCAGGGAAAAAAACTCATCCGGCTGAATCTTCACACACTGGGCCAACAGAGAGGAGGGGCTGCAGGGAGTGCTCACATCGGGCCAAGCCCAGCTGGAGAGGAGGAGGCCCAAGCGGCGCAAGATGTGGCCCGACCGAGGTCAACGCGAGGCGAGCGAGCCGCTCCTTCTCGTTACTGAAGAACAGAGACAACTACAACAGGTTCAGAGCGACGGACGGCGGGAACGGCTGCCGGCGACGAGGCCGCAGCATAGGGCGGCGAACTCGAGGCGGCCGGCAACGGGGATGGCCGAGGCTGACGAATGGTGGCCGAAGGCGGCAGCGGTACTTGGCGGGCGACGCAGGGCCGGGACGGCGCGGGACAGAGGGGCGCGAGCGAGGCGGCCGGTTCTGGGCGACGGGCGGCCGGTCCTCACCGGATTTGTGGTTGAAGGCGGGGTCAACACACGCGGTCGGGCGAGCGTGGAAGCCAGGGGCGATGCCGACGACCTGTTGGTGCTATTCGCCGGCGGGGCGACAGCGAGGGAGGAGCAAGGCGGCGGCGTGGGCGACGAGATGGAGGTCGGGGACGGCTCGGTGCAGGGGCATGCTCCTGATGGTTCGGTCGCCGGTGACGGCGGGTGCTGGCCTGCTCCGGCGGCGCGGGGTCCTGGTGGTGAGGCTCGGGCAAGCTTAGCACGAGGCAGAGGATGGGTCAATGCGCGACAGCGCGTCTTGTCGCTCGGTGCAGGGTGAAGCAGAGGGCTCGAGGAGTAGCGACGGGCGCGTAGAGGAGGAGCGGTGCCGGGTCTTGCACACTGTTGCCGTTACCGCGGCGATGAGGCAGCGAGGCGAGGGAGGCGAGACGACGAAGACCTTGGCACGCCATGGCTCGAAGAAGGCCTCGCGGTGAAGAACTCCGGGAAGCAGTGAACGGGGCGACGACGGGCTCTCTTGGGAGGCGCAGGCATGGCATGGATCGAGAGGAGTTGAGTGCTACAGGAGGAAAGGAAGGTGGATCTGGTTGGTGGATTTTTTTGGATCGGGAGCGATCCCAAGGAAGAAAGCAGGGAGTGGTTGACTGGCGGCGGCGGGGATTGGGCAGGGGTGGATCCCTAGAAATTAGGTTTTGGTCTGATTTGGAAAGAGGTGGTCTATTTATAGGGACAAAAGGAGTAGGTTTGGACCCTTCGATCGAAATTGGACGGTCGAGAAAAAAAATAGGTTTGGAAGTCCAATTAACAAAACGAAGATGGTTTATAGATGTTAGGGGATGATCCGGACCCATCGGTGAAGACTGTCCGGGTCGGGTTCGGGACAATTTTCGGACGCGCACGTGAGGGGTTTTGATGCACTGAGCAGAGAGGGTCTCGGACCGTGCGATCGCATCGGACACCTCCGGAAGTGAAGAGGGGAAGGAGGATGGACTAGGTGGGCTGTGGCGAGACTGCGAGGGGGAGAAGAGAGAGAGGGCCCGACATCTGTTTCCGGAGACCGAAAACGTCCGACGTTAGACCGACTATAATGTCGCTATAGTTATCCGTTGAGCTATCAAACGAACTCCGAATGCGATGAAACTTGACAGGCGGTCTATCTACACTATAATAAGACCACACGCCAACTTTCATCCCATTCCGAGAACATTTTTCGGCCACTTATAAAATATTATTTCGGACATGCCGCGGGCGCGTGCAAGTGTGGTTGGGCTCAGAACGGACAACGGACGAAACTGGGAAAACCCGGACGGATGCAAGTTTTGAAAACATGATGATGCAATGCACATGATGACATGACAAGATGCAACATGCAAGCGAATGACATGGCAACAACAGTGAATAACTGAAAGACACCTGGCACATCGGTCTCAGAGCGTCACACAGCACTAGGCCGACGGCGGGCTCTGTTTGCCGCGAGTCAATTGTGTCGGCACATGGGCGCTCGGATCCGCCGGGATAGGATCATCGCGGTCCTTCTAAGAGCCTACAATCTCCCTTTTCCCATCACCGGTCTGCCGAAGTATGAGTGCTACCAGGACCAGTGTGCCCGCCGTGGGAAGGAGATGATGAGGCCAACAGAGGCGGCGGTGCAGGCGGCCGCAGAGGAGGAAGCCATCTGCGCCTGCATTGTAAAGAAGCGGCAGTGGAGAAATACACATGACCTCGCTCGGGGAGCAGAATCGGGCGGTTCATGCCATGGCCGGACTGCCCCCAAGAAGGAGAAGAAGGACAACGTCGGGTCGGACAGCTCCGGCGACAGGCTGATTCGGCTAAATCTCTAATACGTCTTCGACCGCTACTTCCGCGAGAAGGACAGCAAGGGCGTTGGGAAGGGCAAGGGCAGCCGTGGATGATTTCTCCATATCTAGCTTGTATTTGTTAGTCCAATAGCATGTCCTGATGTAATAGCCGAACAATGTGTGTAATGCATCGTTTGTGTAGTTGCATGAGTTTGTATGAATTTGAGGTATGCTAATTGAGGTGTCTGGTTGTGAGAAAGGAAATCTGAGGTGTGACTAGGTAGAGCCCGATTTGAGGGGCCGTATTTGACAAGTCTGGCATTCGCGGGCATTTTTGGAATAACTGTATAACATGTCTCATCATAGATGATGTGGAAAGCTATGAAAAGAACTATCTTTACAAACTGCTGTACATTGTCGATCTAAAAAATAACTGATGTGCATGGTCTAGCCTGCTAGTATCTCTGAAAACACCCCGACGTAAACCGCCTGGTGGCTGGTTAAATTTTGCTGCCTTGTTCCGTGCAATCGGCCGTTCGAGACTTTGCGAGAAGTCACACATGAGCACAATTACCCACGTCAAATCAGATCAAGAGCTACACCAGCAGAGAAGCCACGGCACTCTCTCCGTCACTGGCCTACACCAGCTGCCGTTTCGCGTTTGGACGGAGCAGAGCCGCGGCCAAGTCCTCCGAGTCTCCGACACTGCCTTGGCTCCACCGAGACAGCTCCGGCCCTGTCGTCCCTGTCGCTCCGTAAAACGACGAGCAGGCACCGAAATGAAATGGAACTTGGAGCCCCCGAAGCGATGGGTGGCGGGCTGCAGTGGCTCCCCATCTGCCCCAATTTGTGCGGGTCGTGCTCTGCGGGCTTCGCTCGCTGTATCTAGCTGCAATAGACTAGACGCCCCTCGGTCGGTTTCGCCTCGCGCTCACGGCGTCCGTGCCTGCCGGAGAGACCGCGACGGTCATGCAAAGCGCGCGTTACGTCCCCTTCTCGTGTGGCGTCGCCTGCGGATCAACGGCGAGCGCAACGTTTAGAAAAGAAGAAGCGCTCGTGTCCGGGCCGTGGGTCACGACGAACCGACGGCGAGCGCACGGCCCGGGTGGGGCAGCGGACGGCGACGTTGCCTTTTCGAGTAAAAGCGACGGCTCGTCCGATCAATTTGTCCGGTTCCCGCGCGCACATGTGACATGTACGACTGGAGCTGGGTTCGGACTCGGACAAACCGGATGGATGCACTCCCCTCCCCGGCTAGTTGCCCAAAACAACCCAGTCAGAGCCGAACATGCTCAACACAAAGCTAGGTTTTGCTTCCTGGAACACAAACTCAAGTGGGCAAGGTTGGTGAAGATCTATGCCGTTTTCACTTTTCTTTTTAAGAGAAAAGGCAAGAATGACCGATTTCAAATTAATGAAGCCACCAATTGTTTAGAATACAATGATGTTGAATACAAAGGCCAAAGGCTTACAAAAACCGAAAAGAATACAAGCACAACTCGCTAACGACCAAGCATTAGCAAAGTGACACCGAGCATAGCACTAGGTGAAACCAAGATCGACCCGCCAGAATACTCGACGCAAGCAAAACAACAGAGCAATTGCATCGAGATGACAGTAGATCCATGGGAGTGAGATGAGCCAGGCCGCTTGGAGAAAAATGTTGACTTAGCTACCCGCCTCCTCGGGCCAATGCCCGAGGGGAGTCCACATTCCCCCCTTAGTCCATAATGTGCCACAACACGTGGACACCGACACACCAGCAGGCAGCCTGCAAGTAAGCAAGGAAGGGAGCCGCTGAAGAATGCGGGAGGACCAGCTTGCCACCATCAATTATGTTGAGCAGGAGAGCAGAGCAACACCACTGCCAACGACCACCTCGCAACGGGACCACAACCCCGTGTTGACGAACGCAGTAATTTCAAAAAAAAAAAATCTACGCACACGCAAGATCCATCAAGGTGATGCATAGCAACGAGAGGGGAGAGTGTTGTCCATGTACCCTCGTAGACCGTAAGCGGAAGCGTTACGCAACGCGGTTGATGTAGTCATCCGTCTTCATGATCCGACCGATCCTAGCACCGAAGGTATGACACCTCCGCGATCTGCACACGTTCAACTCGGTGACGTCCCACGAACTCTAGATCCAGCTGAGGTCGAGGAAGAGTTTCCTCGGCACGACGACGTGATGACGGTGATGATGAAGTTACCGACGCAGGGCTTCGCCTAACCACTACAACGATATGACCGAGGTGGAAATCTGTGGAGGAAGCACCGCACATGGCTAAACAATCAACGTGTGTATGGGGTGCCCCCTCCCCTGTATATAAATGAGTGGAGGAGGGGGAGGGCCGACCCTCTCATGGCGTGCCCAAGGGGGGAGTCCTACTCCCGATGGGAGTAGGATTATCGGGAGTAGGACTCCCCCTTCCCATTGTTGGAGTAGGAGAGAAAGGAAGGGGAGAGAGAGGGAAGGAAGGGGGGGGGCCCACCCAATTCGGATTGGGCTTGGGGGGCGCGCCCTCCACCTTGGCTGCCTCCTCCTCTCTCCCACTAAGGCCCAATAAGGCTCATTGACTTCCCGAGGGGTTCCGGTAACTCCCCGGTACTCCGGTAAATGGCCGAACTCACCCGAAACCATTCCGATGTCCAAACACGGCCTTTCAATATATCGATCTTTATGTCTCGACCATTTCGAGACTCCTCGTCATATCCGTGATCATATCTGGCACTCCGAACTACCTTCGGTACATCAAAACACATAAACTCATAATACCGATCGTCGCCGAACGTTAAGCGTGCGGACCCTACGGGTTCGAGAACTATGTAGACATGATCGAAACTCATCTCCGGTCAATAACCAATAGCGGAACCTGGATACTCATATTGGTTCCTACATATTCTACGAAGATCTTTATCGGTCAAACCGCATAACAATATACGTTGTTCCTTTTGTCATTGGCATGTTACTTTCCCGAGATTCGATCGTCGGTATCTCAATACCTAGTTCAATCTTGTTACTGGCGAGTCTCTTTACTCGTTCTGTAATGCAACAGCCCGTAACTAACTCATTAGTCACATTGTTTGCAAGGTTTATAGTGATGTGCATTATCGAGAGGGCCCAGAGATACCTCTCCAATACACGGAGTGACAATTCCTAATCTCGATCTATGCCAACTCAACAAACACTATCGGAAACACCTGTAGAGCATCTTTATAGTCACCCAGTTACGTTGTGACGTTTGATAGCACACTAAGTGTTCCTCCGGTTATTCGGGAGTTGCATAATCTCATAGTTATAGGAACATGTATAAGTTATGAACAAAGCAATAGCAACAAACTAAACGATCATCGTGCTAAGCTAACGGATGGTCAAGTCAATCACATCATTCTCTAATGATGCGACCCCTGAATCAAATGACAACTCATGTCAATGGTTAGGAAATTAACGAGCTAGTCAAGTAGAGGCATACTAGTGACACCTCAGTTTGCCTATGTATTCACACATGTACTAAGTTTCCGGTTAATAAAATTCTAGCATGAATAATAAACATTTATCATGATATAAGGAAATACAAATAACAACTTTATTATTGCCTAGGGCATATTTTCTTCAGTCTCCCACTTGCACTAGAGTCAATAATCTAGATTACACAGTAATGATTCTAACACCCATGGAGTCTTGGTGCTGATCATGTTTTGCTCGTGAGAGAGGCTTAGTCAATGGGTCTACAACATTCAGATCCGTATGTATCTTGCAAATCTCTATGTCTCCCTCCTTGACTTGATCGCAGATGGAATTGAAGAGTCTCTTGATGTGCTTGGTTCTCTTGTGAAATCTGGATTTCTTTGCCAAGGCAATTGCACCAATATTGTCACAAAATATTTTCATTGGACCCGACGCACTAGGTATGACACCTAGATCGGATATGAACTCCTTCATCCAGACTCCTTCATTTGCTGCTTCCGAAGCAGCTATGTACTCCCTTTCACATGTAGATCCCGCCACGACGCTCTACTTGGAACTGCACCAACTGACAGCTCCACCATTCAATAAAAAAGTATCCGGTTTGTGACTTAGAGTCATCCGGATCAGTGTCACAGCTTGCATCGACGTAACCGTTTACGACGAGCTCTTTCTCACCTCCATACACGAGAAACATATCCTTAGTCCTTTTCAGGTATTTCAGGATGTTCTTGACCGTTGTCCAGTGATCCACTCCTGGATTACTTTGGTACCTCCGTGCTAAACTAATAGCAAGGCACACATCAGGTCTTGTACACAGCATTGCATACATAATGTTGGAAATATGCCCTAGAGGCAATAATAAAATGGTTATTATTATATTTCTTTGTTCATGATAATTGTCTATTGTTCATGCTACAATTGTGTTATCCGGAAATCGTAATAGATGTGTGAATACATAGACCACAACACGTCCCTAGTGAGCCTCTAGTTGACTAGCTCGTTGATCAAAAGATAGTCATGGTTTCCTGACTATGGACATTGGATGTCATTGATAACGGGATCACATCATTAGGAGTATGATGTGATGGACAAGACCCAATCCTAAGCATAGCTCAAAGATCGTGTAGTTCGTTTGCTATAGCTTTTCTGAATGTCAAGTATCATTTCCTTAGACCATGAGATTGTGCAACTCCCGGATACCGTAGGAGTGCTTTGGGTGTGCCAAACGTCACAACGTAACTGGGTGACTATAAAGGTACACTACAGGTATCTCCGAAAGTGTCCGTTGGGTTGGCACGAATCGAGACTGGGATTTGTCACTCAGTATGACGGAGAGGTATCTCTGGGCCCACTCGGTAATGCATCATCATAATGAGCTCAATGTGACCAAGTGGTTGATCACGGGATCATGCATTACGGTACGAGTAAAGTGACTTGCCGGTAATGAGATTGAACAAGGTATTGGGATACCGACGATCGAGTCTCGGGCAAGTAACATACTGATTGACAAAGGGAATTGTATACGGATTGATTGAATCCTCGACATCGTGGTTCATCCGATGAGATCATTGAGGAGCATGTGGGAGCCAACATGGGTATCCAGATCCCGCTGTTGGTTATTGACCGGAGAGTCGTCTCGGTCATGTCTGCGTGTCTCCCAAACCCGTAGGGTCTACACACATAAGGTTCGGTGACGCTAGGGTTGTTGAGATATTAGTATACGGTAACCCGAAAGTTGTTCGGAGTCCCGGATGAGATCCCGGACATCACGAGGAGTTCCGGAATGGTCCGGAGATGAAGATTTATATATAGGAAGTCAAGTTTCGGCCATCGGGAAAGTTTCGGGGGTAATCGTGTAGGATCGAAAGTATGTCTAGAGGGGGGTGATTAGACTACTTGACCAAATAAAAACGTAACCTTTTCCCAATTTTAGTTCTTGGCAGATTTTAGCTATTTTAGGACAAGTCAAGCAATCATCATACAATTCAAGCAAGCATGCAAAGAGTATATTGGCAGCGGAAAGTAAAACATGCAACTTGCAAGAATGTAAAGGGAAGGGTTTGAAGAATTCAAACGCAACTGGAGACACGGATGTTTTTCCCGTGGTTCGGATGGGTGGTGCTATCCTACATCCACGTTGATGGAGACTTCAACCCACAAAGGGTAACGGTTGCGAGAGTCCACGGAGGGCTCCACCCACAAAGGGTAACGGTTGTGCGAGTCCACAAAGGGCTCCACCCACGAAGGGTCCACGAAGAAGCAACCACCCACAAAGGGTCCACGAAGAAGCAACCTTGTCTATCCCACCATGGCCATCGCCCACACAGGACTTGCCTCACTAGCGGTAGATCTTCACGAAGTAGGCGATCTCCTTACCCTTACAAACTCCTTGGTTCAACTCCACAATCTTGTCGGAGGCTCCCAAGTGACACCTAGCCAATCTAGGAGACACCACTCTCCAAGAAGTAACAAATGGTGTGTAGGTAATGAACTCCTTGCTCTTGTGCTTCAAATGATAGTCTCCCCAACACTCAACTCTCTCTCATAGGATTTGGATTTGGTGGAAAGAAGATTTGGGTGGAAAGCAACTTGGGAAGGCTAGAGATCAAGATTCGTATGGTAGGAATGGAATATCTTGGTCTCAACACATGAGCAGGTGGTTCTCTCTCAGAACATATGAGTAGGAATTGTGTATGTGTTCTGATGGCTCTCTCTACGAATGAAGAGGAGGTGGAGGGGTATATATAGCCTCCACACAAAATCCAACTGTTACACATAGTTTTCCAATCTCGGTGGGACCGAATCAACAAACTCGGTCGGACCAAAAATGTAAACCTAGTGACCGTTAGAGATTTTCGGTGGGACTGACATGCAACTCGGTGGGACCGATATGGTTAGGGTTTGGGCATAACGTAATCTCGGTGAGACCGATTACACAAACTCGGTGAGACCGAATTTGGTAATTAGCTAACCAGAGAGTTGGTCAGGCAAACTCGGTGGGACCGATTTGCTCTTTTGGTGAGACCAAAAAGTTACAAAAAGGAAACACTGAATTTACATTGCAATCTCGGTGGGACCGATTCGCTCTTTCGGTGAGACCGAAAAGTTACGAAAGGGAAACAGAGAGTTTGCAATCCCATCTCGGTGAGACCGAGATCCCTATCGGTAGAACCGAATTGCTAGGGTTTGGCAGTGGCTTATGACAAGTGAAACTCGGTGGTGCCGGATAGGAAGAATCGGTAGGACCGAGTTTGGCTTAGGGTTTAGGTCATATGTGGATATGGGAAAGTAGTTGAGGGTTTTTGGAGCATATCACTAAGCACATGAAGCAAGAGGCTCATTAAGCAACACCTCATCCCACCTTGATAGTATTGGCTTTTCCTAAAGACTCAATGTGATCTTGGATCACTAAAATATAAAATGAAGAGTCTTGAGCTTTTGAGCTTGAGCCAATCCTTTGTCCTTAGCATTTTGAGGGTTCCACTTTCACATCCATGCCATGCCAATCATTGAGCTTTCCTGAAATAATCATCTTGGAATAGCATTAGCTCAATGAGCTATATGTTGTTATGAATTACCAAAACCACCTAGGGATAGTTGCACTTTCAAATCGTTATTGTACCGGGACCACCGGAAGGGTCCCGGGGGTCCACCAGGGCCACCTATCCGGAGGGCCCCATGGGCTGAAGTGGGAGGGGAACCAGCCCCTAGTCGGCTGGTGCGCCCCCCTTGGGCCTTCCCTTGCGCCTAGGGTTGGAAACCCTAGGGGTGGGGGCGCCCCACTTGGCTTGGGGGGCAAGCCACCCCCTTGGCCGCAGCCCCCCTTGGAGATTGGATCTCCTAGGGCCGCCCCCCCTAGGGACCCTATATATAGTGGGGGAGAGGGAGGGCAGCCGCACCCTAGCCCCTGGCACCTCCCTCTCCCTCTCGTGACACTCCTCCCTCTCCCTGAGCTTGGCGAAGCCCTGCTGAGATTACCGTTGCTTCCATCACCACGCCGTCGTGCTGCTGGATCTTCATCAACCTCTCCTTCCCCCTTGCTGGATCAAGTTGGAGGAGACGTCTTCCCAACCGTACGTGTGTTGAACGCGGAGGTGCCGTACGTTCGGCGCTAGGTCATCGGTGATTTGGATCACGACGAGTACGACTCCATCAACCCCGTTCTCTTGAACGCTTCCGCGCGCGATCTACAAGGGTATGTAGATGCACTACCCTCTCCCTCGTTGCTAGATGACTCCATAGATTGATCTTGGTGATGCGTAGAAAATTTTAAAATTCTGCTACGTTCCCCAACAGTGGCATCATGAGCTAGGTCTATGCGTAGTTTCTATGCACGAGTAGAACACAAAGCAGTTGTGGGCGTCGATATTGTCAATTTGCTTGCCGTTACTAGTCTTATCTTGATTCGGCGGCATTGTGGGATGAAGCGGCCCGGACCGACCTTACACGTACGCTTACGTGAGACTGGTTCCACCGATTGACATGCACTAGTTGCATAAGGTGGCTGGCGGGTGTCTGTCTCTCCCACTTTAGTCGGATCGGATTCGATGAAAAGGGTCCTTATGAAGGGTAAATAGAAATTGGCATATCACGTCGTGGTTTTGGCGTAGGTAAGAAACGTTCTTGCTAGAAACATATAGCAGCCACGTAAAAACTTGCAACAACAATTAGAGGACATCTAACTTGTTTTTGCAGCATGTGTCGTGTGATGTGATATGGCCAAAAGGATGTGATGAATGATATATGTGATGTATGAGATTGATCATGTTCTTGTAATAGGAATCACGACTTGCATGTCGATGAGTATGACAACCGGCAGGAGCCATAGGAGTTGTATTAATTTATTTATGACCTGCGTGTCAACATAAACGTTATGTAATTACTTTACTTTATTGCTAAAGCATTAGCCGTAGTAGTAGAAGTAATAAATGACGAGACAACTTCAAGAAGATACAATAATGGAGATCATGATGATGGAGATCATGGTGTCATGCCGGTGACAACGATGATCATGAAGCCCTGAAGATGGAGATCAAAAGGAGCAAATGATATTGGCCATATCATGTCACTATTTGATTGCATGTGATGTTTATCATGTTTTACATCTTATTTGCTTAGAACGACGGTAGCTTAAATAAGATGATCCCTCGTAATAATTTCAAGAAAGTGTTCCCCCTAACTGTGCACCATTGCGAAGGTTCGTTGTTTCGAAGCACCACGTGATGATAGGGTGTGATAGATTCTAACGTTCGAATACAACGGGTGTAAGCCAGGTTTACACACGCAATACACTTAGGTTAACTTGACAAGCCTAGCATGTACAGACATGGCCTCGGAACACGGAAGATCGAAAGGTCGAGCATGAGTCGTATAGAAGATACGATCAACATGAAGATGTTCACGGATGTTGGCTAGTCCGTCTCACATGATGATCAGACACGGCCTAGTTGACTCGGATCATGTTTCACTTAGATGACTAGAGGGATGTCTATCAAGTGGGAGTTCATTGAGTAATTTGATTAGATGAACTTAATTATCATGAACTTAGTCTAAAATCTTTACACTATGTCTTGTAGATCAAATGGCCCACACTAATGTTGCCCTCAACTTCAACGCGTTCCTAGAGAAAACCAAGCTGAAAGACGATGGCGGCAACTATACGGACTGGGTCCGGAACCTGAGGATAATCCTCATAGCTGCCAAGAAAGATTATGTCCTAGATGCACCGCTAGGTGACGCACCCATCCCAGAGAACTAAGACGTTATGAACGCTTGGTAGTCACGTGCTGATGATTACTCCCTCATTCAGTGCGGCATGCTTTACAGCTTAGAACCGGGGCTCCAAAAGCGTTTTGAGAGACACGGAGCATATGAGATGTTCGAAGAGCTGAAAATGGTTTTCCAAGCTCATGCCCGGGTCGAGAGATATGATGTCTCCGACAAGTTCTTCAGCTGTAAGATGGAGGAAAATAGTTCTGTCAGTGAGCACATACTCAAAATGTCTGGGTTGCATAACCGCTTGACTCAGCTGGGAGTTAATCTCCCGGATGACGTGGTCATTGACAGAATCCTTCAGTCGCTTCCACCGAGCTACAAGAGCTTTGTGATGAACTTCAATATGCAGGGGATGGAAAAGACCATTCCTGAGGTATATTCAATGCTGAAATCAACAGAGGTGGAAATCAAAAAGGAACATCAAGTGTTGATGGTGAATAAAACCACTAAGTTCAAGAAAGGCAAGGGTAAGAAGAACTTCAAGAAGGACGGCAAGGGAGTTGCCGCACCCGGTAAGCAAGCTGTCGGGAAGAAGCCAAAGAATGGACCCAAGCCCGAGACTGAGTGTTTTTATTGCAAGGGAAGTGGTCACTGGAAGCGGAACTATCCCAAATACTTAGCGGACAAGAAGGCCAGCAACACTAAAGGTATATGTGATATACATGTAATTGATGTGTACCTTACCAATACTCATAGTAGCTCCTGGGTATTTGATACCGGTGCGGCTGCTCACATTTGTAACTCAAAGTAGGAGCTGCGGAATAAGCGGAGACTGGCGAATGACGAGGTGACGATGCGCGTCGGGAATGGTTCCAAGGTCGATGTGATCGCCGTCGGCACGCTACCTCTACATTTACCTACGGGATTAGTTTTAAACCTCAATAATTGTTCTTTAGTGCCAGCTTTGAGCATGAACATTGTATCAGGATCTCGTTTAATTCGAGATGGCTACTCATTTAAATCCGAGAATAATGGTTGTTCTATTTATATGAGAGATATGTTTATGGTCATGCTCCGCTGGTGAATGGTTTATTCTTAATGAATCTCGAGCGTAATGTTACACATATTCATAGTGTGAATACCAAAAGATGTAATGATAGTCTCACATACTTGTGGCAGTGCCGCCTTGGTCACATAGGTGTCAAACGCATGAAGAAGCTCCATGCCGATGGACTTTTGGAGTCTCTTGATTACGAATCATTTGACACGTGCGAACCATGCCTCATGGGTAAAATGACCAAGACTTCGTTCTTAGGAACAATGGAGCGAGCAACCAACTTATTGGAAATCATACATATTGATGTGTGCGGTCCAATGAGTGTTGAGGCACGCGGTGGTATCGTTATGTTCTCACCCTCACTGATGACTTGAGTAGATATGGGTATGTCTACTTAATTAAACACAAGTCTGAGACCTTTGAAAAGTTCAAGGAATTTGATAGAGGCTAAGGTGTCCCGATGTTTCGATGAGATGGTGGCTATCGTTTTCTGTGGGAGTCGACCTTGACGATCCGACTACGAACGTGCGAGACATCGCGCCTTAGCAATCGCTAAACCAACTTCCGAGGGTTATTGACCACGCCGGAGCACGATCAACCTGACCACGAGGGTCTGTTTCCTGCGTGCAAACGAAGAACAAGCAAGAAACTGAGATTGCAATCGGGATATTGCGAATATAAGATGAAAGCTTTATTGATCAAGGTGGGGTTCTGTGACGTCTTGGTCTGGTCGTTGGACACAAACGAAGTATGCGAAGTTGCAGCTATGGCGAACTTTTAATCTAAACAAAACCCAAAGTCTAAACGACGCCCTAAGGGCTGTATATATGGAGGAAGAGGGGGGAATTTCGTGGCCCTTGAGGGTGGGGTCCGAAACCAACCCTAACTCTTGTTTCCCCACACATACGGACTCTAAAAATAGCCTATACTTAAGTATTTTGAAATTACATGGGCCTGGCCCATTAGTAAGGTGACGCAACACCTAGAATAGCCTATGGACGAATATTATGAAGTGGCATCTTGTATATTTCGTCCAAGGCTTCATGCACTCCTTATGGCGGCTTTAAAGTCCTGAAATCATCACTTGTAACTCTGTTCTTGATCCCCTTGCGCATGCCATCAACTCCATGTGTGTTCTTGCTCCAATGTTCATCCTTCTCCAAGCTAGGCCCTTCATTTGTAAGCAAAACAAATGTATCCAATTTAGGCAGCATCATAATCTCATGAACATTAGAATCATTACCAAGAAACAAAAGTACCTGGTAATTTAATTGGCGTGCGCGAGCTCTAGTAATTGGTCCAGTATATCTAACAGTAGGGGCTGTGGGTGTAACAATGGTATTGATGTCCTCATCATCCTCCCCTTCTTGAAATGAAGTCGTCCTCGACGGAAGCGCATCTTCCTCACCCAAATAAGGCTTCAAATCTGCAATGTTAAAAGTGGGACTAACCCCAAAATCTACAGGTAGCTCAAGTTTATATGCATTATCATTTATTTTCTCTAACACCTTAAAAGGACCATCAACACGTGGCATTAGCTTTGATTTGCGCAGATTAGGAAATCTATCTTTACGCAAATGTAACCAAACAAGATCTCCAGGCGCAAACACTACATGTTTTCTACCCTTATCTCTAGCAAGTTTATATTTAGCATTCATATGCTCAATGTTTTCCTTAGTTAACTCATGCATTTTTAAAATCAATTCAGAACATTCTTTAGCATCAAAATTAACCTTCTCTGAAGATGGAAGAGGCAACAAATCAATAGGTGCACGAGGTAGGAAACCATACACAATTTCAAAAGGGCTCATCTTAGTAGTAGAATGCAATGAACGATTATAAGCAAATTCAATATGAGGCAAGCATTCTTCCCACATTTTCTTGTTATTCTTCAAAACAGCCCTAAGCATAGTAGACAATGTTCTATTGACTACTTCAGTTTGTCCATCAGTTTGGGGGTGACAAGTAGTACTAAAAAGCAGCTTAGTCCCCAACTTAGCCCATAAACATCTCCAAAAGTGGCTAAGAAATTTAGTATCACGATCTGAAACAATAGTATTTGGCACACCATGTAAGCAAATAATTTCACGAAAGAACAAATCAGCAACATTAACAGCATCATCGCTTTTATGACATGGTATAAAGTGTGCCATTTTCGAGAACCTATCCACGACAACAAATATGCTATCCCTCCCCTTCTTTGTTCGAGGTAAACCTAAAACAAAGTCCATAGATATATCCTCCCAAGGAACACTAGGTACAGGGAAATGCATATATAAACCATGAGGATTGAGTCGTGACTTAGCTCTTTGACATGTAGTGCAGCGAGCAACAAAACGCTCAACATCCCGTCTCATCTTTGGCCAAAAGAAATGTGTAGCAAGTATATCCTCCGTCTTCTTGACGCCAAAGTGTCCCATTAATCCTCCTCCATGCGCCTCCTGCAACAACAAAAGACGAACGGAGCTAGCTGGAATGCATAGCTTGTTAGCACGAAACACAAATCCATCGTTAAGAACGAACTTGTTCCAAGTTCTCCCTTCCTTACAATTCTGCAATACATCTTTAAATTCAGCATCATGAACATATTGATCTTTGATGGTCTCCAAACCAAATATTTTAAAGTCAAGTTGTGAAAGCATAGTATAACGACGAGACAAGGCATCAGCAATAACATTTTTTTTACCCTTCTTATGTTTAATGACATAAGGGAAAGTCTCAATGAATTCAACCCATTTAGCATGTCTACGGTTCAGTTTTGCTTGACTTTTAATGTGTTTCAAAGATTCATGATCAGAATGTATAACAAATTCCTTGGGCCATAAATAATGTTGCCATATTTCTAAGGTCCGAACAAGAGCATATAATTCTTTATCATAAGTAGAATAGTTCAGACTAGGCCCACTCAATTTTTCAGAAAAGTATGCAACAGGTTTTCCATCTTGTAATAACACACCTCCTAATCCAATTCCACTAGCATCACATTCAAGCTCAAAAGTCTTATTGAAATTAGGAAGTTGGAGTAAAGGAGCATGTGTCAACTTATCTTTCAATACCGTGAAGGCTTCTTCCTGTGCGATACCCCAAACAAAAGGCACATCCTTCTTTGTAAGCTCGTTGAGAGGTGCAGCAATGGTGCTGAAATCTCTCACAAAATGCTATAGAAACCAGCGAGGCCAAGGAAACTCCTCACTTGTGTGACCGTTTTGGGCTGCGGCCAACTCTCAATAGCTTCAATCTTGGCTTTATCAACTTCAATTCCCTGTGGAGTAACAACATAGCCAAGAAAAGATACTCGGTCGGTGCAAAAGGTGCACTTTCCAAGGTTTCCAAACAAACGTGCATCATGTAGAGCAATAAAAACAACACGTAAATGTTCCAAATGTTCCTCCAAAGATTTGCTATAAATCAATATGTCATCAAAGTAAACTACCACAAATCGTCCAATGAAAGCACGTAAAACTTCGTTCATTAACCTCATGAAAGTACTAGGTGCATTAGTTAACCCAAAAGGCATGACTAACCACTCATATAATCCAAACTTAGTTTTAAATGCTGTTTTCCATTCATCTCCCAATTTCATACGAATTTGATGGTATCCACTACGCAAATCAACTTTGGAGAATATTGTAGAGCCGCTCAATTCATCAAGGATATCATCTAGCCTAGGAATAGGATGACGATAACGAATAGTAATATTATTTATGCCTCTACAATCAACGCACATACGCGATGTACCATCCTTTTTCGGCACTAAAATGATAGGAACAGCACAAGGACTAAGGGATTCACGTATATAACCTTTGTCGAGCAGTTCTTGTACTTGATGCATAATCTCCTTCGTCTCCTCTGGATTGGTACGGTATGGTGCACGGTTGGGTAGCGAAGCACCGGGAATTAAGTCAATTTGATGCTCAATCCCTCGAATAGGTGGTAATCCCGGTGGCACGTCTTGTGGAAAGACGTCAGCGAACTCCTGCAAAATGTTAGTGACAGCAGGGGGCAAAGAGGAAGGCACGTCCTCGAATGAAAATAATGCCTCTTTGCACACAAAAGCATAGCAAACAGATTTGCTGAAATCTAGCTCATCAATATCAGATTTGGTGGCAAGTAAACATGCACTTTTCAATTTAATTTCGGAAACAACAGTAGATGGTTTATTATTAGGCTTCATTTGGTGCTCAAATTCTTTTGCCACAATCTGATTTTCACTCTTATTTGTCTCCTGTTTTGCTTTATTAGCTCTATTAATATCATCTTTCAAAATGGAATCAGGAGTCATAGGAAGCAAAGTAATATTTTTATCGTTATGAACAAGAGTATACTGATTGTGTCTACCATGGTGTATAGAATTTTTATCAAATTGCCATGGTCTACCAAGTAATAAGGAACATGCTTGCATAGGTACCACATCACAATCAACATAATCAGCATATGTAGAGATACTAAAATGCACACGAACAGTACGTGTTACCTTAACCTTGCCGCTGTTGTTGAACCATTGGATGTAGTAAGGATGTGGATGTGGTCTTGTGGTGAGAGCTAGCTTCTCCACCATCTCCATGCTAGCAAAGTTATTGCAGATCCCTCCATCTATGATCACGCGAACAGAATGTTCCTTCACAACTCCCTTTGTATGGAACAAATTATGCCTCTGATTTTGCTCAGCTTGTGTAACCTGCACACTCAAAACACGTTGAGCAACTAAACATTCATACCTGTCAGCATCTTCAGGAGCCATGTATTGCGTCTCATGATCAGAATCGTCTCCACCGTGTTCGTCACGTGTAATAAGAGCCAAAGTCTCCTCATCATAGTCACTAGCGGACTCATACCCACCATCCTCAGTAACAATCATCACACGCTTAGATGGGCATTCTCTCGCATAATGACCTCCACCCTTGCAACGTCGACAAATAATATCATGTGTTTGCCCTGTTGATGCCATGGATGAAGAAGAGCTCTTTGCAGGCCCAGAAGGTGTGCTCTTGGCAGATAGTGGTGATTGTGCCTGCTTTATTGTATCACGGTTGGAGGTGGCAGCCGACGGAGGCGCCGATGTAGCAGAACGTGTGGAAGTAGATGATGCACGTGGTGTCCATGATGAAGGTCGACCTGCAGAAAAGTTAGTCCGCGCCAATGCCTGTCGATCCTGCACTTCACGTTCAGCTTTACAAGCAAGATGGAATAAACGAGTGATATTAGTATACTCCTTATACTCTAGAATCGTCTGAATCTTTCTATTTAATCCACCCATAAAACGTGCAAGCATAGCTTCATTCTCCTCAACAATACCACATCTAATCATGCCAGTTTGTAATTCCTGATAATATTCTTCTACAGAATTTTTTCCCTGTCTTAAGCGCTGCAATTTTTGAAGTAATTCACGTTGATAATATGGTGGAACCCAACGAGTACGCATAGCAGTTTTCAAAGCAGCCCAAGTAGCCGGAATAGGATATAATCTACAATGCTCAGACCACCAAACACATGCAAAACTAGTGAATGCACAAACAGCAACAGGAACACGTCTCTCCTCGGGATATTGTAAACATGTAAATCGTTGTTCAGTTTCTAACTCCCAAGTAAGATATATATTAGGAACATATCTACCCTCAAATGGTGGAATATTCAATTTTAGTTTAGGGAGATGGTCATGATCTCGTACCTGAGGGTGAGCCCTACCATTGCCATTATTTGCATGTGGACGACCTGGTGGTTGCTGTGCTGGTGGTGGCACGTAGTTCTGATTTTGATAAACCTCATCCTCATAATCTCTCACATAATCATCCTCCTCCACATCAGCAGTAGGAGCCACAGAAGTATCAACAGCAGCACCAGCAGTTTGGCCCGACTGAAGAGGGACACGGCTCGCTCAGCGGAGGGCTGTTTCCCGACGTGGAGGTAGTCGGTGTTGTTGCTGTTGTTGCAGAGGTGCGGCAGGAGCAGCCGGTGGTGGTGGTGGAAAACGCGAAAGCAATTCAGCAAACTTGTTATCGAGCTTTGTTTCAAACGTCTTCTCCATGCCATCTATCTTCTCCATGGCCTCTTCAAATCTGTTTATCACATCTTGCACCTGTACACTCATCATTTGCTGAAACGTATCATGAAGCTCCTTGTTCGTCAAGTTCTCCCAGTCAGTCTCGTCGGCTTGTGATCCTGGCATGGTTAGCAGCAATAGAAACACACAAGAATATGATCCTACAGACTACTAACAAATGGTGGTGGTGGCGGGTGTCACAAATCCGTCAAGCAAATCTCAAATTCTTACCAGTTCTTACCCAGCAGCAGGCGGTGATCGGCAACCGTTATAGTCAAAACTCTCAAAAGCTTGGATAGAGCGATTGCCAGGGAGAGTCAAACGCACGACGCAGATGTATGTGGAGCTGGGAAGGCTTATAGTATGGTAGCAAAAAGGGTCAGCAATAATCAATTCAGAGATGCAAAGTTGAATAAACGCTCAACGACGGTACTGTGCTGGTCCTAGGCTAGACCGTGCTAGAGACGCAAGCCTAGAACACTAACAAAATCACGGCGCTGCACGTAAATAAGGGAAAAGCACACTCTGGAACTCTTTTTTTCGCTCTCTTTTTTTGCACACCTTTTATTTTTTTGCGCTCCTCTTTTTTTGCGAAAAAACACTATAATGGCGAGTGTCTCAAAACTCTTCCCTCGTCAAACTGATAGGATGGGCACGAAAAAAAATTCACTTTTTTTTTGGAAATCAGGGCAGCGACGACGAAAAAGTGCAACAAAAAATCACTATGATGGCACGTGGCTCAAAAGACTCAGAAAAGCCTAAAAATAGGATAGGGAAAAAAATTTGCCCGTGAAAATTTTGGCCTAAAAACTGCCCGGGGGTCTCCAGACTCTTTTTTTTAGACCTACGCAGGCAAGGAAACACGAATCGGAATTTAGATTGATCTCAAGAACAAACCTAATATGAGAAGAACTCGGATTGGTGGTGGATATATGGTTGTGGTATATGGCAGCGGTGGTGGTATATGGTAGCGGTGGTGGTATATGGATACAGATTGGTGGTGGTATATGGATACGGATTGGTGGTGGTATATGGATATGGATTCAGAGCGGTGGAGGATAAGCAAAAGTGGTAGATGGGCGATGATGATGGTGCGGCGTCGGGGTGACAACTTATGACCAGAACTCGAAACTCTAAAAGACTAGACTCTAAGACCAGCAACTTGACACGACGATGCAACCGCAAATTCAACAAAGCAAAAACCCTAAAAAGATTATGCAAAGGCTCAGATTGGTTCGGATATGATGAACTAACCCTAAATTTTTTTTGTGGCTTTTTCGTGGACTGTAGGTATGAAGAACAGACTCGATCTAATCTACGAAAAACTGTAAAATCTCACCGAGCAACCTGGAAATCTGATACCACTTGATAGAGGCTAAGGTGTCCCGATGTTTCGATGAGATGGTGGCTATCGTTTTCTGTGGGAGTCGACCTTGACGATCCGACTACGAACGTGCGAGACGTCGCGCCTTAGCAATCGCTAAACCAACTTCCGAGGGTTATTGACCACGCCGGAGCACGATCAACCTGACCACGAGGGTCTGTTTCCTGCGAGAAAATGAAGAACAAGCAAGAAACTGAGATTGCAATCGGGATATTGCGAATATAAAATGAAAGCTTTATTGATCAAGGTGGGGTTCTGTGACGTCTTGGTCTGGTCGTTGGACACAAACGAAGTACGAGAAGTTGCAGCTATGGCGAACTTTTAATCTAAACAAAACCAAAGTCTAAACGACGCCCTAAGGGCTGTATATATGGAGGAAGAGGGGGGGAATTTCGTGGCCCTTGAGGGTGGGGTCCGAAACCAACCCTAACTCTTGTTTCCCCACACATACGGACTCTAAAAATAGCCTATACTTAAGTATTTCGAAATTACATGGGCCTGGCCCATTAGTAAGGTGAGGCAGCACCTAGAATAGCCTATGGACGAATATTATGAAGTGGCATCTTGTATATTTCGTCCAAGGCTTCATGCACTCCTTATGGCGGCTTTAAAGTCCTGAAATCATCACTTGTAACTCCGTTCTTGATCCCCTTGCGCATGCCATCAACTCCATGTGTGTTCTTGCTCCAATGTTCATCCTTCTCCAAGCTAGGCCCTTCATTTGTAAGCAAAACAAATGTATCCAATTTAGGCAGCATCATAATCTCATGAACATTAGAATCATTACCAAGAAACGAAAGTACCTGGTAATTTAATTGGCGTGCGCGAGCTCTAGTAATTGGTCCAGTATATCTAACAGTAGGGGCTCTGGGTGTAACAATGGTATTGATGTCCTCATCAGAATTTCAGAGTGAGGTTGAGAATCAAAGTGACAGGAAAATCAAGTTCTTGCGATCAGATCATGGGGGAGAATACTTGAGTCACGAATTTGGCACACACTTAAGAAAATGTGGAATAGTTTCACAACTCACGCCGCCTGGAACACCTCAGCGTAATGGTGTGTCTGAACGTCGTAATCGCACTCTATTGGATATGGTGCGATCTATGATGTCTCTTACCGATCTACCCCTGTCATTTTGGGGTTATGCTTTAGAGACTGCCGCATACACTTTAAATAGGGCTCCATCAAAATCCGTTGAGACGACACCATATGAATTATGGTTTGGGAAGAAACCTAAGCTGTCATTTCTAAAAGTTTGGGGATGCGATGCTTATGTCAAGAAACTTCAACCTGGAAAGCTCAAACCCAAATCGGAAAAATGCGTCTTCATAGGATACCCTAAAGAAACTATTAGGTATACCTTCTACCTCAGATCCGAAGGCAAGATCTTTGTTGCCAAGAATAGGTCCTTTCTAGAGAAAGAGTTTCTCTCGAAAGAAATAAGTGGGAGGAAAGTAGAACTTGATGAAGTATTACCTCTTGAACCGGTAAGTGGCGCAACTCAAGAAAATGTTCCTGAGGTGCCTGCACCGACTAGAGAGGAAGTTAATGATGATGATCATGAAACTTCAGATCAAGTTGCTACTGAACTTCGTAGGTCCACGAGGACACGTTCCGCACCAGAGTGGTACGGCAACCCTGTCTTGGAAATCATGTTGTTAGACAACGATGAACCTTCGAACTATGAAGAAGTGATGGCGGGCCCGGATTCCGACAAATGGCTAGAAGCCATGAAATCCGAGATAGGATCCATGTATGAAAACGAAGTATGGACTTTGACTGACTTGCCCGATGATTGGCGAGCCATAGAAAATAAATGGATCTTTAAGAAGAAGACAGACGCGGATGGTAATGTAACCATCTATAAATCTCGGCTTGTCACTAAGGGTTATCGACAAGTTCAAGGGGTTGACTACGATGAGACTTTTTCACCCCTAGCGAAGCTGAAGTCCGTCCGAATCATGTTAGCAATTGCCACATTCTATGATTATGAGATATGATAAATGGACGTCAAAACGGCATTCTCCAACGCTCGATTTATGGGCTGGTGCAAGCATCTCGGAGTTGGAACATTCGTTTTGTCGATCTTAATGAAGAATTGTATATGATGCAGCCGGAAGGTTTTGTCGATCCTAAGAATGCTGACAAGGTGTGCAAGCTCCAACGCTCGATTTATGGGCTGGTGCAAGCATCTCGGAGTTGGAACATTCGTTTTGATGAGATGATCAAAGCGTTTGGGTTTACGCAGACTTATGGAGAAGCCTGCATTTACAAGAAAGTGAGTGGGAGCTCTGTAGCATTTCTCATATTGTATGTGGATGACATACTGTTGATGGGAAATGACATAGAATTCTTGGAAAGCATAAAGGCCTACTTGAACAAGTGTTTTTCAATGAAGGATCTTGGAGAAGCTGCTTATATATTAGGCATCAAGATCTATAGAGATAGATCGAGACGCCTCATTGGTCTTTCACAGAGTACGTACCTTGACAAGATATTGAAGAAGTTCAAAATGGATCAGTCAAAGAAGGGGTTCTTGCCTATATTGCAAGGTACGAGATTGAGCACGGCTCAATGCCCGACCACGGCAGAAGATAGAGAAAAGATGAGTGTAGTCCCCTATGCCTCGGCCATAGGGTCTATCATGTATGCTATGCTGTGTACCAGACCTGATGGAAACCTTGCCGTAAGTTTGGTAGGAAGGTACCAAAGTAATCCCGGCATGGAACACTAGACAGCGGTCAAGAATATCCTGAAGTACCTGAAGAGGACTAAGGATATGTTTCTCGTTTATGGAGGTGACGAAGAGCTCGTCGTAAAGGGTTACGTCGATGCTAGCTTCGACACAAATCTGGATGACTCTAAGTCACAAACCGGATACATGTATATTTTGAATGGTGGGGTAGTAAGCTGGTGCAGTTGCAAGCAAAGCATTGTGGCGGGATCTACATGTGAAGCGGAGTACATGGCAGCCTCAGAGGCAGCACAAGAGGCAATCTGGGTGAAGGAGTTCATTACCGACCTAGGAGTCATACCCAATGCGTCGGGCCCGATGACTCTCTTCTGTGACAACACTGGAGCTATTGCCCTTGCTAAGGAGCCCAGGTTCCACAGGAAGACCAGGCATATCAAGTGTCGCTTCAACTCCATTCGTGAAAGTGTTCAAAATGGAGACAGATATTTGTAAAGTGCATACAGACCTGAATGTGGCAGATCCGTTGACTAAACCTCTCCCTAGAGCAAAACATGATCAACACCAGAACTGCATGAGTGTTCGATTCATCACAATGTAACTAGACTATTGACTCTAGTGCAAGTGGGAGATTGTTGGAAATATGCCCTAGAGGCAATAATAAAATGGTTATTATTATATTTCTTTGTTCATGATAATTGTCTATTGTTCATGCTATAATTGTGTTATTCGGAAATCGTAATACATGTGTGAATACATAGACCACAACACGTCCCTAGTGAGCCTCTAGTTGACTAGCTCGTTGATCAAAAGATAGTCATGGTTTCCTGACTATGGACATTGGATGTCATTGATAATGGGATCACATCATTAGGAGAATGATGTGATGGACAAGACCCAATCCTAAGCATAGCTCAAAGATCGTGTAGTTCGTTTGCTATAGCTTTTCCAAATGTCAAGTATCATTTCCTTAGACCATGAGATTGTGCAACTCCCGAATACCGTAGGAGTGCTTTGGGTGTGCCAAACGTCACAACGTAACTGGGTGACTATAAAGGTACACTACAGGTATCTCCGGAAGTGTCTGTTGGGTTGGCACGAATTGGGACTGGGATTTGTCACTCCGTATGACGGAGAGGTATCTCTGGGCCCACTCGGTAATGCATCATCATAATGAGCTCAATGTGACCAAGTGGTTGATCACGGGATCATGCATTACGGTACGAGTAAAGTGACTTGCCGGTAACGAGATTGAACGAGGTATTAGGATACCGACGATTAAGTCTCGGGCAAGTAACGTACCGATTGGCAAAGGGAATTGTATATGGATTGATTGAATCCTCGACATCGTGGTTCATTCGATGAGATCATCAAGGAGCATGTGGGAGACAACATGGGTATCTAGATCCCGCTGTTGGTTATTGACCGGAGAGTCGTCTCGGTCATGTCTGCGTGTCTCCCGAACCCGTAGGGTCTACACACTTAAGGTTCGGTGACGCTAGGGTTGTTGAGATATTAGTATACGGTAACCCGAAAGTTGTTCGGAGTCCTGTATGAGATCCCGGACGTCACAAGGAGTTCCGGAATGGTCCGGAGGTGAAGATTTATATATAGGAAGTCAAGTTTCGGCCATCGGGGAAGTTTCGGGGGTAATCGATATTGTACCGGGACCACCGGAAGGGTCCCGGGGGTCCACCGGGTGGGGCCACCTATCCCGGAGGGCCCCCTGGGCTGAAGTGGGATGGGAACCAGCCCCTAGTGGGCTGGTGCGCCCCCCTTGGGCCTTCCCCTGCGCCTAGGGTTGGAAACCCTAGGGGTGGGGGGCGCCCCACTTGGCTTGGGGGGCAAGCCACCCCCTTGGCCGCCGACCCCTTGGAGATTGGATCTCCTAGGGCCGGCGCCCCCCCTAGGGACCCTATATATAGTGGGGGAGAGGGAGGGCAGCCGCACCCTAGCCCCTGGCGCCTCCCTCTCCCTCCCGTGACACTCCTCCCTCTCCCTGAGCTTGGCGAAGCCCTGCCGAGATCACCGTTGCTTCCACCACCACGCTGTCGTGCTGCTGGATCTTCATCAACCTCTCCTTCCCCCTTGCTGGATCAAGTTGGAGGAGACGTATTCCCAACCGTACGTGTGTTGAACGCGGAGGTGCCGTCCGTTCGGCGCTAGGTCATCGGTGATTTGGATCACGACGAGTACGACTCCATCAACCCCATTCTCTTAAACGCTTCCGTGCGCGATCTACAAGGGTATGTAGATGCACTCCCCTCTCCCTCGTTGCTGGATGACTCCATAGATTGATCTGGGTGATGCATAGAAAATTTTAAAATTCTGCTACGTTCCCCAACAGATAGAGCCTATGGTTGAAGCATATGGAATAACTTTCATTTTCTCTCTATCTTCTGTAGTGGTCAGGCATTGAGTCTGACTCAACATCACACCTTGTAACACAGACAAGAATCCTTTCTTTGCTTGATCCATTTTGAACTTCTTCAAAACTTTATCAAGGTATGTGCTTTGTGAATGTCCAATTAAGCGTCTTGATCTATCTCTATAGATTTTGATGCCTAATATATAAGCAGCTTCACCGAGGTCTTTCAATGAAAAATTCTTATTCAAGTATCCTTTTATGCTATTCAAAAATTCAGTATCATTTCTGATCAACAATATGTCATCTACATATAATATCAGAAAAGCTACAGAGCTCCCACTCACTTTCTTGTAAATACAGGCTTCTCCAAAAGTCTGTATAAAACCATATGCTTTGATCACACTATCAAAGCATATATTCCACCTCCAAGAGGCTTGCACCAGTCCATAAATGGACCGCTGGAGCTTGCACGCTTTGTTAGCACCTTTTTGATCGACAAAACCTTCTAGTTTTATCATATACAACTCTTCTTTAAGATATCCATTAAGGAATGCAGTTTTGACATCCATTTGCCAAATTTCATAATCATAAAATGTCGCAATTGCTAACATGATTCAGACGGACTTAAGCATCGCTACTGGTGAGAAGGTCTCATCGTAGTCAACTCCTTGAACTTGTCGAAACCCTTCTGCAACAAGTTGAGCTTTGTAGACAGTAACATTACCGTCAGCGTCAGTCTTCTTCTTGAAGATCCATTTATTCTCCATGGATTGCTGATCATCGGGCAAGTCAACCAAAGTCCACACTTTGTTCTCATACATGGATCCCACCTTAGATTTCATGGCCTCAAGCCATTTTGCGGAATCTGAGCTCATTATCGCTTCCTCATAGTTCGTATGTTCGTCATGGTCAAGTAACATGACTTCCAGAACAGGATTACCATACCACTCTAGTGCAGATCTTACTCTGGTTGACCTACTAGGTTCGGTAGTAACTTGATCAGAAGTTTTATGATCATCATCATTAGCTTCCTCACTTACTAGTGTAGGAATCACTGGAACTGATTCCTGTGATGAACTACTTTCCAATAAGGGAGTAGGTACAATTACCTCGTCAATTTCTACTTTTCTCCCACTCACTTCTTTCGAGAGAAACTCCTTCTCTAGGAAGGATCCATTCTTAGCAACAAATATCTTGCCTTCGGATCTGTGATACAAGGTGTACCCAACAGTCTCTTTTGGGTATCCTATGAAGACACATTTCTTCGATTTGGGTTCGAGCTTATCAGGTTGAAGCTTTTTCACATAAGTATCGCAACGCCAAACTTTAAGAAATGACAACTTGGGTTTCTTGCCAAACCACAGTTCATAAGGTGTCGTCTCAATGGATTTCGATGGTGCCCTATTTAACGTGAATGCAGCCGTCTCTAAAGCATAACCCCAAAACGATAGCGGTAAATCAGTAAGAGACATCATAGATTGCACTATATCTAATAAAGTGTGGTTACGACGTTCAGACACACCATTACGTTGTGGTGTTCCAGGTGGCGTGAGTTGGGAAACTATTCCGCATTGTTTCAAATGAAGACAAACTCATAACTCAAATATTCACCTCCACGATCATATCACAGAAACTTAATTTTCTTGTTACGATGATTTTCCACTTCACTCTGAAATTCTTAGAATTTTTCAAATATTCCATGCTTATGTTTCATCAAGTAGATATACCCATATCTGCTCAAATCATCAGTCAAGGTCAGAAAATAACGATACCCGCCATGAGTATCAACACTCATCGGACCGCATACATCAGTATGCATTATTTTCAATAAGTCTGTTACTCGTTCCATTGTTCCGGAGAATGGAGTCTTAGTCATCTTGCCCATGAGGCATGGTTCGCAAGCATCAAGTGATTTATAACCAAGTGATTCCAAAAGTCCATTAGCATGGAGTTTCTTCATGCGCTTTTACACCAATATGACTTAAATGACAGTGCCACAAATAAGTTGCACTATCATTATTAAACTTATATCTTTTGGCTTCAATACTATGAACATGTGTATCACTACTATCAAGATTTAGTAAAATTAGACCACTCATCAAGGGTGCATGACCATAAAAGATATTATTCATATAAATAGAACAACCATTATTCTCTGATTTAAATGAATAATCATCTCGCATCAAACAAGATCCAAATATAATGTTCATGCTCAACGCTGGCACCAAATATCAATTATTTAGGTCTAAAACTAATCCCGAAGATAGATGTAGAGGTAGTGTGCCGACGGCGATCACATCGACTTTGAAACCATTTCCCACGCGCATCGTCACCTCGTCCTTAGCCAATCTTCGCTTAATCCGTAGCCCCTATTTCGAGTTGCAAATATTAGCAACAGAACCAGTATCAAATACCCAGGCGCTATTGCGAGCATTAGTAAGGTACACATCAATAACATGTATATCACATATACCTTTGTTCACTTTGCCATCCTTCTTATCCGCCAAATACTTGAGGCAGTTCCGCTTCCAGTGACCAGTCCCTTTGCAGTAGAAGCACTCAGTCTCAGGCTTAGGTCCAGACTTGGGCTTCTTCACTTGAGCAGCAACTTGTTTCCCGTTCTTCTTGAAGTTCCCCTTCTTCCCTGTACCCTTTTTCTTGAAACTAGTGGTCTTGTTGACCATCAACACTTGATGCTCCCTCTTGATTTCTACCTCCGCAGCCTTTAGCATTGCGAAGAGCTCGGGAATCGTCTTATCCATCCCTTGCATATTATAGTTCATCACGAAGCTCTTGTAGCTTGGTGGCAGTGATTGCAGAACTCTGTCAATGACACCATCATCAAGAAGATTAACTCTCAGTTGAGTCAAGTGGTTTTGGTACCCAAACATTCTGAGTATATGTTCACTGACAAAACTATTCTCCTCCATTTTGCAGCTATAGAACTTATTGGAGACTTCATATCTCTCAGTCCGGGCATTTGCTTGAAATATTAACTTCAACTCCTGGAACATCTCATATGCTCCATGACGTTCAAAACGTCGTTGAAGTCCCGGTTCTAAGCCCGTAAAGCATGGCACACTGAACTATCGAGTAGTCATCAGCTTTGCTCTACCAGACGTTCATAACATCTGGTGTTGCTCCTGCAGCGGGTTTGTCACCTAGCGGTGCTTCCAGGACGTAATTCTTCTATGCAGCAATGAGGATAATCCTCAAGTTACGGACCCAGTCCGTGTAATTGCTACCATCATCTTTCAACTTAGCTTTCTCTAGGAACGCCTTAAAATTCAACGGAACAATAGCACGGGCCATCTATCTCAGGTACTAAGTTCATGATAAATTAAAGTTCAATTAATCATATTACTTAAGAACTCCCACTTAGATAGACACCCCTCTAATTATCTAAGTGATCACGTGATCCATATCAACTAAACCGTGTCCGATCATCACGTGAGATGGAGTAGTTTTCAATGGTGAACATCACTATGTTGATCATATCTACTATATGATTCACGCTCGACCTTTCAGTCTCGGTGTTCCAAGTCCATATCTACATATGCTAGGCTCGTCAAGTTTAGTCCGAGTATTCTGCGTGTGCAAAACTGGCTTGCACCCGTTGTATGTGAACGTAGAGCTTATCACACCCGATCATCACGTGGTGTCTCGGCACGACGAACTGTAGCAATTGTGCATACTCAGGGAGAACACTTATACCTTGAAATTTAGTGAGAGATCATCTTATAATGCTACCGACGTAGTAAGAAAAATAAGATGCATAAAGGATAAACATCACATGCAATCAATATAAGTGATATGATATGGCCATCATCATCTTGTGCCTTTGATCTCCATCTCCAAAGCACCGTCATGATCACCATCGTCACCAGCTTGACACCTTGATCAACATTGTAGCATCATTGTCATCTCGCCAACTATAGCTTCTACGACTATCGCTACTGCTTAGTGATAAAGTAAAGTAATTATATGGCGATTGCATTTCATACAATAAAGCGACAACCATATGGCTCCTGCCAGTTGTCGATAACCATGTTACAAAACATGATCATCTCATACAATAAAATTTAGCATCATGTCTTGACCATATCACATCACAACATGCCCTGCAAAAACAAGTTAGACGTCCTTTACTTTGTTGTTGCAAGTTTTACGTGGCTGCTACGGGTTGAGCAAGAACCGTTCTTACCTACGCATCAAAAACCACGACATGGTATAGTGATTGCTTTTTAATTTTCAGAAAGAACCATGTTCATTGAATATGATTCAACTAAAGTTGGAGAAATAGACACCCACTAGCCACCTGTGTGCGAAGCACGTCGTTAGAACCAGTCTCGCGTAAGCGTACCGTAATGTCGGTCTGACCCGCTTCATCCAACAATATCATTGAATCAAGAATCAACTAGCGACGGCAAGCAATATGTATATACCCACGCCCACAACTCCTTTGTGTTCTACTCGTGCATATAACATCTACGCATAGACCTGGCTCGGATGCCACTGTTGGGCACGTAGTAATTTCAGAAAAAATCCTACACACACGTGAGATCCATCTAGGTGATGCATAGCAATGAGAGGGGAGAGTATTGTCCACGTACCCTCGTAGACCGTAAGCGGAAGTGTTATGACAACGCAGTTGATGTAGTCATACGTCTTCACGATCCGACCGATCCTAGCACTGAAGGTACGACACCTCCGCAATCTGCACACATTCAGCTCGGTGACGTCCCACGAACTCTAGATCTAGCTGAGGTCGAGGAAGAGTTTCGTCAGCATGACGGCGTGATGATGGTGATGATGAAGTTACCGACGCAGGGCTTCGCCTAAGCTCTACAACGATATGACCGAGGTGGAAATCTATGGAGGGGGCACCGCACACGGCTAAACAATCAACTTGTGTCTCTATGGGGTGCCCCTCCCCGTATATAAAGGAGTGGAGGAGGGGGAGGGCCGGCCCTCTCATGGAGCGCCCAAGGGGGGAGTCATACTCCCGGTGGGAGTAGGATTCCCCCTTCCCTTGTTGGAGTAGGAGAGAAAGGAAGGGAGAGAGAGAGGGAAGGAAAGGGGAGCTGGCCCCCACCCAATTCGGATTGGTCTTGGGGGGCGCGCCCTCCACCTTGGTTGCCTCCTCCTTTCTCCCACTAAGGGCCATTGACTCCCCGGGGGTTCCCGTAACTCCCCGATACTCCGGTAAATGCCCGAACTCATGCGGAACCATTCCGATGTCCAAACATAGCCTTCCAATATATCGATATTTATGTCTCGACCATTTCGAGACTCCTCGTCATGTCCATGATCATATCCGGGACTCCGAGCTACCTTCAGTACATCAAAACACATAAAATCATAATACTGATCATCACCGAACGTTAAGCGTGCGGACCCTACGGGTTCGAGAACTATGTAGACATGACCGAGACTCATCTCCGGTCAATAACCAATAGCGGAACCTGGATGCTCATATTGGTTCCTACATATTCTACGAAGATCTTTATCGGTCAAACCGCATAATAACATACATTGTTCCTTTTGTCATCGGTATGTTACTTGCCCGAGATTCGATCATCAGTATCTCAATACCTAGTTCAATCTCGTTACCGGCAAGTCTCTTTACTCATTCTGTAATGCAACATCCCGTAACTAACTCATTATTCACATTGCTTGCAAGGCATATAGTGATGTGCATTACCGAGAGGGACCAGAGATACCTCTCCAATACCCGGAGTGACAAATCCTAATCTCGATCTATGCCAACTCAACAAACACCATCGGAGACACCTGTAGAGCATCTTTATAGTCACCCAATTACATTGTGATGTTTGATAGCACACTAAGTGTTCCTCCAGTTATTCGGGAGTTGCATAATCTCATAGTTATAGAAACATGTATATGTTATGAACAAAGCAATGGCAACAAACTAAACGATCATCGTGCTAAGCTAACGGATTGGTCAAGTCAATCACATCATTCTCTAATGTTGCGATCCCGTTAAGCAAATGACAACTCATGTCAATGGTTAGGAAACTTGACCATCTTTGATTAACGAGCTAGTTAAGTAGAGGCATACTAGTGACACTTAGTTTGTCTATGTATTCACACATGTACTAAGTTTTCGGTTAATACAATCCTAGCATGAATAATAAAAATTTATCATGATATAAGGAAATATAAATAACAACTTTATTATTGCCTCTAGGGCATATTTCCTTCACCCCCATCCTTCCCTAGAACAACGCCTCCATGGAGGGCCGAGACGCCAGAGCGCCTTCGCTGTCTGGCTAAGCCTTTCACCCAGGAGCAGGAAAGGGGAGGGGGCGGCCATGGAATCTCAACACTCCCTCAAGAGGGGGCACGACACCGGCGCGCCGACGATGTCGAGGTCGACACGAAGGGTTTCCCCTGTTCCAAAGAGCCCACCACCCCACCCTCAATAGCCAGAGCCGCGAGCAAATCGGCGAGGAACGACCACATCGAGGAGGAAGGAGGCCAGGGAGCAAAATAGAAGAGGCCATTGAAGCCACCTACTGCCGCAACGAACCCTCACCACTTAGGGCTCCTAGAAGGGATGACTAGCACTTGCGAGCGCCATCCACCAGAGAGATCGACGTTGCCGTCTCCATCGAGGGCCGCCGCCCTGGCTTCCAAAGCCCCTTGCGTCGGTGCAAGGCAATAGATATTTTTACGGGGTTAACGGACGGACACTGGTGGAGGTTCAGGATTGGAAAATAAGAAGAAGAAGGGGCCAACCCCCATGAAATTCAGGAGGAGAGATTTAGTTAGAAAAGATTGTAAAATGTGTGTACAAGTTTGTGGATGTAGTGCTATTGGGTGAAGGGGACCCACAACGAAATTCAGAGGGGGATTAGTGGAAGGTTAGTGAATAGACTCAATATGAAATTCGAACGGTGGTTGGTGCTCAGACTAGCGTGTAGGGGGCTTCGTAGAAAAATCCTCTATAAGATTTGAGTTAAGTTAACGCCATTGTTGCACGTAAACCTTCCTATACAGGTTGGTGGACATGCTCAATGATTTATGAAAAGAAAACCTGACCATAAATTAATTTGAACCTATCATCAGAACTGATTGTGCAAAATTCTTGAGACTAGACTAATCATCTAGTCAGGGTCATTTGGATTTAGTCTTCTTCTTTAAGGAAGCACTACTGTATACACCCTCGGTCCCAAAATACAAGATCAGTTTTTGCACTGACATAACGTCAAACATGATCTTATATTTTAGGATGGATTGAGTAGTATTTAGTCGGCGTGACCTTGTGAGTCGTGTTAAGCGCGAGATCTGATGGTCCATTGACGCGTGCCAGATCTCCTAGGGTGCCTAATTTCAATGTCCTAGATTTTTTTTGTGGAGGTAAAGGTAAAGGGCTAATTTGTGTGAGGACCAATATGTGATTAGGTGGCTAGGAAAGTGGTTGCATCCTAAACCAGTAAGGATTCAATATCAGATGTTATTTGAGTTGTGAGAGAAAGGGAAAACTAAAATGCATAAAAAATCTCAAATAAAAATTTAACATGGATTTTTGTCCTATCCTATAAAATTTCTTTAGCCGTCATTGACTTTGTCCATTGGAATTTGTGCCAAAAGATGTCTAATTAACTTTTCTGTTTATAAGATATTTATATGTTTATATGGTAAATAATGGTACTCCATCCGATCCAAATTAATTGACGTTATACTAAAGCAGCGCCAATTAATATGGATCGGAGGGAGTACATGATTTGCAATAAAATGGTCATATACACTTATATTCCAAGTTTCTCTAAAACTTATAGTATGTTGTAAGCACTTCTATACTATCGAAATTCGTAAACAAACTAAACCTGAGAGGAACTACCTTAGGAACATGAGGAGTGTCAAACACAACAAGCTAGAGCATGAATCTTATCATTCCACTAAGTCAGACGAGCAGACATGCTGAAATGTAGAAAAGTAAGTACAAGGGAATACATATGTGTATACCTAACAAAGCAAGAATGGCACAAATTCAAGGAAAAGAAAGCATTGAAGCTTTGGTGGTAGCTTTCAAGAGAGACAATAATTCCGTAAATGACTGTGAACACCATTAAATTCTTGAATATACACAGTCAATTAGAAAAGACTGCTTGTAAATCTGTTTGATTCACATATAATCATGTTCTAAAGAAAAGATTCACATATTATCATGAGTTGAAGAAGCACCCAATTTTGAGTGATGTGGATATCCAAGGGGGCAATAATTATCTGAATGATTTATTCCCATGATTGAGTAGTGTTAAATCATAAGCTATGCATATCAGACATAAAAATGATTAATGCATTTTTATTTATTACACCCTTAGTTTTTTCTGATCATAATTGCTAGTACTTTTTCCGTACTAATTGTAATGTGATAGATGGTTGTATTTTTTGCGTGTGTATGAGAATAACATGAATGGAAGTCAAGTTGAATTTTGTTTACGTGTACAAATGATGTAGTGTTAAGAAACAAAGCTTGCAAGTAAGCATGTACACATGTCATACATTGACATGGTTGTAGTGCATATGATGTCGCATTGCCATTATCTCAAGGAAATGAAAACAACGATATACACAATTAGTCTTGATGTCAATTGGCCACTTTTATTTTCTGAAATTTTTATTTATCAAAATCAACTGACGGTAGTTTTTGCACATGTAAGTTCCATTTCATTTTTTATACATACTTTTAAAGTAATGAAAATTACCGCATAACTATTGTTCTACAGTTTCCGGGTAAAAAAACCATTTCATGGAACTTTGTTATCAACTCTGCAAACATACTTTGTTATCGAACTTAATAGTTGTCCTCTGTATCTGACTTTCATATACATAACTTAGATGTAAAGAGGAAACTTTGACAAATTGCAAATATGTCAACCGCCAACATAGACGAGCTTGACGTAATAGGCACACATCAATGGTTTTGGGTATATTATCGATACCAGATTACATTTGTGCAACATGTATAGCATTAAAATGGAAAATGTGCCAATACGAGATTTCATCCAGACATCAGATCCTACTGAAAGCTTCCACACACACCACTCTCCTCCCAGGCATTTCAATATTACCAAGATCTCCAGCTTAATTATTACTCAGTATATTCAGCTGTCTGATGCTTTCGATAAGTGGAAACATACTTGGGGAAGCTCTTCCTTTTCATCCATTAAAATGTATAAAAACTTGACCATAGGAGAGCCTACTGCCCCATCTTCAAGAGAATTTGGAAAAATGTTGCTATGCTCAGATACAAATTTTCCTTTTGGTTCTTGCTACACGACGAAGTTAATACGAGGAATCTGAAGGAAATATGCCCTAGAGGCAATAATAAAGTTATTATTTATTTGCTTATATCATGATAAATGTTTATTATTCATGCTAGAATTATATTAGCCGGAAACATAATACATGTGTGAATACATAGACAAACAGAGTGTCACTAGTATGCCTCTACTTGACTAGCTCGTTGATCAAAGATGGTTATGTTTCCTAACCATAGACATGAGTTGTCATTTGATTAACGGGATCACATCATTAGGAGAATGATGTGATTGACTTGACCCATTCCGTTAGCTTTGCACTTGATCGTTTAGTTTGTTGCTATTTCTTTCTTAATGACTTATACATGTTCCTATGACTATGAGATTATGCAACTCCCGTTTACTGGAGGAACACTTTGTGTGACACCAAACGTCACAACGTAACTGGGTGATTATAAAGGTGCTCTACAGGTGTCTCCGAAGGTACTTGTTGGGTTGGCATATTTCAAGATTAGGATTTGTCACTCCGATTGTCAGAGAGGTATCTCTGGGCCCTCTCGGTAATGCACATCACTTAAGCCTTGCAAGCATTACAACTAATGAGTTAGTTGTGGGATGATGTATTACAGAACGAGTAAAGAGACTTGCCGGTAATGAGATTGAACTAGGTATTGAGATACCGATAATGGAATCTCGGGCAAGTAACATACCGATGACAAAGGGAACAACGTATGTTGTTATGCGGTTTGACCGATAAAGATCTTCGTAGAATATGTAGGAGCCAATATGATCATCTAGGTTTCACTATTGGTTATTGACCGGAGACGTGTCTCGGTCATGTCTACATAGTTCTCGAACCCGTAGGGTCTGCACGCTTAAAGTTCGATGACGGTTATATTATGAGTTTATGTGTTTTGATGTATCGAAGGAGTTCGGAGTCCCGGATGAGATCGGGGACATGACGAGGAGTCTAGAAATGGTCGAGATGTAAAGATCGATATATTGGACGACTATATTCGGACATCAGAAAGGTTCCGAGTGATTCGGGTATTTTCGGGAGTACCGGGGAGTTACGGGAATTCGTATTGGGCCTTAATGGGCCATACGGGAAAGGAGAGAAAGGCCTCAAAGGGTGGCTGCACCCTTCCCCATGGGCTGGTCCGAATTGAACTAGGGAGGGGGGGGCGCCCCTTTCCTTCCTTCTGCTTTTCCCTTCCCTTTCCTTCCCTCCTACTCCTACTACTTGGAAGGGCTCATAGTTCTACTAGGAAAAGGGGAATCCTACTCCCGGTGGGAGTAGGTGTTGCGGAACGTAGTAATTTCAAAAAATTTCCTACGCACACGCAAGATCATGGTGATGCATAGCAACGAGAGGGGAGAGTGTTGTCTACGTACTCTCGTAGACCGACAGCGGAAGCGTTATGACAACGCGGTTGATGTAGTCGTACGTCTTCACGGCCCGACCGATCAAGCACCGAAACTATGGCACCTCCGAGTTTTAGCACACGTTCAGCTCGATGACGATCCCCGGACTCCGATCCAGCAAAGTGCCGGGGAAGAGTTCCGTCAGCACGACGGCGTGGTGACGATCTTGATGTTCTACCATCGCAGGGCTTCGCCTAAGCTCCGCTACAATATTATGGAGGAGTATGGTGGAAGGGGGCACCGCACACGGCTAAGAAAACAATCACGAGGATCAACTTGTGTGTCTAGAGGTGCCCCCTGCCCCCGTATATAAAGGAGCAAGGGGGGAGGAGGCCGGCTCTAAGAGGGGCGCGCCAGGGGAGTAGGATTCCTGCTTCTAGTTGGAGTAGGTTTCCTCCTTTCCTAGTCCAACTAGGAGAAGGGGGGAAAGAGGGGAAGAGGGGAAGGAAGGGAGAGAGGGGCCGCGCCCCAAACCCCTTGTCCAATTCGGACTGGGCTTGGGAGGGGCGCGCGCCACCTCCTGGTCCTTCCCAGTAAGGCCCATTGCTTCTTCCTCGTATTCCCGTAACTCCCGGTACCTCCGAAAATACCCGAATCACTCGGAACCTTTTCGATGTCCGAATATAGTCGTCCAATATATCGATCTTTACGTCTCGACCATTTCGAGACTCCTCGTCATGTCCCCGATCTCATCCGGGACTCCAAACTCCTTCAATACATCAAAACTTATAAACTCATAATATAACTATCATCGGAACCTTAAGCGTGCGGACCCTACGGGTTCAAGAACAATGTAGACATGACCGATACATGTCTCTGGTCAACAACCAATAGCGGAACCTAGATGCTCATATTGGCTCCCACATATTCTATGAAGATCTTTATCGGTCAGACCGCATAACAACATACGGTGTTCCCTTTGTCATGGTATGTTACTTGCCCGAGATTCGATTGTCGGTATCTTAATACCTAGTTCCATCTCGTTACTGGCAAGTCTCTTTACTCGTTCTGTAATACATCATCTCACAACTAACTCATTAGTTGCAATGCTTGCAAGGCTTATGTGATGTGCATTACCGAGAGGGCCCAGAGATACCTCTCCGACAATCGGAGTGACAAATCCTAATCTCGAAATACGCCAACCCAACATGTACCTTTGGAGACACCTGTAGACCTCCTTTATAATCACCCAGTTACGTTGTGACGTTTGGTAGCACACAAAGTGTTCCTCCAGCAAACGGGAGTTGCATAATCTCATAGTCATAGGAACATGTATAAGTCATGAAGAAAGCAATAGCAACATACTAAACGATCGGGTGCTAAGCTAATGGAATGAGTCATGTCAATCACATCATTCTTCTAATGATGTGATCCCGTTAATCAAATAACAACTCTTTTGTTCATGGTTTAGGAAACATAAGCGTCTGATGAAGCTATGTACCTAGGGTAGGGGCACGGACCTGTCCAAAGAGCCCTACCCAAAGGCATCCCTAGAAGAAGTCACCTTTCAATCGACATGAAGGTATCCCACTCAACGGGTTCAAGACACTCGACCAAGAAGCTATCACTCGACCATGAAGCCAACCACTCGACTGCCAGGAGACCTAAAGTCACTCAGCAGGCAAACGGTCGGCTATTAAGTAGTCTTTATGGTCATTATAGCACTTTATTAGGGGCGTTACCAGTAACGCCGAACCTTAAATGTACCTTAAACCCTACATCACTGAGGGCAGGAGAGGGCCGGCGAACTCTATATAAGCCACCCCCCTCCTCAGTATGAAGGGTTCGCACCCCAGTTATTCACACACGCATAATTCAATCGACCGCCTCCGGGCACCGAGACGTAGGGCTGTTACTTCCTCCACGAAGGGCCTGAACTCGTACATCCTGGTGTATTTACAACTTCTCCATAGCTGAGATCTAGCCTCTCCATACACACCCCCTACATCACTGTCAGAGTTAGAACCACGACAGTTGGCGCCCACCGTGGGGCAGGAATCTTAGCGCCTAGTTGGAGAAGTTGCGATCCTTTCCGATCCCTTTGATCATGGTTTCTCACGGAGTTTTGGTGGAGGGCCGCGAGATCCGTCTCAGCGCGCTCACGTTCGTCGCCGACGACTCCGCCTGGCTTCAGGAGGCACCACTCGACATCGACGCGCTCCCCGTCCGCGGTGTGACGCACTTCCGTGCGTGCATTCATGGCGTCCTCCTGCGGCAGCCGTCGACCCAGTATCAGTCGGCCCCCGTGTCATCTCCCCGCCCTGTCTCCCACCGGCGCAAGCGCTCCGGCCGGTCGAGACTTCGGAGGTGGGTGAGGCATGCCGTGGCCCACCAGTCGGCAGCCCTGCAAGTCGCGACAATCGAGCCCGACGAATCCCTCTACAGCCTGTTCGACCTGTCGACTGGCTCCGCGGGGACCACATCCGAGTGCGACAGCAGCGACCCGGCGGCTGAGGTTCTGGCGGTCGATGGAACACACAGTCCTCCCGGTTTCCCTCGCACCGATGGAGGCGCGGGTGGAGGCGACCCGTCGCATCCTCACGATGAATATCTCCCCGAACCTCTCACGTCAGTGCAGCGAGAGGAGCTTCGCCGCTGGAACATGGATGCACTCCACACTTCTATCGTCGGAGAAACCCCCGAGGCCCGGGCCTTGGAGGACGCGCGCTTGGCTAACTTGGCCGAGCGCACTCGACTGGAGAATCTCCAGCGAATACTCGACGAGCAAGCGCGTCAGCGGGCTCCCGAGTCTAGTCGACATCATCTCTTCCCGCCTACGCAGGTATATCGAACCCCAGTTCAGAATTTGGCAGCCGTGCCCCGTATAGTGGAATCGATTCAGCCCTCCCAGTAGGAGGCTAGTAGGGGCTTGTTGCAAATCAGAGGATTGCTCCGGGCGGCGGGAAACCAGAATCCCGCCGTTTCTCAGTCGCGGAATAGGATCCACAGTCGATCCGTTGCAACAAATACAGTCCAGTCGGCTCACAGCCCGAGATCGCCCCCGAGGCGTGAGGGACGTGGTGACCGGCATGATTAGTACAGGAGGAATGAGCAGTATGATCACCAATTCGATCGTGATGATCGACGTCGAGTGCCAACCCCTCCCCCGAGGAGTGGGTCGTATGCGCCTCGACGGCAAGATGACAGACGCCCTCATAGTGTTGGGCAGAGGATTCCAGTCGACCCCAGGGACCCAGGCTTTGATGCGAGATCCATCCTCGTTCAAGGTTTGGTTGACAGGAACAGAGCTCATCGAGAAGGCCACAATAGAGATGCGCCTGCCAGCAGCAGAGTACATCCTTCAGGGCCAGAGTGTTTCAGTCGAGCTATCAGGGCCGCAGTGATTCCTCCCAACTTCCGGTTGGCGACCGGAGTCAGCAAGTTCACCGGCGAGTCTAAGCCTGACACTTGGCTCGAAGACTACCGAGTGGCTGTCCAGATTGGTGGCGGCAATGATGAGGTGGCTATGAAGCATTTGCCTCTCCTGTTAGAGGGCTCAGCCAGAGCGTGGCTGAATCAGTTAGCACCCAGCAGCATCTACACTTGCGAGGATCTCTCTCGAGTGTTTGTCACAACCTTTGAAGGAACATGCAAGCGACTGGCATGCCTTACAGAATTGCGGTCCTGCGTGAAGAAACCGAGTGAAACTCTGAGGGATTACATCCAGAGGTGGATCACTTTGCATCACACGGTTGAGAATGTACCAGATCACCAAGCAGTTTGTGCCTTTAAAGAAGGCGTCAAGAATAGAGAGTTGAACCTGAAGTACGGTCGGACCGGAGAAATGTCTCTGAATCGGATGATGGAAATTGCCACCAAATACGCTAACGGAGAAGATGAAGATCGACTCCGGAGTGGCAAGCAGAAAGCAGTCGCCCAGGAAACCGGAGGCAATTCTAGTCGGAAGCAGAAGCGGAAGGCCGAGCCAGCCGCTCCTGGGGAGGCCCTGGCCGTGACCCAGGGAAAATTCAAGGGAAAACCCAAGGGGCCCTGGAACCCCAAGAAAGTCAAGGATCAAGATGGAAATGATGTTTTGGATCTGCCATGTCACATCCACACCAAGAAAGATGAAGAGGGTAATTTTATTTACCCAAAGCATACCACTCGACAGTGCCGGCTCCTGATCCAGCAGTTTCAGGGCAAGCAGTCCAAAGACAAGGAAAAAGAGTCAGACAGAGTTGAGGACAAAGAAGATAGTGACGATGGATACCCCCAAGTCAATTCCACCTTGATGATTTTTGCTGATGTCGAAAGCAAAAGTCGACTGAAAGTCATTAACCGTGAAGTGAATATGGTTGCCCCGGCAACACCCAGCTACCTGAAGTGGTCTCAGACTGCCATCACGTTCGACCAGTCCGATCACCCTGCGAACATTGCCACCCCTGGGAGGCAAGCTCTGGTGGTCGATCCAATCGTCGAAGGCACTCGACTGACCAAAGTCCTGATGGATGGTGGCAGCGGCCTGAACATACTGTATGCAGAAACGTTGAAGGGGATGGGCATTCCGATGTCCAGACTCAGTGCCAGCAACATGAGCTTCCATGGAGTCATTCCTAGAAAGAAAGCCGAGTCACTCGGCCAGATTGCTCTCGATGTGGTTTTCAGTGATTCAAAGAATTACCGCAAGGAAAAGTTGACATTTGAGGTTGTGGACTTCCAAAGTGCTTATCATGCTATTCTGGGCCGGCCAGCTTACGCACGCTTCATGGCTCGACCGTGCTATGTGTATCTCAAGTTGAAGATGCCCGGCCCCAGAGGTGTGATCACCGTTATAGGCAATCGGAAGAAAGCAGAGGGGTGTTTTCAGAAAGGATCAAAGATCGCTGATGCTCAGATGTCAGTAGTCGAACTGCAAGAGTACCAGAAGATTGCTGATCCGAGTGAATTGCTGCGAGCCAAGAAGCCAGCTTCAGAATCAGCTTTTCAGTCGTCTGGTGAAACTAAGCCAGTTCACATTCACCCGACCGACCCCGATGCTGCTCCGACTCACATCTCAACGACGCTCGACTCCAAATAGGAAGAAGCGCTCATCCAGTTCCTCCGTGAGAACTGGGACATCTTCGCATGGAAGCCTTCTGACATGCCTGGAGTTCCCAGGGGGCTGGCTGAGCACCGTCTACGAGTCGACCCGAAGTTCAAGCCTGTGAAAGAACATCTTCGACAGTCCGCCGTACAGAAGAGGAAAGCTATTGGCGAAGAGGTGGCTCGGCTCTTAGCAGCGGAGTTCATCCGAGAGATTTACCACTCCGAGTGGCTCGCCAATGTTGTCATGGTCCCCAAGAAGGACAAGTCACTTCGCATGTGCATTGACTTTAAACATATCAATCGGGCCTGCCCGAAAGATCATTTCCCTCTCCCCCACATCGACCAGGTAGTTGACTCGACCGCGGGGTGTGAGGGTTTGTCTTTTCTAGATGCTTATTCAGTGTACCATCAGATCCGTCTGTATGGACCCGACGAAATCAAAACGGCTTTCATCACCCCATTCGGGTGCTTCTGTTATATCACCATGCCCTTCGGCCTCAAGAATGCTGGAGCCATGTTCATGAGGATGATTCAGAAGTGTTTGCTCACTTAGATCAGTCGGAACGTAGAAGCATACATGGATGATATTGTGGTTAAGTCAAGGAAAGGTTCCGACCTACTAACTGACCTTGCCGAGACCTTTGCTAACCTCAGGAGATATGATATCAAGCTCAATCCATCAAAGTGCACATTCGGAGTTCCAGGTGGAAAGTTACTCGGTTTTCTCGTTTCCGAACGAGGAATCGACGCCAATCCCGAGAAAGTTGGCGCCATACTCCGGATGAAGCGGCATGTGCGTGTACACGATGTCCAGAAGCTTACAGGTTGCTTGGCCGCTCTAAGTCGATTCATTTCTCGTCTCGGTGAAAAGGCGTTGCCTCTTTACCGACTGATGAAGAAGTTTGACAAGTTCGAGTGGACTCCAGAAGCTGATGCAGCGTTCGCAGAGCTCAAAGCTCTGCTCTCCACCCATCCGGTGCTTGCTACCCCAATCAGTAAAGAGCCTCTGCTGCTTTACATTGCGGCCACGGGACAAGTTGTCAGTATAGTACTTACGGTCGAGCGGGAAGAAGAAGGAAAGGCCTTCAGAGTTCAGCGCCCAGTATATTATGTGTCTGAAGTTTTGACTCCTTCGAAGCAAAGATATCCCCATTACCAGAAGCTTGTATATGGGATTTACATGACCACGAAGAAGGTTGCGCACTACTTCTCTGACCATTCCATTACAGTCGTTAGCGACGCGCAACTGTCAGAGATTTTGCACAACAGAGATGCAGCTGGTCGAGTGGCGAAGTGGGCGATTGAACTCCTTCCCCTAGATATCAAGTTTGAAGCAAAGAAGGCTATCAAGTCCCAAGCAATTGCAGATTTCGTCGCCGAATGGATTGAACAGCAGCTTCCGACTCAAGTTCACTCGGAGCACTGGACCATGTTCTTCGATGGATCTAAGATGCTGAATGGTTTCGGTGCTGGGGTAGTCTTGGTCTCCCCCCGAGGAGATAAGCTCAGATATGTTCTCCAGATCCACTTCGATTCCTCCAATAATGAAGCAGAATATGAAGCACTCTTGTATGGGTTGCGCATGGCCATTTCACTCGGCATCCGGCGCCTCATGGTCTATGGCGACTCAGATTTGGTGGTTAATCAGGTGATGAAGGAGTGGGACGTCAGAAGCCCAGCTATGACTGGCTACTGCAACGCGGTAAGAAAGCTAGAAAAGAAATTCGAGGGGCTAGAGCTTCATCACATCCCCCGACTGAAAAATCAAGCAGCTGATGATCTGGCAAAGATAGGCTCCAAGAGAGAAGCCATTCCCAGCAATGTGTTTTTGGAGCACATCCGCTCGCCGTCAGTCCAGGAGGATCCTTTTACAGAAGAAGCCCCGCAGCCGAAAAGTGCCACAGATCCGACTGAAGTCGAAATTCCTGCTGTGGTCGACCTAGTCATGGAGGTCTTGGCAATCACTCCCGACTGGACGGTACCATACATCGCGTATATCTTGAGGAAAGAACTCCCGGAGGACAAGGAAGAGGCTCGACAGATCATCCACCGATCCAAGGCCTTCACAGTCATAAAGGGACAGTTGTATAGGGAAAGCGCGACTGGAATCGATCAGAAGTGCATAACACCAGAAGAGGGTCAGATAATCCTTGATGATATCCACTCGGGGACCTGTGGTCACCATGCGTCCTCTTGGACCATTATGACTAAAGCATACCAAGCGGGATTTTACTGGTCAAGAGCAAATGAGATGGCAAAAGAGATAGTCGACAAGTGTGGAGGCTGCCAGTTCTACTCCAACATGTCACACAAGCCTACATCAGCCCTGAAGACCATTCCACTCGTCTGGCCCTTTGCTGTCTGGGGACTGGACATGGTTGGTCCACTGAGAACAGGCAGGAGCGGATTCAGGCATGTGCTTGTGGCAGTCGACAAGTTCACCAAATGGATTGAAGCCAAGCCTATCAAAAATCTTGATGCCAGCACTGCTATCGGTTTCATTAGAGAGTTGATATTAAGATATGGGGTCCCGCATAGCATCATCACTGACAATGGGTCAAACTTCGATTCAGACAAGTTCAGAGCTTTTTGCGCCTCTCAAGGCACACGAGTCGACTACGCGTCGGTCGCGCATCCTCAGTCGAATGAACAAGTTGAAAGAGCAAATGGTCTGATTCTCAAAGGACTGAAGCCTCGATTGATGCGTGATCTCAAGCACGCAGCAGGCGCTTGGGTCGACGAACTTCCGTCAGTTTTGTGGGGGCTGAGGACCACCCCGAACCGGTCGACCGGAAGAACGCCATTCTTTCTGGTTTACGGAGCCGAAGCCGTCCTGCCGAGTGATCTACTTCACAACGCCCCCAGAGTCGAGCTTTATAACGAAGACGAAGCAGAGCAAGCCCGGCAAGACGCAGTCAACCTCCTAGAGGAGGAAAGGGAAATGGCTATGATCAGATCGACCATCTATCAGCAAGACTTGCATCGGTTCCATGCCAGAAATGTGAAGAGCCGAGCCTTCCAGGAAGGAGATTTGGTCCTCCGAGTGGATCAACAGAAACCACACAAACTTGCTCCTACTTGGGAAGGCCCCTTCATCATCACCAGAGTCCTCCACAGTGGAGCGTATCACCTCTACAATGTTGATCGCCAGATCGACGAGCCACGAGCTTGGAATGCGGAACTGCTCCGCCCCTTTTACACTTGAGTTCTCCCTTGGACGAGATGTAATAAGAAAAAAATTCTGCAGTTTATTTTTACCAAAGACAAGAGCGTTCCAATAATTGCTGTCACTCTTGTTTGCATACGAAATCCCCCAGTGGGTGACTTAGCTGCGAATCCGTTTCGCCTAAGTTTGAAAAAATCCTACCGAGTGGAGAGCAATCCTCCCACTCGGGGGCTTAGCTGCAGTCCAGTACTCGCCTAAGTTCTCCCACTTAGAGACTTAGCTGCAGTCAGGCACTCGCCTAAGTTTGAAAAAATCCTACTGAGTGGAGAGCAATCCTCTCACTCGGGGGCTTAGCTGCAGTCCAGTACTCGCCTAAGTTCTCCCACTTAGAGACTTAGCTGCAGTCTGGCACTCGCCTAAGTTTGAAAAAATCCTACCGAGTGGAGAGCAATCCTC
>NC_041384.1:464704262-464811846 GCF_002162155.2 Triticum dicoccoides
AGCTGCAGTCAGGCACTTGCCTAAGTTTGAAAAAATCCTACCGAGTGGAGAGCAATCCTCCCACTCGGGGGCTTAGCTGCAGTCCAGTACTTGCCGAAGTTCTCCCACTTAGAGACTTAGCTGCAGTCAGGCACTCGCGTAAGTTTGAAAAAATCCTACCGAGTGGAGAGCAATCCTCCCACTCGGGGGCTTAGCTGTAGTCCAGTACTCGCCTAAGTTCTCCCACTCGGAGACTTAGCTGCAGTCAAGCACTCGCCTAAGTTTGAAAAAATCCAACCGAGTGGAGAGCAATCCTCCCACTCGGGGGCTTAGCTGCAGCCCAGTGCTCGCCTAAGTGATTAGAAATCCTACCGAGTGTGAGCAAACCTCCCACTCGGGGGCTTAGCTGCAACCCAGTATTCGCCTAAGTGTTTAAAAATCCTACCGAGTGGCGAGCCAGACTCCCACTCGGGGGCTTAGCTGCAGCCCAGTGCTCGCCTAAGTGTTTAAAAATCCTACCGAGTGGAGAGCAAACCTCCCACTCGGGGGCTTAGCTGCAGCCCAGCGCTCGCCTAAGTGTTTAAAAATCCTACCGAGTGGAGAGCAAACCTCCCACTCGGAGGCTTAGCTGCAGCCCAGTGCTCGCCTAAGTACAGGACACAACCCAATCCGCAAGGACGACGAGGCGCAAGTCGACTGCTGCCTTCTCCTTCGGAGTTGCGCCGCAAATACAAGGTTATTCCGAGTGAAGATCAAGTTCCACTCGACGAATCAAATCATGAAGATATTCAACGAGAAATCAAGATCGGATAAAGCCTAAAAGGTCGCAGACCTCAGATCAAAGTACTCGAGCCCTCGGCTCGGCGGAGTTTAACGGTTACAAATCCACTCGGCATTCCGAGGCAAATTTAAAGTGAAGCATAAAAGTTTTTCATTCCTCAGGAGGAGGACTGGAAGGGGCGACGAACTCGTCCAAGTCGATCCCGTCTGCAATACGAGTGGCAGCAGCAATGAAAGCCTCCATGAAGTCTTGAAAGTTGTGCTTCCTGGTATTGGCAACTTGGATGGCGGCCAGCTTTTCTTCTCGCGCCTCCTTGCAATGGACGCGGACCAGAGACAGAGCGACATCAGCACCACATCTAGCAGAAGATTTCTTCCATTCTGCCACTCGACCTGGGACTTAATTAAGTCGAGCCATCAGGGACTCAAGGTCGTTCTGAAGCGTCGTCCCAGGCCAGAGTGATGTGTCGATCCGCAACATCGCAACCTTCAGTCGAGCAAGATAGTCAACCACGCTGGCAATACGAGACTCCAGATGGAGCACGTTCATTGCAGCCTCGTCCTTCACAAGGGAGTTAGCAGGGTCCAAGCCTGGCTCCACTCGACTGGTCTCCTCTTCAAAGTTCTGACAGAATTCTGCAAACACGATTCAAGAATAAGACAGTGACCCTACACAGACTTGGTAACTGCAAGACAGTCGGGGCAGAGTAATTACCTTCGAGCACGACGAACAGCTTCTTGGCGAGTCCATCGAGATAAGCCTCCAGATCGTTCCTCTTCCCCGCCAGCTCACCTGCCTTGTTGTGCAGAGCCACGTTGTCGTTCTTCAGTCGGCTGACCTCTTGATTGGCTACCTCGAGAGCAGCTTTCAGTCTGGAGTTCTCCTGCTTAAGAGCTCCGACCGAGGCCATTTTCTCTTCAGCAAGCCTCATTTTGTCCAAGACCTCCTTCTGTGCCTCTGCAAGATCTTGATCCTTCTTCTTCAGAGCTTCCTCCAGTTTATCTGTGGCACGTCGAGTGCAATCAACATCAAGAATAGACAAGAAAGAAAAGCCACTCGTCAAGAATGGAGAACCTCACCAGCCATACCTTTTGCATCTTCTTGCGCCTTCTTCAAATTCTCCTGAGCAAGCTCCAAGTTAAGGTTGAGCTGGATCTACTGATTCTCCAACTCAGTATAGCGAGCTACAAGTTCGCAGGATTTCTGTAAAAAGAAAAATCAGTCGACAGACGTCCAAAATAAGTTGCTTCCGAGTAACTAAGAGACAATGATGATGTTTCTAAGACTACATCTGAATCAAGAACATTCGACAGTAGTCTCGGGGACTACACCCAGTGGGTGCACTCAGCGTGCCCCCACTGTAAAAAAAAAGTCGACTGCCCGCAGTCGACCGGATACAGTCCATTCGACATGGCCTGACCAGACCGAGTGAAGAAATACAGCTACAGCAACACAATATAAAGACTACAGTCGACTGCCAGCAGTCCACCGTAGTCTCGGGGACTACACTCAGTGGATGCACTTAGCGTGCCCCCACTCGTCCAAGAATTGGCAGACACACCCAGTGGGTGTACAGATACAAAGATCTTCGGAAAAGAGATTCTTCAAACAGCATATCATAACAGACCAAGTGTTGAGTCGACTGACCTGGACGTTGCTCTGAAGAGCCGAGCTCGCATCATAAGCTACTTGGCTGGCCTCCCGAGCCACCTTCACTTGCTCCATCATGATCCCCGCCTGGCGTATAGCCTCTTTTGCGGCAGCCGCTTGGTCCTCAGGGACAGGGTACGCGGCAAAAAGCGAAGGCGGATCCGCAGTCGACGTCGAAGGCCGCACACTTGTCAGAGGAATGGCAAAAGTCACAGAAGCCCGAGCGGTGTCACCACCATCCCGAGCTACGGCCTTAGACGCCGGAGCAGATTGGGGGATCTTGTCAGCCGACGCCCTCTTGTTCCTCCTCACTCTCAGCGGTTCGTTGTCGTCGTCATCCGGGAGGTCGATAACATGAGGAGAGGCTACAAGGGAAACATTCAATCGACCAGAGTTGCAATAAATGTTCAGTCGACTCAAAACGGAACGTCAATAATCGTACCAAGGTTGGAGGTAACAGCATCCTCCATCTCTTGGTCGTCGTCCTTGGCGGAGATCTCAGAAGTAGCAGCGCTGCAAATCTCGAAAATCAGTCAGTTGGCTCAATGAATCGGCCAAGGATCTGTCCACGGTCGACGAAGGAAAGCAAGTTTTATTATTACCCGGAAATAGTAGGGACAACCATCTTCGTCTTGGGCAGAGCCTTGGGCGGCTTGGACAGCGTCGCGCGTGGGTGCTTGGGAGCCTTCCCAGTCGGCGTAGGAGAAGAGGTCCGAGGGCGTTTCGACGACTGCCCAACAGAAGCAGTCGCCTTGCCACGTTCCCGCGCTGGATCGTGCGTGAGCTTGGATCGCCCCTCCGGGCGAGGGGGTTCAACCTCCTCCTCCTCCTCTTCACTGGAGTCGACGTTGTCGTCTCCCTCTCCTTCACCGTCGGACTCCCACTCACCTTGGTCATCTCCACTCTCACCTCCGCTTGCCTCCCCTTCCTTAGTTGGCTCCTGGGCCCCGTTGGGCGTCGAGTACATCTGGTAGTCGCCTGGAAAACAACAGACAAGACGAAAGTCAATCGACCTACTCAAAGAAGACCAATGAAGAAAACAAGATCTCAGTCAGGAGCATAAAGACATACCTGGTCCATGTCATACGAGTTGTCGAGTGGAATTACCCTCCTGGCTCCTCAGGGGTTGTCTTTGTTCCCCGTGATGCTCGACAGCCACCCCTCCAGCATCTCGTCAGTAACCTCCTCCGGGTGGACCCGAGTGGTGTCGTCGAGACCCGAGTACAGCCACATCGGGTGGTCACGAGCCTGGAGCGGTTAGATGCGCCTCTGGAGGAAGACCTCCAGCAAGTCCATACCAGTCACGCCCTCACGGACAAGCTCAACCACTCGACCAGCCAACACTTTGACTTGGGCCTTTTCCTCCAGCGTCACTTTCAGAGAAGCAGGTTTTTCAGCTCGGTCGAGAGAGAAAGGGGGAAGTCTGGTCGACTGCCCTGGGGTCGCTTGGTCTTGACAGTAAAACCAGGTCGCCTGCCAACCACGGACCGACTCCGGGAAAGTGATAGATGGAAAACAACTCTTTCCCCTCGTCTGGATAGCCAGGCCCCCGCACAGCTGAATCACCTGCGTCCTTTCGTCACTCGACTTGGCCTTCTTGACCGATTGATAGCGGCAGGTAAAGATGTGCTTGAAGAGTCCCCAATGGGGGCGGCAACCCAAGAAACCCTCACACATGGAAATGAAAGCAGCAAGATATACGATGGAGTTGGGAGTGAAGTGGTGGAGCTGCACTCCGAAGAAGTTCAGAAAGCTCCGGAAAAAAGGATGGGGCGGTAGAGAAAACCCTCGGTCGACATGGGTGGCTAGGAGCACACACTCATCGTCGCGAGGCTGAGGTTCGATCTCTCTCCCCGGGAGACGCGCAGCTTCGTGGGGAATGACTCCCCCCTTGACCATGTCGTCGAGATCTTCTTGCCGGATCACCAACGGCATCCAGTCGCCCTGGATCCAGCCGCGGGGCAGAGCAGACCTTGAGGAAGATCCGCCCCGAGCAGATCTCTTCCCTTTCCCCTGCGCTGCCGCCTTCTTCGCGCGCTCCAGAGCGGATGTCTTGTCCTTCGCCATCGTCGCCGGCAAATCTCGCACGGGCCTGCGGCGCTAGGGTGAGAGCGGAGGTGGCGGAGGAGCTTGCGAAGGGAGAGAGGAAGAAGAGAGCACACTATTCGGAAACCCCGAGCCGGCTACTTATAAGAGGCCGCTCCCGAGTGGCTGACTGGTAGGCCCAGGCAATCCAGTCAAATCCTGCAGCAGACGCGCGCGCAGTACATGGCGAAAAAGGTGGCACGGAAATCGAGGAGCTTCCGCTTTATCGCTTCCGATTACTGCGGCCGCTCCCGTCCCGCACGCTTGCCGAAATCCGAATCGCACGACATCCGTGGGCTGCAAAACAACTTGTCAAAACAGAAGACCCCGCTCGCGCCGACACTCGGTATGTCACAAGTAAAGAAATTCACTCGACGAAAGGCCTGGAATGGATCAAGGCGACTGAAAGAGGTTGATGACGTCATCCGTGACGATTGACCCAGAATGAGGCACTCATGTAGCCCAAAGAACCAGTCGGAAAGATATCCAACTCTTTCCCCATTCAAACCTCGATCCATTCGGGGGCTAATGATGAAGCTATGTACCTAGGGTAGGGGCACGGACCTGTCCAAAGAGCCCTACCCAAGGACATCCCTAGAAGAAGTCACCTTTCAATCGACTTGAAGGTATCCCACTCGACGGGTTCAAGACACTCGACCAAGAAGCTATCACTCGACCATGAAGCCAACCACTCGACTGCCAGGAGACCTAAAGTCACTCAGCAGGCAAACGGTCGGCTATTAAGTAGTCTTTATGGTCATTATAGCACTTTATTAGGGGCGTTACCAGTAACGCCCAACCTTAAATGTACCTTAAACCCTACATCACTGAGGGCAGGAGAGGGCCGGCGAACTCTATATAAGCCACCCCCTCCTCAGTATGAAGGGTTCGCACCCCTGTTATTCACACACGCATAATTCAATCGACCGCCTCTGGGCACTGAGACGTAGGGCTGTTACTTCCTCCGCGAAGGGCCTGAACTCGTACATCCTGGTGTATTTACAACTTCTCAATAGCTGAGATCTAGCCTCTCCATACACACCCCCCTACATCACTGTCAGAGTTAGAACCACGACACCGTCTTCAATTAACGAGCTAGTCAAGTAGAGGCATACTAGTGACACTCTGTTTGTCTATGTATTCACACATATATTATGTTTCCGGTTAATACAATTCTAGCATGAATAATAAATATTTATCATGATATAAGGAAATAAATAATAACTTTATTATTGCCTCTAGGGCATATTTCCTTCAATCTCCCACTTGCACTAGAGTCAATAATCTAGTTCACATCGCCATGTGATTCAACACTAATAGTTCACATCACCATGTGATTAACACCCATAGTTCACATCGTCATGTGACCTATACCCAAAGGGTTTACTAGAGTCAGTAATCTAGTTCACATCGTTTATGTGATTAACGCCCAAAGAGTACTAAGGTGTGATCATGTTTTGCTTGTGAGATAATTTTAGTCAACGAGTCTGTCACATACAGATCCGTAAGTATTTTGCGAATTCTATGACTACAATGCTCTGCACGGAGCTACTCTAGCTAATTGCTCCCACTTTCAATATGTATCTAGATCGAGACTTAGAGTCATCCAGATCTGTGTCAAAACTTGCATCGACGTAACTTTTTACGACGAACCTTTTGTCACCTCCATAATTGAGAAATATTTCCTTATTCCACTAAGGATAATTTTGACCGCTGTCCAGTGATCTACTCTTAGATCACTATTGTACTCCCTTGCTTAACACAGTGTAGGGTATACAATAGATCTGGTACACAGCATGGCATACTTTATAGAATCTATGGCTGAGGCATAGGGAATGACTTTCATTCTCTTTCTATCTTCTGCCGTGGTCGGGCTTTGAGTCTTACTCAATTTCACACCTTGTAACACAGCCAAGAACTCTTTCTTTGACTGTTCCATTTTTGAACTACTTCAAAATATTGTCAAGGTATGTACTCATTGAAAAAACTTATCAAGCGTCTTGATCTATCTCTATAGATCTTGATGCTTAATATGTAAGCAGCTTCACCGAGGTCTTTCTTTGAAAAACTTCTTCCAAAACATTCCTTTATGCTTTGCAGAATATTCTACATTATTTCCGATCAACAATATGTTATTCACATATACTTATCAGAAATGTTGTAGTGCTCCCACTCACTTTCTTGTAAATATAGGCTTCACCGCAAGTCTGTATAAAACTATATGCTTTGATCATCTCATCAAAGCGCATATTCCAACTCTGAGATGCTTGCACCAGTCCATAGATGGATCGTTGCAGCTTGCACATTTTGTTAGCACCTTTAGGATTGACAAAACCTTCTGGTTGTATCATATACAACTCTTCTTTAATAAATCCATTAAGGAATGCAGTTTTGTTTATCCATTTGCCGGATTTCATAAAATGCGGCAATTGCTAACATGATTAGGACAGACTTAAGCATAGATACGAGTGAGAAACTCTCATCGTAGTCAACACCTTGAACTTGTCAAAAACCTTTTTGCGACAATTCTAGCTTTGTAGATAGTAACACTACTATCAGCGTCCGTCTTCCTCTTGAAGATCCATTTAATCTCAATGGCTCGCCGATCATTGGGCAAGTCAATCAAAGTCCATACTTTGTTCTCATACATGGATCTCATCTCAGATTTCATGGCCTCAAGCCATTTCGCGGAATCTGGGCTCATCATTGCTTCCTCATAGTTCGTAGGCTCGTCATGGTCAAGTAACATGACCTCCAGAACTGGATTACCGTACCACTCTGGTGCGGATCTCACTCTGGTTTACCTACGAGGTTCGGTAGTAACTTGATCTGAAGTTACATGATCATCATCATTAGCTTCCTCACTAATCGGTTTAGTAGTCAAAGAACAGATTTCTGTGATGAACTACTTTCCAATAAGGGAGAAAGTATAGTTACCTCATCAAGTTCTACCTTCCTCCCACTCACTTCTTTCGAGAGAAACTCCTTCTCTAGAAAGGATCCATTCTCAGCAATGAATAAGTTGCCTTCGGATGTGTGATAGAAGGTGTACCCAACAGTCTCCTTTGGGTATCCTATGAAGACATATTTCTCCGATTTGGGTTTGAGCTTATCAGGATGAAACTTTTTCATATAAGCATCACAACCCCAAACTTTAAGAAATGACAACTTTGGTTTCTTGCCAAACCACAGTTCAAATTGTGTCGTCTCAACGGACTTAGATGGTGACTTAGATGGTGCCCTTTTAAACGTGAATGCAGCTGTCTTTAATGCATAACCCCAAAACGATGTTGGTAAATCTGTAAGAAACATCATAGATTGCACTATATCCAATAAAGTACGGTTATGACGTTCGGACACACCATTATGCTGTGGTGTTCCAGGTGGCACGAATTTGTGAAACTATTCCACATAGTTTTAATTGAAGACCAAGCTCGTAACTCAAATATTTGTCTCTGCGATCAAATCGTAGAAACCATATTTTTCTTTTTACGATGATTTTCCACTTCACTCTGAAATTCTTTGAACTTTTCAAATGTTTCAGACTTATGTTTCATCAAGTAGATATACCCATATGTGCTCAAATCATATGTGAAGGTCAGAAAATAACGATACCCGCCACGAGCTTCAACACTCATCGGATCGCATACATCAGTATGTATTATTTCCAATAAGTCCGCTGCTCGCTCCATTATTCCGGAGAACGGAGTCTTTAGTCATCTTGCCCATAAGGCATGGTTCGCAAGCACCAAGTGATTCATAATCAAGTGATTCCAAAATCCCATCAACATGGAGTTTCTTCATGTGCTTTACACCAATATGACCTAAACGGCAGTGCCACAAATAAGTTGCACTATCATTATTAACTTCGCATCTTTTGGTTTCAATATTATGAATATGTGTATCAGTACGATCGAGATCCAATGAACTATTTTCATTGGGTGTGTAACCATATAAGGTTTGATTCATGTAAACAGAACAACAATTTATTCTCTTACTTAAATGAATAACTGTATTACAATAAACATGATCAAATCATATTCATGCTCACTGCAAACACCAAATAACACTTATTTAGGTTCAACATTAATCCCGAAAGTATAGGGAGTGTGCGATGATGATCATATCAATCTTGGAACCACTTCCAACACACATCGTCACTTCACCCTTAACTAGTCTCTGTTTATTCTGCAACTCCCGTTTCGAGTTACTAATCTTAGCAACTGAACTAGTATCAAATACCGAGGGGTTGCTATAAACACTAGTAAAAGTACACATCAATAACATGTATATCAAATATACTTATGTTCACTTTGCCATCCTTCTTATCCGCCAATCACTTGGGGTAGTTCCGCTTCCAGTGACCAGTCCCTTTGCAGTAGAAACACTTAGTCTCAGGCTTAGGACCAGACTTGGGCTTCTTCACTTGAGCAGCAACTTGCTTGCTGTTCTTCTTGAAGTTCCCCTTCTTCCCTCTGCCCTTTTCTTGAAACTAGTGGTCTTGTCTACCATCAACACTTGATGTTTTTCTCGATTTCTACCTTCGTCAATTTCAGCATTACGAAGAGTTTGGGAATCGTTTCCGTTATCCCTTGCATATCGTAGTTCATCACGAAGTTCTACTAACTTGGTGATGGTGACTAGAGAATTCTATCAATCACTATTTTATCTGGAAGATTAACTCCCACTTGATTCAAGCAATTATAGTACCCAGACAATCTGAGCACATGCTCACTAGTTGAGCGATTCTCCTCCATCTTTTAGCTATAGAACTTGTTGGAGACTTCATATCTCTCAACTCGGGTATTTGCTTGAAATATTAACTTCAACTCCTGGAACATCTCATATGGTCCATGACGTTCAAAACGTCTTTGATGTCCCGATTCTAAGCCGTTAAGCATGGTGCACTAAACTATCAAGTAGTCATCATATTGAGCTAGCCAAACGTTCATAACGTCTACATCTGCTCCTGCAATAGGTCTGTCACCTAGCGGTGCATCAAGGGCATAATTCTTCTGTGCAGCAATGAGGATAAACCTCAGATCACGGATCCAATCCGCATCATTGCTACTAACATATTTCAACACAATTTTCTCTAGGAACATATCAAAATAAACATATGAAAGCAACAACGCGAGCTATTGATCTACAACATAGATATGCTAATACTACCACGACTAAGTTCATGATAAATTAAAATTCAATTACTTAAGAACTCCCACTTAGATAGACATCCCTCTAATCCTCTAAGTGATCACGTGATCCAAATCAACTAAACCATGTCCGATCATCACGTGAGATGGAGTAGTTTCAATAGTGAACATCACTATGTTGATCATATCTACTATATGATTCACGCTCGACCTTTCGGTCTCCGTGTTCTGAGGCCATATCTGTTATATGCTAGGCTCGTCAAGTTTAACCTGAGTATTCCGCGTGTGCAACTGTTTTGCACCCGTTGTATTTGAACGTAGAGCCTATCACACCCGATCATCACGTGGTGTCTCAGCACGAAGAACTTTCACAACGGTGCATACTCAGGGAGAACACTTCTTGATAATTAGTGAGAGATCATCTTAAAATGCTACCGTCAATCAAAGCAAGATAAGATGCATAAAATATAAACATCACATGCAATCAATATAAGTGATATGATATGGCCATCATCATCTTGTGCTTGTGATCTCCATCTTCGAAGCACCGTCATGATCACCATCGTCACCGGCGTGACACCTTGATCATCATCGTAGCATCGTTGTTGTCTCGCCAATCTTATGCTTCCACGACTATCGCTACCGCTTAGTGATAAAGTAAAGCATTACAGCGCAATTGCATTGCATACAATAAAGCGACAACCATATGGCTCCTGCCAGTTGCCGATAACTCGGTTACAAAACATGATCATCTCATACAATAAAATTTAGCATCATGTCTTGACCATATCACATCACAACGTGCCCTGCAAAAACAAGTTAGACGTCCTCTACTTTGTTTGTTGCAAGTTTTACGTGGCTGCTACGGGGTTAAGCAAGAACCAATCTTACCTACGCATCAAAACCACAACGATAGTTTGTCAAGTTGGTGTTGTTTTAACCTTCGCAAGGACCGGGCATAGCCACACTCGGTTCAACTAAAGTTGGAGAAACTGACACCCGCCAGCCACCTGTGTGCAAAGCACGTCGGTAGAACCAGTCTTGCGTAAGCGTACACGTAATGTTGGTCCGGGCCGCTTCATCCAACAATACCGCTGAACCAAAGTATGACATCCTGGTAAGCAGTATGACTTATATCGCCCACAACTCACTTGTGTTCTACTCGTGCACAACATCAACGCATAAAACCTAGGCTCTGATACCACTGTTGGGGAATGTAGTAATTTCAAAAAATTTCCTACGCACACGCAAGATCATGGTGATGCATAGCAACGAGAGGGGAGAGTGTTATCTACGTACCCTCGTAGACCGACAGCGGAAGCGTTATGGCAACGCGGTTGATGTAGTCGTACATCTTCACAGCCCGACCGATCAAGCACCGAAACTACGGCACCTCCAAGTTTTAGCACATGTTCAGCTTGATGACGATCCCCAGACTCCGATCCAGCAAAGTGTCAGGGAAGAGTTCCGTCAGCACGGCGGCGTGGTGACGATCTTGATGTTCTACCATCGCAGGGCTTCGCCTAAGCACCGCTACAATATTATCGAGGAGTATGGTGGAAGGGGGCACCGCACATGGCTAAGAAAACAATCACGAGGATCAACTTGTGTGTCTAGAGGTGCCCCCCTGCCCCCGTATATAAAGGAGCAAGGGGGGAGGAGGCCGGCCCTAGGAGGGGCGCGCCAGGGGAGTAGGATTCCTACTCCTAGTTGGAGTAGGTTTCCTCCTTTCCTAGTCCAACTAGGAGAAGGGGGGAAAGGGGGGAAGAGGGGAAGGAAGGGAGAGAGGGGCCGCGCCCCAAACCCCTTGTCCAATTTGTACTGGGCTTGGGAGGGGCGCGCGCCACCTCCTGGTCCTTCCCAGTAAGGCCCATTGCTTCTTCCTTGTATTCCCGTAACTCCCCGGTACCTCTGAAAATACCCGAATCACTCGGAACCTTTTCGATGTCCGAATATAATCGTCCAATATATCGATCTTTACATCTCGACCATTTCGAGACTCCTCGTCATGTCCCCGATCTCATCCAGGACTCTGAACTCCTTCGTTACATCAAAACTTATAAACTCATAATATAACTATCATCGAAACCTTAAGGGTGCGGACCCTACGGGTTCGAGAACAATGTAGACATGACCGAGACATGTCTCCGGTCAATAACCAATAGTGAAACCTGGATGCTCATATTGGTTCCCACATATTCTACGAAGATCTTTGTCGGTCAGACCACATAACAACATACGGTGTTCCCTTTGTCATCGGTATGTTACTTGCCCGAGATTCGATCGTCGGTATCTTAATACCTAGTTCAATCTCGTTACCGGCAAGTCTCTTTACTCGTTCCGTAATACATCATCTCACAACTAACTCATTAGTTGCAATGCTTTCAAGGCTTATGTGATGTGCATTACCAAGAGGGCCCAGAGATACCTCTCCGACAATCGGAGTGACAAATCCTAATCTCGAAATATGCCAACCCAACATGTACCTTTGGAGACACCTGTAGAGCTCCTTTATAATCACCCAGTTACGTTGTGACGTTTGGTAGCACATAAAGTTTTCCTCCGGCAAACGGGAGTTGCATAATCTCATAGCCATAGGAACATGTATAAGTCATGAAGAAAGCAATAGCAACATACTAAACGATCGGGTGCTAAGCTAATGGAATGGGTCATGTCAATCACATCATTCTTCTAATGATGTGATCCCGTTAATCAAATAACAACTCTTTTGTTCATGGTTTAGGAAACATAACCATCTTCGATTAATGAGCTAGTCAAGTAGAGGCATACTAGTGACACTCTGTTTGTCTATGTATTCCCACATGTATTATGTTTCCGGTTAATACAATTCTAGCATGAATAATAAACATTTATCATGATATAAGGAAATAAATAATAACTTTATTATTGCCTCTAGGGCATATTTCCTTCAGTAGGACTCCCCTAGGGCGCGCCATAGAGAGGGACGGCCCTCCCCTCATCCACTCCTTTATATACGGGGGCAGGGGGCACCCCAAAGACACAACAATTGATCTCTTGATCTTTTAGCCGTGTGCGGTGCTCCCCTCCACCATAATCCACTTCGATCATATCGTAGCGGTGCTTAGGCGAAGCCCTGCGTCGGTACAACATCATCATCGTCACCACACCATCATGCTGACGAAACTCTCCCTCAACACTCGGTTGGATCGGAGTTCGAGGGACGTTATCGAGTTGAACGTGTGCAGAACTCGGAGGTGACGTGCGTTCGGTACTTGATTGGTCGGATCATGAAGACGTACGACTACATCAACCGCGTTGTGCTAACGCTTCCGCTTTCGGTCTACGAGGGTACGTGGACACACTCTCCCCTCTCGTTGCTATGCATCACCATGATCTTGCGTGTGCGTAGGAAAATTTTGAAATTACTACGTTCCCCATCAGTGGCATCCGAGCCAAGTTTTATGCGTTGATGTAATATGCACGAGTAGAACACAAGTGAGTTGTGGGCGATATAAATCATACTGCTTACCAGCATGTCACACTTTGGTTCGGCGGTATTGTTGGATGAAGCGGCTCGGACCGACATTACGCGTACGCTTACGTGAGACTGGTTTTACCGCCGTGCTATGCACACAGGTGACTAGCGGGTGTCAGTTTCTCCAACTTTAGTTGAATCGAGTGTGGCTACGCCCGGTCCTTGAGAAGGTTAAAACAACATTAACTTGACAAACTATCGTTGTGGTTTTGATGCGTAGGTAAGAACGGTTCTTGCTCAGCCTGTAGCAGCCACGTAAAACATGCAACAACAAAGTAGAGGACGTCTAACTTGTTTTTGAACGGCATGTTGTGATGTGATATGGTCAAGACGTGATGAGATATAAGTTGTTGTATAAGATGATCATGTTTTGTTGAAGTTATCAACAACTGACAGAAGCCTTATGGTTGTCACTTTATTGCGTAAGATGCAAGAGCCAAATAATTGCTTTACTTTATCGCTATGCGATAGCAATAGTTGGCGAGACGACCATGTGTCACACATTGATATAGATCAAGATGATGGAGATCATGGTGTCATGCCGGTGACGATGGAAATCATGACGATGCTTTGGAGATGGAGATCAAAGGCACAAGATGATGATGGCCATATCATGTCACATATTTTGATTGCATGTGATGTTTATCTTTTATACATCTTATTTTGCTTAGTTCGATGGTAGCTTTATGACCTCTCACTAATTATCAAGGTACAAGTGTTCTCCCTGAGTATGCATCGTTGCGAAAGTTCTTCGTGCTGAGACACCACGTGATGTTCGGGTGTGATAGGCTCTACGTTCAAATACAACGGGTGCAAAACAGTTGCACACACGGAATACTCAGGTTAAACTTGATGAGCCTAGCATATAACAGATATGGCCTCGGAACACTGAGACCGAAAGGTCAAACGTGAATCATATAGTAGATATGATCAACATAGTGATGTTCACCATTGAAACTACTCCATCTCACGTGATGATCGGACATGGTTTAGTTGATATGGATCACGTGATCACTTAGAGGATTAGAGGGATGTCTATCTAAGTGGGAGTTCTTAAGTAATATTATTAATTGAACTTAAATTTATCATGAACTTAGTCCTAGTAGTATTAGCATATCTATGTTGTAGATCAATAGCTCGCGTTTAGCTCCCCAGTTTTATTTTTGATATGCTCCTAGAGAAAACTAAGTTGAAAGATGTTAGTAGCAATGATGCGGATTGGATCCATGATCTGAGGTTTATCCTCATTGCTGCACAGAAGAATTATGTCCTTGATGCACCGCTAGGTGACAAACCTATTGCAGTAGCAGATGCAGATGTTATGAACGTTTGACTAGCTCAATATGATGACTACTTGATAGTTTAGTGCACCATGCTTAAACGGCTTAGAATCGGGACTTCAAAGACGTTTTGAACGTCATGGACCATATGAGATGTTCCAGGAGTTGAAGTTAATATTTCAAGCAAATACCCGAGTTGAGAGATATGAAGTCTCCAACAAGTTCTATAGCTAAAAGATGGAGGAGAATAGCTCAAGCAGTGCGCATGTGCTCAGATGGTCTGGGTACTACAATCTCTTGAATCAAGTGGGAGTTAATCTTCCAGATAAAATAGTGATTGACAGAATTCTCTAGTCACCATCACCAAGTTAGTAGAACTTCGTGATGAACTATAATATGCAAGGGATAACGGAAACGATTCCCAAGCTCTTCGTGATGCTGAAATCGACGAAGGTAGAAATCAAGAAAAACATCAAGTGTTGATGGTAAACAAAACCACTAGTTTCAAGTAAAGGGACAAAGGGAAGAAAGGGGAACTTCAAGAAGAACGGCAAGCAAGTTGCTGCTCAAGTGAAAAAAACCCAAGTCTGGACCTAAGCCTGAAACTGAGTGCTTCTACTACAAATGGACTGGTCACCGGAAGCGGAACTACCCCAAGTAATTGGTGTTTAAGAAGGATGGCAAAGTGAACATAGGTATATTTGATATACATGTTATTGATGTGTACTTTACTAGTGTTTATAGCAACCCCTCAGTATTTGATACTAGTTCAATTGCTAAGAATAGTAACTCGAAACAGGAGTTGCAGAATTAACAGAGACTAGTTAGGGGTGAAGTGACGATGAGTATTGGAAATGGTTCCAAGATTGATATGATCATCATCGCACACTCCCTATACTTTCGGGATTAGTGTTAAACCTAAAATAAATGTTATTTAGTGTTTGCGTTGAGCATGAATATGATTAGATCATGTTTATTGCAAAACGGTTATTCATGTAAGTTAGAGAATAATTGTTGTTCTGTTTACATGAATAAAGCCTTCTATGGTCATACACCCAATGAAAATGGTTTGTTGGATCTCGATCGTGCTGATACACATTTTCATAATATTGAAGCCAAAAGATGCAAAGTTAATAATGACAGTGCAACTTATTTGTGGCACTACCGTTTAGGTTATATTGGTGTAAAGCGCATGAAGAAAATCCATGCTGATGGGCTTTTGGAATCACTTGATTATGAATCAGTTGATGCTTGCGAACCATGCCTCATGGGCAAGATGACTAAGACTCCGTTCTCCAGAATAATGGAGCGAGCAACAGATTTGTTGGAAATCATACATACTGATGTATGTGGTCCGATGAATATTGAGGCTCGCGGCAGGTATTATTATTTTATGATCTTCACAGATGATTTGAGCAGATATGAGTATATCTACTTGATGAAACACAAGTCTGAAACATTTGAAAAGTTCAAAGAATTTCAGAGTGAAGTGGAGAATCATCGTAACAAAAATAAAAGTTTCTACGATATGATCGCAGAAGTAAAATATTTGAGTTACGAGTTTGGACTTCAGTTAAAATAATGTGAAATAGTTTCACTACTCACGCCACTTGGAACACCACAGTGTAATGGTGTGTCCGAACGTCGTAACCATACTTTATTAGATATGGTGCGATCAATGATGTCTCTTACCAATTTACCACTATCATTTTGGGGTTATGCATTAGAGACAGCTACATTCACGTTAAATTGGGCACCATCTAAATCCGTTGAGACGACACCGTATGAACTATGGTTTGGCAAGAAACCTAAGCCGTCGTTTCTTAAAGTTTGAGGTTGCAATGACTATGTGAAAAAGTTTCAACCTGATAAGCTCATACCCAAATCGGAGAAGTGTGTCTTTATAGGATACCCAAAAGAAAAATGTTGGGCACACCTTCTATCACAGATCCGAAGGCAAGATATTCATTGCTGAGAATGGATCCTTTCTAGAGAAAGAGTTTCTCTCGAAAGAAGCGAGTGGGAGGAAAGTAGAACTTGATGAGGTAACTGTACTTGCTCCCTTATTGGAAAGTAGTTCATCACAAAAATCTGTTCCTGTGACTACTACACCAATTAGTGAGGAAGCTAATGATGATGATCATGTAACTTCAGATCAAGTTACTACCGAACCTCGTAGGTAAACCAGAGTGAGATCCGCACCAGAGTGGTACGGTAATCCTGTTCTGGAGGTCATGTTACTTGACCATGACGAACCTACGAACTATGAGGAAGCGATGATGAGCCCAGATTCCGCGAAATAGCTTGAGGCCATGAAATCTGAGATGAGATCCATGTATAAGAACAAAGTATGGACTTTGATTGACTTGCCCAAAGATCGGCGAGCCATTGAGATTATATGGATCTTCAAGAGGAAGACAGACGCTGATAGTAGTGTTACTATCTACAAAGCTAGAATTATCGCAAAAGGTTTTCAACAAGTTCAAGGTGTTGACTACGATGAGAGTTTCTCACTCGTATCTATGCTTAAGTCTATCCGAATCATGTTAGCAATTGCCACATTTTATGAAATCTGGCAAATGGATAAACAAAACTACATTCCTTAATGGATTTATTAAAGAAGAGTTGTATATGATGCAACAAGAGAGTTTTGTCAATCCTAAAGGTGCTAACAAAATATGCAAGCTCCAGCGATCCATTTATGGACTGGTGCAAGCATCTCAGAGTTGGAATATACTCTTTGATAAGTTGATCAAAGCATATAGTTTTATACAGACTTGCGGTGAAGCCTGTATTTACAAGAAAGTGAGTGGGAGCACTACAACATTTCTGATAAGTATACATGAATGACATATTGTTGATCGGAGATAATGTAGAATTATTCTGCAAAGCATAAAGGAGTGTTTGAAAGGAGTTTTTCAAAGAAAGACCTCGATGAAGCTGCTTACATATTGAGCATCAAGATCTATAGAGATAGATCAAGACGCTTGATAAGTTTTTCAATGAGTACATACCTTGACAAGATTTTGAAGTAGTTCAAAATGGAACAGTCAAAAAAAGAGTACTTACCTGTGTTACAAGGTGTGAAACTGAGTAAGACTCAAAGCCTGACCACGGCAGAAGATAGAAAGAGAATGAAAGTCATTCCCTATGCCTTGGCCATAGGTTCTATAAAATATGCCATGCTGTGTACCAGATCTATTGTATACCCTACATTGATTTTGGCAAGGAAGTACAATAGTGATCTAGGAGTAGATCACTGGACAGCAGTCAAAATTATCCTTAGTGGAATAAGGATATGTTTCTCGATTATGGAGGTGACAAAAAGGTTCATCGTAAAGGGTTACATCGATGCAAATTTTGACACTGATCCAGATGACTCTAAATCTCAATCTGGATACATATTTAAAGTAGGAGCAATTAGCTAGAGTAGCTCCGTGTAGAGCATTGTTGACATAGAAATTTGCAAAATACTTACGGATTTGAATGTGGCAGACCCGTTGGCTAATTTCTCTCACAAGCAAAACATGATCACACCTTAGTGCTCTTTGGTTGTTAATCACATAGCAATGTGTACTAGATTATTGACTCTAGTAAACCCTTTAGGTGTTGGTCACATGTCGATGTGAACTATGGGTGTTAATCACATGGTGATGTGAACTATTGGTATTAAATCATGTGGCGATGTGAACTAGATTATTGACTCTAGTGCAAGTGGGAGACTGAAGGAAATATGCCCTAGAGGCAATAATAAAGTTATTATTTATTTCCTTATATCATGATAAATGTTTATTATTTATGCTAGAATTGTATTAACCGGAAACATAATACATGTGTGAATACATAGACAAACAGAGTGTCATTAGTATGCCTCTACTTGACTAGCTCGTTGATCAAAGATGGTTATGTTTCCTAACCATAGACATGAGTTGTCATTTGATTAACGGGATCACATCATTAGGAGAATGATGTGATTGACTTGACTCATTCCGTTAGCTTAGCACTTGATCGTTTAGTTTGTTGCTATTGCTTTCTTCATGACTTATACATGTTCCTATGACTATGAGATTATGCAACTCCCGTTTACCAGAGGAACACTTTGTGTGCCACCAAACATCACAATGTAACTAGGTGATTATAAAGGTGCTCTACAAGTGTCTCCGAAGGTACTTGTTGGGTTGGCGTATTTCGAGATTAGGATTTGTCACTCTGATTGTCGGAGAGGTATCTCTGGGCCCTCTCGGTAATGCACATCACTTGAGCCTTGCAAGCATTGCAACTAATGAGTTAGTTGCGGGATGATGTATTACGGAACGAGTAAAGAGACTTGCCGGTAACGAGATTGAACTAGGTATTGAGATACCGATGATCGAATCTCGGGCAAGTAACATACCGATGACAAAGGGAACAACATATGTCGTTATGCAGTTTGACCGATAAAGATCTTCGTAAAATATGTAGGAGCCAATATGAGCATCCAGGTTCCACTATTGGTTATTGACCGGAGATGTGTCTCGGTCATGTCTACATAGTTCTCGAACCCGTAGGGTCCGCATGCTTAAAGTTCGATAACGGTTATATTATGAGTTTATGTGTTTTGATGTACCGAAGGAGTTCGGAGTCCCGGATGAGATCTGGGACATGACGAGGAGTCTCGAAATGGTCGAGATGTAAAGATCGATATATTGGACGACTATATTCGGACATCGGAAAAGTTCCGAGTGATTCGGGTATTTTTGGAAGTACCGGGGAGTTACGGGAATTCGTATTGGGCCTTAATGGGCCATACGGGAAAGGAGAGAAAGGCCTCAAAGGGTGGCCGCACCCCTCCCCATGGGCTGGTCCGAATTGGACTAGGGAGGGGGGGCACCCCCTTCCTTCCTTCTCCTTTTCCCTTCCCTTTTCCTTCCCTCCTACTCCTACTACTTGGAAGGGCTCCTAGTTCTACTAGAAAAAGGGGAGTCCTACTCCCAGCCATAGAGAGGGCCGGCCCTCCCCCTCCTTCACTCCTTTATATACGGGGGCAGGGGGCACCCCAAAGACACAACAATTGATCTCTTGATCTCTTAGCCGTGTGCGGTGCCCTCCTCCACCATAATCCACCTCGATCATATCGTAGCGGTGCTTAGGCGAAGCCCTGCGTCGGTAGAACATCATCATCGTCACCACGCCGTCGTGCTGACGAAACTCTTCCTCAACACTCGGCTGGATCGGAGTTCGAGGGACGTCATCGAGTTGAACGTGTGCAGAACTCGGAGGTGCCGTGCGTTCGGTACTTGATCGGTCGGATCGTGAAGACGTACGACTACATCAATCACGTTGTGCTAACGCTTCCGCTTTCGGTCTACGAGGGTACGTGGACACACTCTCCCCTCCCGTTGCTATGCATCACCATGATCTTGCGTGTGCGTAGGAAAATTTTGAAATTACTACGTTCCCCATCAGAATCCCCTTCAAAACAAATCTTTCACTTCCCTCCTATGATTGTGAACTTTGTCGGGATGATTCTGAGAAAACAACTCTTCACCCTTTTTGGGATTGCCCTTTTGCTTTTAGTTATTGGGACTCCATTCTTGTGCACATAAATAGAGGAATATCCGTCTATGATGAGATCATGATTCTAACACAAGCTCTACCACCCACAGTTGCTCTTGAGATTTCCATCATGGACTGCTGGCACATATGGATGCAAAGAAATGGTAAAAAATTCAAGGCTCAGCCCCCCTTTGTTAACTGATGAAGAAGATTTCTAGGACTGGTTTATTTTTACTTAGGCACGAGATCAAGAATAAGTTTGAAAGCAATCTTTGTAGTTGGATTGATCAGTTCCTGGACAAGTTTTATCATGTTACAATGGGATTCGCTAGAACTGACATTGGATAGTTGGCTAGCTTAGTAGCCTTTTATTCATTTTTGCCTATTTTTTTTAGAGAAAAAGCATGAAGCCCGACTTCAAATTAATGAAGCCATCAACTAGCTAGGATACAAAGGCCAAAACTTGACAAAAAATTGAAATGTCACAGGCATATCAACTCGAGATCAGAAGCTACAAGTAGCAAAGCTACAAACGCCATTGTCTACACTAAGAAACCATATTCAAGCTGCCGGAGTGCTCACTGCATCTAGAGCATCAGAGCAGAGGCCAACCAGAGACGCCAACGAACGCAGATGGGAGAAGCTGAACCGCATGGAGAGAAACCAGACACTGTCGTCGACCCAAAGAAGCCAATGTTGGAGAACGCAATCTCCCCTATGTCCATGTCGTGCCACTACACGAGGACCCCGTACATCGGCCAACAAACCATGAGGGTACCAGACAAGAGTCACCGAAGGATTGCAGACCAACCAACTCGCCTCCCACATCACCGACCGTCTAGAGAGCAAAACACCACCGCCGCCACCATCCACCAAACACCAGTTGACTGTGTATATTACAAAAAAAACTAGATTTTTTTGTTTTTTTCTAGTTTTTTCAATTCACTATTCACAAGGGGGACACGTGGAACCATGTCCATCAAATCCGGTCCAGCTAGTTACGCATTATTATGTGATACAATAATAACTCACATGATGTCGTGCATGGTACGCTAAATTAGTTGGGACGTCAATTGGAGTTGTTGAGCAGCAACGAGACCTAATACTACTCGGAGAGATAAATAAAGTACTGCAATGAATTTAACACGTACTGTTGGTATGGTAGTGATCTTGCCGTATTTTGAAATGAAACTTCATGATGATTTGGATCTTATCTAGTACTATCTTTATCCGGGTTTACTGGCCCCTCTCATATTATGAGTTATATTGACCATACGTTAAATATTAGTGAGATATATAAGTTATATGTTGCAAAAATAATGAGTAGGCAAGAACATTTCGGCCGGGTTCACAGTGGATAAAGTTGAATAAATTCAAAGCATTTTAGTAGGCAAGGGATGAGCTGATGCTGGTCATGATTCCCTCCCATAAAAAGACGATCACATGGGTAGGCAACGAGGAAAGAAAAAGAAGATGGATGATTAACACCACAGCACATGCGAGACGCGATTAGGTTATTTGGCGTCATGTATGTCGGTGAGACCTTATCCTGCTGCTATGAATGCTGTTGAGATGAGATGGAAGAAATCCAGATCCACCAACCGATAAGATAATTGCGACATCTTATCGTATCACGGCCCGGCGCAGCGCACGAAACTTCCCACGCGAACCGAACCGCCTACTCATTTTTACACTGCTGTACTACTACTCCGTTGGGATGGAAAAAGAAAAAAGGTGCGGCAAAGCCGTTGGGTTGAGATAAAAATAACTTGCGTTCCACGCACATCCCCATATTATGGTGTGGCTGGCCATGTGACTGACTGATTTAAGTCGCCACAAAATAAGCACGCAAGCTGAACAAAAGTGTGTTATTATTAGTAGTAAAAAAGAAAGGTGGTTTTGCCGGTCGCCATCGTCGCGCCGGCCAAGCCAGAAAAAACGCATGCCTGGCCACCACGCCACGCCGCTCCAAACTCAACCGGAGCGGAACGGATCTCCACGAAATCATCCGCGTCGCCCATCACATGGTGACCCACCGCCGCGCGGCTGTCAAAAGAAAGAAAGAAAGCAAGCACTTCTTTTTAACGTCAGTGGTTCCCCGAACGAACCCGATCGCTCGCACCAGACGAAGGAGGCGAGGAGCTCCTTGTGTTTGGGTGGATTTGCCCTTTGCGTTGCCCCCACCCTCACCGGGCCACAGGACGAAACCAACGCCACAACAACTCACACCCCCTTCGCCCGCGACTTGCTCAGTCGCAGCGAGCCGGGCCACAAGACGCGAGCGTTCCGGTTCAGGTTGGGGTTGGGGTTGCGCTCCCTCGTTTCATCGTCGATCCGCCCGCCCCGCCACACCGGCCCGGGGGCAGACAGAGATCTCTCCCTCGCGCGCGCGTGCCGGCGGTGACAAATGCGGCTTGATTCGCCGGCGGACAAGCGGCGGTGAGCGATGCAGCCGGACCAGCACCAGCAGCGGAGGAAGGTGAGACCGTGCGCCAGGGGTTGCTGTTTGTTGCGGGGTGGTTGGCTGCCTTTCGGTGCCCGTGTGGGTTGTTGGCGCTTCGAGATCGGTCGGTTCGTCCGGCGGGTTGGATGAACCTACCTCGCCTCGCGGGAGGATTCTTTTTCTTTTTGATGGGATCCGGGGGGTTCCGGCGCGCACGCTCGTCAGAATTATCTCTTGCCATTGGTATCCTGCAACTTCTCTTCCCCTTCCGTCGACAATTCCTTCCTTCCGTATAGTTGAGGTTGTTGATTCCAGCTACGGAGTCCAACTGAATTCTTCTCTTCCATTTCTTATTGCGAAAAAGGGATCCTTTTCACTCCTGTTTCTGGATCACAATTCATCTCAATTATTAACACAAGGTTCTCCGTTGGATTTCCCTAGTGGGTGCTTTCCTGAAATCTTCTTCTGCGGTTGGGCTTGGGCACCGTCTTTTCTTGCTTTGTCCCTCTATAAAGGAAATGATATTCTTTTCTAACTTTTCCGTTCCATGCTAGTAGTTGAATACTCATTGCTTCGTAAAGGATTGCTGAGGCCTTTTCAACTCCTGTAATCAACACCAGGGGAAAGAAAAAAAAGGTGATTCAGATGCAACCTAAGAGGTGCCACAAACGCAAATGCGGTATTAGATTCGCTGAGTAGATATGTTTATCTCAACTCAACCCAATTCTGTGGTCTTCTTACCGTCCTTTTTCTTGCAAAAAGTTATAGCCAATCATCTTAGTTGTCTCAGTGGATTAGGTTAGGTTGTCAATATATTCTATGCCCACTTGGGAGGCATATTGATATTGATATAGATGGTTTTATGCCCAAGAAAACATCCTTAAATAGTCATTCTTGGGCCCTTTGTGCTCCATAAGCGCTGTTTTCCTCATAGCTGGACGCCAAGGAGTTTTGCATCGGACAGGGAGTTGTAGCTACCTTCTTTGTGCGCGAGCGATCCAGAAGCTCACGGAATCCAACTTTTTGTGCTGTTCACAACTCTGTGAGTCAGTTGGATGCAGATTACAAGTCTGCTGTTTCAGTGGTCTGTTCGGTATGAAGTGACCTTTACACAAAATTTGGCTGTTGTATTGAGGAATTTTTTTTTGGGGGGCGGAAAACCTGGGTTTAACTTCTTTTTGTCATCTAAGTTGTTTCATTGAAAGCCTATGTGGCTAGTATGTGTTATCAACCTGGGGTTTATCCAAAGGATGAGCTGAACCTTTTCTGGTCCTTTACTAAGTTTATTTGCTGGCAGGCTGGGCCATCTGACATTGAGCTCAATGCTTGAGGCAGATATTACTCAGTAAATTGGGCCTTCTTTTCTGTATGTGTGTCTTTTGTTTCAGTTGCGGAAAGGTTCTCCATTGCGCAGTATTAACTCTGTTTTTTTCCACTTCTCTCAGGGTTCATCGGAGATGGACTTCTTCAGTGAATATGGCGATGCTAATAGATACAAAATTCAGGAAGTCATCGGTAAAGGGAGTTACGGTGTCGTTTGTTCAGCTATTGACCAACATACTGGCGACAAGGTGGCAATCAAGAAAATACACAATATCTTTGAGCATTTATCTGATGCTGCTCGGATCCTCCGTGAGATCAAATTACTCCGCCTATTGAGACATCCTGATATAGTTGAGATCAGGCATATAATGTTGCCTCCGTCAAGGAGGGATTTCAAGGATATTTATGTCGTCTTTGAGCTGATGGATACAGACCTCCACCAAGTCATCAAGGCCAACGATGACTTAACCAAAGAGCACCACCAGTTCTTTCTCTATCAGATGCTTCGTGCACTGAAATATATTCATACCGGTATGCTGCTTTTTTCAAATTGAGATCTGAATTAGCATACAGTTCTCTATTGTCGTGTTATAATCTTTCTTGAATATCTAGGAGTAGGTATTTTATCCATACCCTATCTGTAGATCGCTGCTGATGCTTTGCTCCGCTCCATGTGGAGCATACACAATTTGGAGAAATGCACTCACATAAAATTCACTCTAGTGCCAAAGTTAAAAAGGCACTATACGCACATTAACCAAAATTTAGCGCTAGGCATTTTGCTATCGCCTAGAGCCTAGGCCCTAGGCGTGCTTAAGCACCCGCCTCAGGCGCCCCTTTTTTAACCAAGTGCTAACCCAATAACCATGGCCGCCATATTTTAGAGAAACTTGTCCTTTGTCCCAGATTAGTTATGTTCTTGTTGATCATTTGTCTTCTGGTGATTTTGATATTTGGCCTTTCATTGACCTGAAAAATATCTCCCACTTTGTTTCATGCTTTTTGTTGTGAAATGTACACTTCTTTGTATTTACCTTTAATGTCATCATGATTATTTTCCACTATCCATTGTTGAGCTACTAACATTATCAGCTTCAAAAATCATCCATTTCCAATTTAAAATGTTCATTTACCATTGTCTGTGATCTGACCAATATTTATTTGATTGCAGCTAATGTTTATCATCGTGATTTGAAGCCAAAGAATATATTGGCAAATGCTAACTGTAAACTCAAAATATGTGATTTTGGGCTAGCACGAGTTGCATTCAATGACACTCCCACGACTGTATTTTGGACGGTATGTAAATTTTGGTAGACTAGAATCACATCCTGTGTTATTTGCCAAATTAGATTTGTATTCAAAGGTAGTCTTTTGGCACTTAATTTTTATCTTCTATTCATCATTGCTTGCAGGATTATGTTGCTACTAGATGGTATAGGGCTCCTGAGCTTTGTGGATCTTTCTTTACTAAGGTAACTAGTCTGCACATCTCTGTTGTGTTTGCTAGGATATCTTGTCCGCTACTTTCCACATAAACATGCCTCATGCAATTGCTGGGCAGGCTATGCTGTTTAATACCACATTATTCTTGCGCACATAGTAATAAAAGAAGATAAATCAGTGTCACAACTCACAACCTATACAAGGTTTCACTATGGTGTTCCATGTAGTTTGCAGCTGTGCTGTACAGTGGATATATATATATATATATACATGACATGAGACCGTATTCAAGGTTCATACGACTACTAGATCCTACGTAGTCAGCTGGTCTTGCTAATAAAATGACAATGCAAACCCTTCTAGAGCCTACTGTTTGAGTGTTTTCACAACTACAGAGTATATGCTACTAGTTATCATTAATACCTGATCTTTCACTCCTTAAAAGGCTCCGATGTTGAATTCAGGATGCTAAATTGGTTGTTCTGTGCAGTATTCACCAGCTATTGACATATGGAGTATTGGTTGCATTTTTGCGGAGATTCTAACTGGGAAACCTTTGTTTCCTGGTAAAAATGTAGTTCACCAGTTGGATTTAATGACTGATCTCTTGGGTACGCCGTCACTGGATACTGTTTCCAGGGTACGCTTTTCCATTCATGATCCATGATCCAAAGTAAGGTATCCATAAATGTCAAGCATCCTAATCCCTTTGCAACTGCAGATCCGGAATGAGAAGGCAAGGAGGTACTTGAGTAGTATGAGGAAAAAACAACCGGTATGTTTTTCTGAGAGGTTCCCCAAAGCAGATCCTGCTGCACTCAAACTTATGCAGCGGCTTTTAGCATTTGACCCCAAGGATAGACCAACGGCAGAAGAGGCAAGTGTTTCTAGATAAAACTTCAGATTCAAAAACAGGTGTTAAAAACTTTGTCATTCTAACAATATTTATGTGCACACCATAATCAGGCGTTAGCTGATCCATATTTTAAAGGCCTTGGGAAGGTAGAGAGAGAACCATCCTGCCAGCCAATATCGAAATTTGAGTTTGAGTTTGAACGGAAAAAGGTGACAAAAGAGGACGTAAAGGAACTTATATTCCGCGAGATATTGGAGTATCATCCTCAACTTCTCAAGGATTACATGAATGGAACTGAAAAAACGAACTTCCTATATCCTAGGTTTTTACCATAAGATCTCCTCGATTTTTTTTCCATTAAATGCCAATTTTCATAACTGATCCGTTCTTGGTTCCTATGTTATTATGAAGTGCTGTAGACAATTTCCGAAGGCAATTTGCTAATTTGGAGGAAAATGGAGGGAAGGGAGGGGCAATCGTTCCATCGGACAGGAAGCATGTTTCGCTCCCCAGGTACCCACTGCAAGATTTTACCAATAGTATATGCTGTTATGTTCTGCTTTTTGTTAAAAAAAGATGCCATTAAATTAAATAAATAGCTCATGTGTGCATGGTTAAAATATAGTTCTTTGGTGATCTCATGGTACTATGGAATCGCTTTACATGACAAAAGATGGTCAGGTAGTCAGGAATTTCAGTTCAAGTTTGATGATTTGGCATGATAATTTCAGAGACTGCCACTCAACTTTGCTTGCTGACATTTAGTTTGCATTTGACAGGACTACTACAGTTCATTCTACACCAATTCCTCCAAAAGATCAGAAGTCTTCCCAAGTTCCCCAAAGGATTCCAACAGGTAGTAGTTTCTCCTAAGTAGAAGTCTAGTGTTCTATTTTCTTCAGATGGCACCAATATGACATGTATATATCCTTTGCTGCAAAATTTGCAGGTAGACCAGGAAGAGTGGTTGGCCCGGTAATACCATTTGAGAATTCATGTGCTATGGATCCTTACAGTCAACGAAGGGTGGCGAGGAATCCAGTACTTCCTGCAGCTGCTACCAATGTATCAGCATACGCATACCACCGAAAGTCAGACAGTTCAGAGAGAGAGTTACAGCAGGAGCTTGAAAAAGACCGCATGCAGTACCAGCCGATGCAGCGTTTCATGGATGCCAAGATGGTCTCCCCTGACTTGAGGTCTACCTCCTATTACATGCCAAAGGGTGCCCCAAAAGCCGATGTAGCAGAAAGGACTGGTTTGCAGCCAAACATGATGCAGGGAATTGCCCCGTTTAATGGCATTGCTGCAGTTGGAGGTAGCTACAATAAGGCCAGTGCTGTTCAGTATGGAGTTTCAAGGATGTACTAAGTGATCTAGTGCAATGACCACTTCCAAAATGCTTGGCTTAGCTGAAGTAATAACATGGAAATCGAAGTACTTCCTGAGTTGCCTTATGGGCTGAAGGTTCAGACAGTGGATCGATGATCTTCGATCGAGGAGGAAGTTGATGTCTCATGAAGAACAAAAAAAATAAGATTATGCAAAGACAACATCCTGCCTCTTGATCTAGCTGCCAAGGAAAGAATGACATCTGGTAATTTGCTGCTAAGGGGAAAAGCCGAAGTTGGGGGTACAAGATGATTGAGGTCTATGTACTTTGAAAGAACGGAAACATATCGGAATAATGGAAATGGTGAACTTCTGTACATAAATAACTTGATTTTTCTTTGTATTACTGTCGGCGAGAGCTGTCAGTTTTGCTCCATATTCATGTGGCAATGTGATTTATTTTTCTGGGTTTGAAGCACTTATGCAGTTATGCTTCTGTAGGAGTTCAGCGTTGTAATACTTTGGAGTATGTTTAGATCTGTAATAGAATAACAAGACCAAACTTCAGTAAGATAGAATGGTAATGAACTGCTAGTTTTGGGGGTTGTTGGCTCAACCGTGGTACATATTAAACCAGAGTTGATATAGAGGAACAGTAGAAACATAAAATAGCAAGGTACTGATCATTTCCAAATTAACTGAATGTCTAGCCTTGTCATAAAAGTTTGATGAAGTCAATATATCAACGTTTGCTTCATCACAAAATATATTTGGTATCTGTTCACAAATATAAGATGTTTTAGATTTAGATATTTTAATTGGACTACATACGAACTAAAATGAGTGAACAAACACACTAAAACATGTCTATCCATTAGAGAAAAAAACTACTCCCTATGATTAATATTGACCGGGGAGTAGAACTTGTATTTGTGAACAAAGGGAGTGCATTCGAAAACTTAGTCAAATACTAGAACGGTGGGCGGACTTTGCTGCGCCGTTGGTGTTGTTGAGTTTTCATTAAAAAAATTACTTACTCTATTTCAAAATATAAGGTGCATTATTTTTTGAGAAGTTATAAAACTTCTTTAAGTTTGATCAAATTTGTAAAGAAGTATGTCAAAATCCATAATATAAAATTGGTATCATTAGATTCATCATGAAATGAATTTTCATATTTTTATTTATCTAGTACCGTGGATGTCGATATTTTTCGCTCTGAACTTGATCAAAGTTAAATAAATTTGACTTCTCAAAAAACCAATACACCTTATGTTCTGTAACTGAGGGAATATTTAGTTTGCTGAGTGGAGAAGATAATGAAGTGTGTTTTATTTTTATTTATATAATGTGATGTTTTGGTGGCTTTTCGAGGTGTGATTCTATGTTATCTGCTAATCAACCCATATTTATGGGGTAAAATTTCTCGGTCGGTGGCTGCATGTACTATATTGACGCTACAGTACCACATGGCGACGCTTCTTTTTTGTAGGTGGTGAGAGGGTGTGCCAGATTGATATTCTTTTATAGGCAAGTTGCCGCTAATTGATTTGAAAAATCGTTGGTGACAAGAGTGATGGTGATGGGCTACTCTCTCACCGAGCGCCAGAGCATTGCTGACCGTCTGAATTGTCAGCCGGGTTCCTTCCCCACGACGGTACCTGGGGATACCCATTAGTGACTCCCGGTTGTCCGTCGTCGAGTTGCGGCTGACGATGGCCAAGCTCCAACTCCGTATCGAGCCTTGGCAGGGTACATGGTGTCCAAGGCGGTGCAGACAGTCCTCATCAACTCCTCTCTGTCCAGCCTGCTCCTGTTCATCACGAGTTTCTACAACCTCCATGAGACACTCCATCATGAGATTGCCAAGGTCCAGGCCAGATTCTTCTGGGCCGGGAGGGTGATAAGAAGAAATACCATATGGTCCGTTGGCCTGATATTTGCAAGTCGCACGACCAGGGTGGGCTCGAGATCATGTCCTCCAAACGCATCAACATCACCCTGGTGACTAGCTGGCTTTGGTGAATTACGAATGGGGATGACGACCTTTGGCTTGACATCATCCGGGATAAGTATCTGCACAGTCAACTGCTTGCCTTTTGTCAGTGGTCTGGCGGATCGTAGTTCTGGCAACCCGTCATCCAACTACTCCCGGTTCTCCGGATTGGGACCTCCATCTCGATTGGGTCCGGCGCCGCCACCTTGTTCTGGTTCGACAGGTGGGCTAGGGATCTCCCATTTGTTGCCCGGTTCCCCGATTTGTTCTCCATCGCGGTAGAACCTAGGATCTCCATCGAGGTCACCCTTATTTACTTAGGGCGCCTCACGTTCCGGCGGCAATTTGGGCCTCTGGACCTTGTTGCGTGGCACGAGCTCCTTGACTGCATCGCTCTTCACAAGACGTACATGGATCTAGCGACCGATCGCATATCCTGGTGTCTAGAGCCTTCGGGTGTCTTTTCCACTAAATCCCTGTACTAGGCCATTGCACCCACACCTGCCCCTTTGCCTCTATCTGTGGTGAGGATTATTAGACTGTCGCTGAAGATTAGGATCTTCTTGTGGCAATGGATTCGGGGCCGGATCCCTTAAGGTGCGGAGGTCCTCAAGAGGAATGGTCCTAGTGACAGGATGTGCCCCCCTATGCAGGATAGACGAGGACTCGAATCACATCTTCTTCACTTGCGTGTCCGCTCAATTTCTCTAGAGTTCCTTGCGGGAGGTGGTCGGTGGACGGTGGTGTAACAACAACTTCCTTTTCTCTGAAATCCAGGCCTCCCCTTAGCCTGGCCACCACATAGGTGGTTGGGGATTGGGGTCCTTGCTTGGACGTTGTGGATGGTCCATAATGAACTTGTGTCCAGCATGTGCCTCTCCGACATGCTATTGACGTAGTTTTTAAAATCTATGGTTACTTGCAGCTATGCCGGCTGCTTTGCTGCCCTCAGGATCGAGACGCCATCAACACCATCATTGCTAACCTTCACGTGATGGCTCTCCGCTTGGCGCCGCCGCTCCGTCCGCCACCCCCCGAGCTGGATTAGCTTCTTCGCCTGATGTGCCACCATCTTTGTTTTGTTTTTAGGGCTTGCTGAGCTGTGCCCTCAGCAGAACCCTCTCGTACTGTCATATGTGCTACTTTTGCATGCATTTGCGGTGTGAACATTTGTAGTACCTTGTGGTGCTAGTGGTTTGCTTTATATATAAAGTGGGGCAAAAGCCTTTTTTCGGTAAAATCGTTGGTCCGGTCAAAATCGTGAACCAAATCCAAAATTAAATATCTCAATCGAATGAAAGAGCTGCAAAATTAGGGAGCATAGTGAATTAAAAGAATTGAATGAGATAGCTCCTTGAGAAGTTGTTGTCCCAGTCAAAATCGGATGAATTTAGTGGTTGATGGTATGAACATCTTTACCAACAAGAATTTACATACAACATATTCAAGATAGCCAAAGTGTTTTTTTAAAAGCTCGCTTCCTACCCCTTTTTGGGCAAAACAATGTTTATTGATCAACGACAATGTTTACAGGGATAATGGTTGGGTCACAATCCGATCCAAACCATAGATGCCTTCCCCGAGGAAGAAGAACACCATATCTAGCTATGTTATGAGCTTCGAAATTTGAAGCTCAAGGTTCAAACACAAAATTGCAAGAGATAAAAACAATCGCAGTCTCTACAATCTCTTTGATAATACCACCATAATTCCCTCCAGCCTGCTGATGAATGTGATTGATAACCTGCTTGCAATCGCTTCCTACCTAGACCTGGCCTGACCTGGCCACCTAGCATACTAGCCCACTAGGCCGTGTGCTCGGCACATGGCGGACCGACACGCCACGTGACTAAGTGGGTTGTGCCTTGCACACAACACACCTGAGATAGTGCCTGGTCTGCAAGCCTAGGCCCGACCCCCTTTTTTCCTTATATTTATAATAGGCCAGAAGACTGAAAAAACAAAAACAACAACCCATAAGGCCAAAAACACACATCCGAATAGGACTAAACATACTGCGGGTTATCCTCTATTCTTGAAAAGTTGCAACTCATTACCTATTTTTTCCTCTTCATGCAACTATGCCACATTATCAAATCATGCATGTGGTCATAAGTTACAATTTGTGCACTAATCTATTCATGCAACCATGCATGTTAATTTGCTTCACTTATTTTTGTGCGGGAACAGATGGTCATATTACACATTTTTGTAGCATGACGTACATATATTTGTACGTTGTACGCTTGGAGCAAATATATGTAGGTCATGTTACACACTTTTTTTGTAAAAATGGCACCTAGTGTGACTTCAATCCAATAGAACTCTCTTTTTATACAACATTTTGTCACATGCTTCATATACTTTATTGTTTCCAAAATATATCCTGAGAGCATTCTTAAATTTGTTTTTGTGATAGTTTTAGCTCTTTCAGCATCTATTTATGCATATAGTTTACCAAGGTTGCCGCAGCAACATGCAGGGCATCATCTAGTATCGATTGTTTGTCTAAAAAGAACATGTGTTGCGCCTGGGCCCGACACGACACAGTTATGAACGTGCCTAGGTGGTCTGCCATTCCTGGCACGTTTAAACATAAGTTGGGCTGTGCTATTCCGTGCCGGCCCACTTGGCCAGGTTTAAGCGTGGTTAATGTAAGAATACTTTGTCTGGTCTTTTTTTACTACGCATATAAGATTTTTTCCTTTTACTCCTAAAAAAGAAGATTTTCCTTTTGCTCAGAAAAATAAGATTTTCCAAAAACCTCTAAAAAATATTTTCTAAAGTTAAACTTCGTAAAGTTTGACCAAATTTATACGAAAAAATATCAACATCTTAAATACTAAAGTTATACAATATGAAATTAAATTCATGACGTATCCAATGATATTGATTTCGTATTATGAATGTTAATATTTTTTTCTACAAAGTTGGTATAATTAAACTTTATAAAATTAAATTTATTAAATTTGACTTCACCCAAAGATGAAATGACTGGAGGGAGCGGTACTATAGGCGTTTACAGGTTTAATTCTTCTGATCTACGATTTCTTTCATTGGCGTTGGTTGTTAGTCTGGTGCGTTGGTCCTATGGAATCTTAGCATGATGACTTCCTGACTGTATACTACAACAAGGTTTGCCCGGTTTAAGTGAGGGAGGGGCGATGAGGCAGCGCGCCTTTGGTGCGTTCCAGTGCTTGTAGTCCTCGCTAGGTGGTTGATACGTCTCCATCATATCTACTTTTCCAAACTCTTTTACCCTTGTTTTGAACTCTAATTTGCATGATTTGAATGGAACTAACCTAGACTGACGTTGTTTTCAGCAGATGTGCCATGGTGTTATTTTTGTGCAGAAATCAAAGTTCTCGGATTGATTTAAAAATTTACGGAGAATTTTTATGGAATATATAAAAAATACTAGCTCAAGAAGGTACCATAGGGGGGCCACCCAGAGGCCACAAGCCCTGGGGGCGCGCCCTGCATGCTTGTGGCCCCTCTGGACCTCCTTCGACCCTAACTCCAACTCTATAAGTACCTATACGCAAAGAAAAAATCAGGAAGAAAGATTCATCGCATTTTATGATATGGAGCCGTCGCCGCCTCCTGTTCTTCATCGAGAGAGCTGATCTGGAGTCCGTTCGGGGCTCCAGAGAGGGGAATCCATCGCCATCATCATCACCAACCTTCCTCCATCACCAATTTCATGATGCTCACTGTCGGAAATGAGTAATTCCATCGTAATCTTGCTGGACGGTGATGGGTTGGATGAGATTTATCATGTAATTGAATTAGTTTTGTTAGGGTTTGATCCCTAGTATCCACTATGTTCTGAGATTGATGTTGCTATGACTTTGCTATGCTTAATGCTTGTCACTAGGGCCCGAGTGCCATGATTTCAGATCTGAACGTATTATGTTTTCATGCATATATGTGTGTTCTTGATCCTATCTTGCAAGTTGTAGACACCTATTACGAGTTATGATCCGCATACCCCCAAGGTGATAATAATTGGGATTCTTTCCGGTGATTACCATAGTTTGAGGAGTTCATGTATTCACTAAGCGCTAATGCTTTGTTCCGGTTCTCTATTAAAAGGAGGCTTTAATATCCCTTAGTTTCCATTAGGATCCCGCTGCCACGGGAGAGTAGGACAAAAGATGTCATGCAAGTTCTTTTCCATAAGCATGTATGACTATATACGGAATACATGCCTACATTATATTGATGAATTGGAGCTAGTTCTGTGTCACCCTAGGTTATGATTGCTACATGATGAATATCATCCAACACAATTATCATTGCCGATCCATTGCCTATGAGCTTTTCACATGTTGATCTGTGTTAAGTTACTTTCGTTGCTACTGCTCTTACAATCACTACAAGCTGCTATTATTACTTTTGCCACTGTTATCGTTACTTCCATACTATTTTTATACTAAATACTTTGCTACAGATATTAAGTCTTTCAGGTGCGGTTGAATTGACAACTCAACTGCTAATACTCGTGAATATTCTTTGGCTCCCCTTGTGTCGAATCAATAAATTTGGGTTGAATACTCTACTCTCGAAAACTGTAGTGATCCCCTATACTTTTGGGTTATTAGTGGTCCACGGACATGGTTGTAATTTTTATTGCTTCCGTTGTTTTTTGTACTGCCATGATTGAAGATGAATAGATTGGAAGTTTCTCGAAAAAAAGATAAAACGACCGGAGGGAGCAGTACTATAGGCGTTGCCGACCACTCCCACTTGGCATTCTAACCATCGAGCGTGCGCTCTCCTTCGCACTGCTGGGAGCTCCACTCTCCGACGCTCGCAATGACCCTGCACTAGCCGAAGTCTCATCCCCCGGTCTCCTCTCCTTTTCTCCGCGGCCACGCTCCCCCACTAGCAGAGCTGTCCTACACCTACGCTAACCTAGTCCTCCCTCCCCCAACCCTCAGCTCGCCTGCAAACTCCTTGTCCGTCACCCAGCCAGGTCAGCAGCAAGGTGAGGCCATTCTACTATAGACCCCCTATTGGTGCAATAATCTGCCATCCTTATGTTTTGGAGTTTGTTGACATAAACAGTATGGGACTTATGTGTTTGCTAGTGCACACAGAGTAATAAGTCCCTAGAATCAAGAGGAGTTTGATTCAAACGACGAAGATAATCCCATGCATGGCAGTGAAGGTTATCATCGAAGATTATGACAACAAGAGTGACCCCTCAAAAATTGTTGACGCTAAGCAATTGATTCGGTGTTCGTCGGAAGGAAGTGAATGCGACCGAGAAGATCGAAGACGAAGTGAAGACTAGCATTTATTTCATTGTTTCTCTTCTCTTTATTGAGTCACAGGACCACCATACTATTAAGAGGGGTGTAGCGTTTGAAACTTTGATTCTCTGATGCTAAACCCAAATCTTATGAAAGTTGCGAGAGAAATCTCTTTGTGTTCCGAGCAAATACTTGCCAGCAAGAGACCATGATCTTCTTCGCTGCGAGAGATTTGTCTCTGACCGATGAGTTAGCATTACTTGGTCCTCAAGTAATGTTACCGTTGCTCTTGAAATCCGACCGTTGTAAATGTGTCGGTTGGCCATTGGCTGGACCGTGTGTCCAAAATGGTCATTTCCCACCAGGGAAAGCTACGACTATAAATAGCCACCCCGCATAAGCGTTGCCCGGTGGTTGCTCCGTTTGATTGTGAGAAGATTGTTGAGAAACCCTCTCCAGAGTGATTTGAGTTTAAAAATCCACCAAGAGAAAACCCCTAGAGCCAAAAAATTAGATAGTGGTTCAGCATCACTCGAATCTAAGTCCAGTTTGCTCCGCCTATTACTCTTGAGAGCTACAAACTCTCTAGACGATCAGGTGTCAATTTCTTCAGAGACCAAGAGTAATTATGGTTCTCGAAGAAGAAGTCTGTAAAGGTTTGGAGATCGCCTCAAGTATCTACCACGAGTGATCGATATTGGTTGATGAACCAATTGCCGAGGAGAATAGGGCGAAGAGAGTTTATCTTCTATGTTAAATCACAACCCCTCTAACCAAATGTAGTCCTTGTGCATAAGGACAAACTGGTCTACCAAATTCCTTGTCGCCATCGAGCATCACTGGTTACTTCTGCTTCTCCTCTTTACATTCAAACTGTCTCTATCATGTGATTTGTCTCGATGCATGCTTTCCATTCGGTAGTTTGTATTCACTGACCGTACACTGTTTTCATTCGCTCCGCTGCTGGGTTCTGAGATTTTTGATATTTCTGAAGAAAATTTAAAACTCCCAATCACCCCCTCTAGTAGACATACTTTGTTCCTACGATTGGTATCAGAGCAAGGTACTCTTTGACTCTGCTGATTTTGGTCTAACCACCTTGGAGTTTAAGTATGTCTTAAGTGAGCTACAAGTCGCACCTCAAGATTCCCATCTTGGATGGGACAAATTATCCCTTCTGGAAAGAGAAGATGAAGATCCGTCTCCGAGCTATTGATGATGATATGTGGAATGTGGTGCAAAATGGATACACGGTTGAAGTGCCTCAAGCTCCCACTGACTACGAGAAGAAACTCATTTAGATGGACGCTCAAGCGGAAGATGAAATTGGTGGCCATCTCTCCCGTGCTCAATTTCTTCGCTATCATCAGTGTGAAACTGCGAAGAAATTGCGGGACATTCTCGAAAAAAATAAATGAGGGTGTTTCAACTCAGAAAGAAGCTCGCGTAGATACTCTTCGGGCAAAGTTCAATAGGTTCAGGAGAATCAGAAATGAAAGCTGTGAGCAAACTTTTGATCGCTTGAGTGACGTTGCAAATGATCTGCAAGGTCTCGACGCCAAAGCCATCACTCATCACGAAGTTGTGAAGAAACTGCTCTGATCTCTTGACAGTTCATTCAACACACTTGTCTTGATGATTAGCGAACGAGCTGATTTCAAAGTTCTCGAATCCGCTGATATCATGGAAAGGATAAACACCCACAAGGAACAAGAAGAAGAAGAAGAAGAAGAAGAAGAAGAAGAAGAAGAAGAAGAAGAAGAAGAAGAAGAAGAAGAAGAAGAAGAGAAGAAAGATCTCTATGGCTCAAGTCATTGCAAAAATCATGCTCCCAAGGCTATGGCCGATTCTTCCTAAGAAGGAAATGCTGAAGAAGATTCAGATGACCAGAAAGGATCAGCAAATATCTCGCGTTAATCACAAAAAGATTCTAGCACCTTCACAGGAAGAAACAGTTCCAGAAGAAAGGATCCAGCAACTCTGGCAGTTCAAAATCTTCATCAAAACCTACTGGAGATTACACCTGCTTCAAGTGCAAAAAGCCAGGACATTTCATTTTGGAATGTCCTCTCTAGGAAGCTGAAATCCGTGCCAGTGGAAGATATGATTCAGGAAACAACCATGGCAAAGGAAAGATCAAGAACTACGACTCCGATGATGAGAAGAAAACCAAGAAGTTCTTCAAGAAGAAGGACAACTCCGCCTCCAAGTATTCGTCAAGTTCTTCCTCAAGGAATCCCTCCAAGTCCTCCTCCAACCGCAAGAATACCTCTCGCAAGGCCAAGTCGTACATTGGCAAGGAGATGGACTCTGAGGAAAAAGAGTCATGTGACTCCAAAGAAGCTAATGAATCCGATGGGGATTCTGATTCCGACATGGCTGGTATACACTATTACAAGATGGTCCAAACGCGACACTACGATCAGAGACCCTTCGACGAAATTGTGTGCGATGCCATAATCGCAAATGGTGGTGTAAAGAACTGTCAGAAAAGGTGCAAAACGTTTGCGATGACGGATGCATTAAACACAGTTTAGATTTTAGTTGCATGTGCGATGCAGGGCATATGGTTCAGCTCAATTAACTGTTTGGGATGAGGAGGAACAAAAGAAACGGGCAGCCAGATGAAGGCGTGTGTGATATACAACATATGGTTCACTAGGATGAACTGTGTGTGATTAGGCAACACAATGGAAACGGTTCAACCGAACAAGATGTGTGTGATACGTGGCAAATAGGTTCGTAATCAGAAATGTGTGCGAAGACCAATAATAACATAGACGATTGCTACTAATAAGCCATGTGATTTGCTCTGTCGACAGTAGAATAACATGTATATATATATATAATAAACATCCAATTACATAAGTGACTATACAGATCATTCGCACACACCTCAATAAACAAATGCATGCATTCTAAAGTAGGAAAAATGATCATCTAGTCTGGGTGAGGTAGAAGACAATTCCTCATGTCAACAATCCGTCTGTACATCTCGTAGCTTGTGTACACGTCCATGGCCGCGTACTTGACATGTTGTTCATCCAGTCTCTCATGCCACACACTGTGCCAGGCGTTCCTGTCCTTATTGCTCTCATTCTTCATATTCATGTAGTAGGGGTCGATGATGGCCGAGGCGAGGTCAACCAGGGATTTCAGTTTGTTTTTGTTGCTGCCCCAGACCTTGTAGTGGCGCTGGATGTTGACAAGATTCAGGAATTTCAAGCCCGAAACCTTGAGTGCTTTTAGATTGTTGGTGGTGTCCACCGCAGCGAAACTGTAGTCGGAGCTGTTGCTAAACCTGGAGAAATGCTCGGAAGGCGTTGTGGCCAGGTGGTAGTGGTAGACGAGGACGTCATGTCGCACGCACAACTGGGCAACGACAACCTTCTGATCGTGCCCGGCACGACCCATGGTGTACTCGAGGTCGAAGCCGACCACTTGGTACTTGTCCTCGGCAAGGAACTGCTCCATAGTTTGGATGGAGCTCTCCACCGAGACCGGATCGTTCATGTACACCACCGAGAGAGCCTTCCACCTCATGTGGGTGTCCACGACATGTTGCATGGTGAACTGCACGCCGTTGTCGTCGTCGACCGCTGGGAGTGCCATTGGAGCCACGGGGAGCGTCATTGGAACCACTGGATGTCCTCTCTGTATGTGTCCTCATGGGTGTGCTTATTGTGTCATGTGAGACGAGAGATGAAGGTAACTGGCCGCAGGAATAAAAGGGGTCCGGGCGGTGTGGATTCTTGGCGCGTCCGCATGGCAGTTTTTGCAGCGGGTAACTGCATCGTCGCGCCGCGCCCGGCGCAACCGCATGCACACGAACGTGCGTGATCGTGCGCCGGCCCCAAACACTGGCAGCGCGCGTGGAGGGACTGTCACATCCCTAGTTCTGGCAATGCTTAGTGCTAGCATCTGGTGTTGCATCATGTCTAAATTTCAGTTAAACTTGAAATGGGGGATAATAAACCCTAGCAGCAAATGAAATTCAACCAGGTTCAAACTTAAATCTTTTCAAAGACCCCAAAATGCCCTTTGAAAATGTTCATGATTTATGATAAAGGTGAAAACCTCTGCCAAAAATGATGAGCATATTTCTTGGCCATTTATGGATTTTTGAATTAATTCATATTGTATTTGAGTTGGAGCAAATATATGTTATAAATATATTTAATGCTTAAATAATTCTGTTATTTTGTGAGGGGCTTTAGAATATTCCTTTCAGTCCCTGCAAAATTATCAGAAGAAACAAAAATGACTTAGTGCTTGAACTAAATCTAAACAGATTGAAACAAATAGAAAACGGTAACTAAAATAGAAAACAGAAAGGAGAAAGGTTTTACCTGGCGCTTACCCACAGCCTCGAGGCCCAGCACTGTGCAGCCCACCTGGCCTGGCCTGTGCCAGCCCAGCCCACCTCCACCTCCCCTGTCGTCTTCTTCCCTAGGCCAGTAGGCAGAGCGTGTGCTTGCCGCGTGCGCACACGCGCCCGAGCCACCTCCTGCCTGGCTGCCTGCGTCCGCGACGCCCTGGATGCCTCCATGCGTCGCCACGCGCCCCCCGACCTCTCTCTCTCACGCCCGCAGCTCCCCCCTCCTCTGGCTCCCTCTCCCTCTCTTCTCGAGCGCACCAGAGGGCACCGCCGTGCTCTACCACGGCCACCGGCCACCCCACGCCTCGCCGACGCGCCAAGAAGCCCCGCCTCGTTCCCCTCTTCCTCCTCACCAAGGCGGAAGGCGCCGGAAGCCCTGGTTGACGCCAGCTCCGCCATTCCCCTCCTCGGCCACCGAGGATCGCCACCGTCGATTTGCCGCCGTTGACGCCTCCCCCGAGCTGCCGACCTGCTCCCCGACCCTGCTATGAGATTCTGCTTCGAACCGCTCTTCTTCCCCATGTGTTTGCACCCTCTAGGCCATAGTTCCACCATGGCCGAAGCTCGCCTCCGCTCGAGCTTGTCGCCGGCGTCGCTCCGGCGACCATTTGGTCATCCCGTGCTACCTAACATGCTTACCACACCGCATAGTGCCTCGCTAGCACCTCAGTTCACGCGTTTGCATGCCGCAGCCCCAAACCCGTACATGGCCGAACTCCGGCGGCCGCAAAAGAGCTCGCCGCCGTCAGCTCCGGCCACCTCAGCTCCAGCCGATGCCGCCATTGGATGCGCGAGACTCTCAGCTTTCCGTAGCCGCAACCCACATCCAAAACCGAGCCTTGTGGGCGTTTTCCGAAGCCCTCCGCCGCGTCTGTCGTCGCCGGCGTCAAACCACCGGCGAGTTGACCTCGTTTGACCTAGGGTTTGACTCCCCTGGGTCAACGAAAGGTGGGCCTAGAGCCCTGCTAATTTTAGCTTAGCACTAATTAACTTTTAGTTAACCCAATAAGTCACTGACATGCGGGCCCAGGCCCCACTGACAGTTTAGTTAGTATTAACTTAACCCTGTTAATTAGTTATTTCACTGACGTGTGGGTCCCAGCCGCCAGGTTTGACCTGGGCTAGCGCCTTTGACCTGCTGATGTCACAGTGATGTAATGCTGACGCAGTAATCTGTTTTCTGGATTTTAAATAAATCAAAAGTGATTTATTTATTTTATGAAATATCCTAAACTTCTAAAAATCATAGAAAATAATCCATAACTCAGATTGAAAAGATCTATATATGAAAAATGATCAAAAAAAATCCAATCTATCCATTTACGCTACTTTCATGCATGATCAACCAACTTATACCCATTGAATAAGTGAAAACATGATAATGGCATTTTAAATGCTAAATATGGAGTTTGCATATGAACCCTTGGTCCATATGGACTTCATTTAAATTGTTGCTAGATGCATTAGTGCAAATCATAACATTATTGCCATGTCACATTCATGCATCATATTGTTGCATTGCATTGATTGTGTTTCCTCTCTATTGCCAGTGTTTGTCCCCTCTCAGTAGATGACGTTCCGACGATTTGATCGATGACACCGATGAAGAACTATACTATCTTCAGAAGTGCCAGGCAAGCAAAACCCCCTTGTTCATTCCGATACAATCCCACTCTCTCGCTCCTGCTCTCTTTTACTGCGTTAGGACAACAACGATTCATCTGTTACTTGTTGCGGTAGTTGAACCCCTAATCCTCTACATGACCTGTCATTGCCACAGTAAATAGATGAAACCCATTAGCATGAGTAGGAGTTGTTTGAGCCCTGATGTGCCTACTCATTCATGCTTGTTTGTCATGCCTGCTATTGCATAGAGTCGTGTCAGGTCTGATTCATCGGGGATGAATCGGAGGTGTGTGAACATGTCCTACTGTTGAGAGCTAAGTGTGTGAACATGTTTTGGTAAAGGTATCGATGCGAGGCTATGTAGGAGTACATGGTGGGTTGTTTCATTGAAGCCGTCCTTAGGAACTGAGTTCTGTGTTTGTGATCCATGAAACAACTACTACCACACATTGGGCCCTGAAATATGACCCCGCTCGACTTACTGACCCCTCTCGTCCTCTGTCCAGGAGTTGCAACTAGTTTCTGGTGTTTACAGGATATGTGTTAGCGGCCGTGCGTTGCACTATGATGCGGTAGATACACCGTGGCACGGTGTATCGGGCGCCCGTTTGGTGTCTCGGGAACCCTGCACACACATCGTTTGCGACTGTGAGCGAAACTCCGGCCGGATCTCCTCGCGGATGGAGTCCGAATAGGCGATAAACCTGGACTAGAGACTTGTGCGGTTAGTCAGGTCATGGTATACACCCACGTCGGCTTTCGCTTGAAGTCTGCCGAGCACATGTCGTGTGCAGACGCTAAGTGGTGGAAACATGTGTGACGAAGTACACCCCTGCAGGGTTATAAATGATCTATTCGAATAGCTGTGTCCACGGTAAAGGACTTCTGGGTTGCCTATAACAGTTCATAGACAAGTGAAAGTGGATACTCTAAAATGCGCAAGATAAGCGTGAGTGCTATGGATGGCGTTCTCGTACGGAGACGTGAGTGGATCCATAGTGGGGTATTGATATGGTGAATATGTGGACTCGTGTGCGCCACCTCAAAAGAGTTGCTTGCAGTCGTAGTTCAGGTTAGCCACTGAGTCAAAGCTGGCTTGCTGCAGTTAAACTCCACCACCCCCCTTGTTGATACCGATGCATATGTAGTTAGTTCTGATGTAAGTCTTGCTGAGTACAGTTGTACTCACGTTTGCTTAATTTATGTTTTGCAGAGAGACGTCAGTCTCGCTAGTAGTTCCGTGTGGACTCCGATGTTTAGCTTGATACCTCAGCTACGATCTTGTGCCCTCGGCAGGATCTGGTAGATAGTCAGGCTTCCAAGCCTTTTTTCATTTATAGATGTCTGTACTCAGACATGTTAAGCTTCCGCATGTGCTTTGATTTGTATGCTCTGAATGTTGGGTCATGAGACCCATGTTTGTAATATCTCTCTCCTCTGAGCCTATTGAATAAATACTTTGAGTCGTAGAGTTTTGTTGTGATGCCATGTTGTATTTACACATATCGAGCATATTGTGTGTATGATTGAAATGCTTGGTATGTGTGGGATCCGACAACCTAGTTGTTTATCCTTGGTAGCCTCTCTAATGGGGAAATGTAGTCTTGTGCTTCCATGAGCCATAGTAGTCTGCTACAGCCCGGTTCACCGGAGTCTTGCTAGCCCAGCACTACTGCTCCGAAACACTTGACTGGCCGGCATGTGATTCACTTCGTTCCTATGTCTGTCCCTTCAGGGAAATGTCACGCGGTGACATCCGGAGTCCTGCCTAGCCTGCTACAGCCCGGGTTCCCGAAGTCCTGTTAGCCCAGTGCTACAGCCCGGATTCGCACGCTGCTGACCGACATGCTCGATGTTGATTCATGTATGCCTGTCCCCATAAGTTAGTGCCACTTTGGGTTCATGACTAGTCATGTCGACCCGGGTTCTCTGTCATATGGATGCTAGCGACACTATCATATACGTGAGCCAAAAGACGCAAACGGTCCCGGGCCATGGTAAGGCGACACCCATGGGAATACCGTGCGTGAGGCCGCAAAGTGATATGAGGTGTTACAGGCTAGATCGGTGTGACCTAGAATCGGGGTCCTGACAAGGACGAGGGCAAAGCACCCGGAGGGACGCGAGAGTAGAGCGCGCGCGGCGGGACGCGAGAGCAGAGCGCGCCGTGGCCGCCTGAACCACAAGCAACCACACGCATAGAGCAGTTGAACACACAGGAAATGGTCGCCTACAAGCCCGCCGACAGTTGCCTCGTTGCGTAGAGAGTGGCCGTGTACTACCACTATAGTCCTCTTTATATTCTGTGCCATACTTCGGCCTTAAATTTAACCAACAAAATGTTAATGCATGTTATAAAAATTATATAATTGGAAACTATGTTCAAATACAAATCCAACTATATAATCTTTGGTGACATCCATTCGTATTTTATTAGTTAAATCATACTTATAAACCATGACGGGAGTATAGTAGGTAATTAAATCGCAAACGTTTTTTATTAACTGTATGTGTATGTGGCCTTTCGTCCTCCTCTTGCACGTCTTGTCACCCCGCTGCCGCAGACGGCTTACAACGCAAGCTTGCGCAATGCGCGGGGGCGTTCTTTTGGCCAAAAGGTGGCGCCAATGAATCGTCGGTGAGCCTGTTCCCGTGCAAGCTATCCATCCGACTCGATGAAATCCCCCAAGATCCCAATGCTTACCGGCCTGCTATAAAAACCCTCACGGCCGGTGAGTCCTGCGTCGCATTTTCCCCTCCCTCCCTGTAGCTTATCTAGTCTGCTTCTTCCACAATCGCCAATGGCACCGGTCCATCGTCGTCGCTCAGCCACTCCGCCGTCATCATAGGACAACTCCACCTGGGAGGCTACACCGCGGCGATGGCACAGTCCTCGGCGTAGTGTAGTGCGCGTGGTGTCCTTGTTGGGTGTACGCGGAACACCCACCACACGCTCCACCGTCGGTGCCCGTCGGCAGTTGTTGCCAGCAGCCGTTGCCGCCACACCACTGTCGAAAGCCAGGGCCATCGTCCTCTCTGTCGCAGCGGCCTGAAGGAGGGCGGTGGCCGTCGTGGCCGCCACCCCACTGCCGGCCGCCGTGGCCATCGCCCGCTCCGCCACCGCAGCCCGAAGGCGGGAGGTGGTGGTTTTGGCCGCCACCCCGTCGTCAGCCGCCGTGGCCGCCAGCCCACCGTCAACCGCCGGGGTCATCACCCGCTCCGCCACGGCCGCCCGAAGCCCCCAAGACCGGAGCTTCAGATGCCTTCCAGGGTTTCCGGGTTTCATCGTGTGAATTGTTTGGTTCTTTGCATTCATCCTTGCATCATGTCATTTTTTAACTCATCTAAATAAATTGCATAGATCTTTTGATCTATTTAAATTGAGGGAACTCACATGGTGATTTCTCTATATAACATATCCTCCCGATAGTAGGGAGCTATATTCAATATTTCTTTAATTTGAAATTAACCATAACACATTTATAAAAATCCCAATGCCTTTGTTATCACAACTCTTGGCCTCTAACTTTGCCTTATATCTTTTCTTCATTTTCCCGAGCAACTCCTAAATCCGGAACATTTTTGAACCTTCCCAACACTCACTTCCTATTCAAACCATTTGATTTTAAATCAAATGAGTTTGAATTTAAACTCTCAAAAATGCCCACTCCATTTTTCTTGGAACATGCACATTTTTGCGAGTCCGGGAAATTTATCGCCGTGTCCAAATCCTGTCTCCACCCTTCTTTTCTTTTTCTTTCCTTTGTTTTTTTCTTTTCTGGGCAGTAGAAGAGATATTAAGAGGGAGAGGGATCCCAGGCCCAGCCGTGGTCGGCAGCCCAGCCAGGCCGACCAGCCTCCCAGGCCCATATGCCCCTCCTAGGCCCGCACCCCTCCTAACCCTAGTCGCTCCCTTGCCCGATCCACCCCCTCATCCCACGACCCCCTCGTCCTCTCCCTCGCGATCCCCTTGCGCCACCACTCCCTCCTCTCGTTTTCTCCCTCTCCATCGCTCGTGTAGCCACCCGCAGGAGAGGAGAGGAGTGAGACCCCTCAAACCTACCCCCCGCGGTCCCGTGAGCTCGCCGCCCTCGACCCGGCTCGCCCTCGACGTCCCCTCGCTGGAGCCCTTCCTCCGCCTCTGCACCGGTCTTCCACGACAGCCTCGCCGCGCCCTCAAGCGCCTTGCCTCCCGCAGTGGGTCCAGGACCTCCCTCGCCGCCTCCTCCTCTACTCGGAGCCACCGCATCGTTAGCTTCGTCGCCAGGGTAGGAGCCCCTCGACCCGTCTGTCCTCGGCCCTGCCTCTGCTTAGCGCAGCCGCCTCTCCGCCGTCGTCGAGCGCGCCATGGACCCTGTTTCCACTACCTCGAGCTCCGCCCGCCGTCCTTCTCTGCTGCCTTGGCCACCGGTGACCAGAGCAACCATGTGTGTCCTTCCCGTCCCTGCCGTCCCTGCCGCTGGATTAGGCCTGCTCCGCCCGGCTCCTCTCGCCTCGACTGTCCGCACTCACTTCCTGCCGCAGGGTCTCGTCTCTGCTTCGATCAAACGCACGAAGCTATCACCGCCCGCTTCGTCAGTTTCAGTATGCGAGCGCTGCTCGCGTGACCGCACCGTGAACCGCCTGAGTTCGACCACCTCTGCAACCTCCTGTTGCTGTTTGTGTACCTCCACTTTCTGTTGCGGTTGACCCCAAGGTTGACCACAGAACAGGAAATAACACCAAGTACCCGTCAACAAGGACCGCCAAGCATCTTCTCTGTGATTTTCTGCCAAGTACCACAACGACGCGTCAAGTGTACCTCTACCGCCATCTTCGGAATCGCTAAGAACGTCAAGTACCATGACGATCGATGCATCATACCACTACCTTTGTCGTGTACATCTACTGTCGCCGAAGACCCTTGAACGCCTATCGTCACCCCGAGGTCGTTGGATTCGACAAGTACCTCTTCGAGACGACCGAGTACCACTACCTCGACCCTCGAAGACCCCGTGGACGTCAAGTTCCTTGTCATGTACCACTACCGTCGACGTGTATGACTACTATGTGAATGTGTACCCGACGACCCCGTAGCCCTATGTTGCGCCAAGTACCCCCTCGTTGGCCCGAACATCTACGGAAACTCGTCCAAGATAAACATGTACCACTACCTCGCCGAGATCGCGAGAACCTCTAGCGTCGACCCTGGAGCATGCAAGTACAACTACCGTCGAGGACCGATAGCACCACTACTTCTACTATCATCGTGGAATGACTACTTCCTCTACTTCCCTCGACGAACCCGAACCAACCCGATTACACGCTTCGAAGGTATAACCCCGAGACGATACCCGTGAATGAATGTTGTGTGATGTATGAGTTGTACCCTATGTTTGCACTGTGTCCGAGTTGATCTTTGCGAGTTCCTCGTTGCCTTGCCATCGACATGTGGGAACCTGGTATCCGAGAGCACCCCATCATCTTGCATGACACACTCACACCCACTTCCTTTTGCATCGGTATCCCGATGAGCTACCGGATCGTCGGAATGTTGCCGTGGCATCATTTGCGGTTTCATTGCCATTGCACCCCTTTCGTTTCCGCCACGATGACAAATGCCTCATACATTATCATGTCGACATTTTCATAAACTTGCATAAACTTGCAATGTCATCCGCATCATGATAACAACATTTAAAATGGTTAAAATTGTTGTTTGCATTAAATTGCTATATGCATATGGGGATTCACTGGAATTGCTGTGTGTTAATTTCCAGCCTCATTTGAACTTGCCTAAATAGATAATTTCTTTATGCTTCTCCTCTTGCCATGTTTAACAACATTTAATATTGTTGAGTACCTAAACGAGAGAGAACTAAATAATTTGTGTGGTGTTCCGTCAATATGCAACTTGTTGCATATTGAGCTTCACTTAACTTGTAGTTTTGTTTGTGCCCTTTGCCATGCCATGCATATTTAAACCGCACATGCATCATACTTGATTGTGCATCATGCCATGTTTATGTAGTGTTTGTTCATCATGTTGTTTGCTTCTTTCCGGTGATGCTTCTTCGGGTTGGTTCCGTTAACGTCGCGTTTGTGAGGATCCGTTCGACTACGTCCGTTTGTCTTCTTCATGGACTCGTTCTTCTTCCTTGCGGGATCTCAGGCAAGATGATCATACCCTCGAAATCACTTCTATCTTTGCTTGCTAGTTGCTCGATCTATTGCTATGCCACGATACCTACCACTTGCTATATCATGCCCCCATATTGCCATGTCAAGCCTCTAACCCACCTTTCCTAGCAAACCGTTGTTTGGCTATGTTACCGCTTTGCTCAGCCCCTCTTATAGTGTTGCTAGTTGCAGGTGAAGATGGAGTTTGTTCCTTGCTGGAACATGGATTTTGTTTGGGATATCACAATATCTCTTATTTAATTAATGCACCTATATACTTGGTAAAGGGTGGAAGGCTCGGCCTTATGCCTGGTGTTTTGTTCCACTCTTGCCGCCCTAGTTTCCGTCATACCGGTGTTATGTTCCTTGATTTTGCATTCCTTAGGCGGTTGGGTTATAATGGGAACCCCTTGACAGTTCGCCTTGAATAAAACTCCTCCAGCAAGGCCCAACCTTGGTTTTACCATTTGCCACCTAAGCCTTTTTCCCTTGGGTTCTGCAGACTCAAGGGTCATCTTTATTTTAAACCCCCGGGCCAGTGCTCCTCTGAGTGTTGGTCCAAACTAGAGTCCTTTGCAGCGCCCCCTCGGGGAAACTCGAGGTTTGGTTTTAGTTGTATGGAGCGCTCATCCGGTGTGCCCTGAGAACGAGATATGTGCAGCTCCTATCAGGATTTGTCGGCACATCGGGCGGCTTTGCTGGTCTTGTTTTACCATCGTCGAAATGTCTTGTAACCGGGATTCCGAGTCTGACCGGGTCTTCCTGGGAGAAGGAATATCCTTCTTGACCGTGAGAGCTTGTGCTGGGCTAAGTTGGGACACCCCTGCAGGGTTTTGAACTTTTGAAAGCCGTGCCCGTGGTTATGGGCAGATGGGAATTTGTTAATGTCCGGTTGTAGAGAACTTGACACTTAACTTAATTAAAATGCATCAACCACATGTGTAGCCGTGATGGTCTCTTGTCGGCGGGGCCCGGGAAGTGAACACGGTCTTGTGTTATGCTTGAACATAAGTAGTTTCAGGATCACATCTTGATCGCTTCTAGTTCACGACCGTTGCTTTGCTTCTCTTCTCGCTCTTATTTGCATATGTTAGCCACCATATATGCTTAGTGCTTGCTGCAGCTCCACCTCACTACCTTTTCCTACCCATAAGCCTAAATAGTCTTGATCGCGAGGGTGTGAGATTGCTGAGTCCCTGTGGCTCACAGATTACTTCCAAAACCAGTTGCAGGTGCCATTGATACCAGTGCAGATGGCGCAATTGAGCTCAAGTGGGAGCTCGATGAGATCTTGTTCATTGTTTTGTTTCATTTCTGTTGATCAGTAGAGGAGCCAGTCGGGGCAATTGGGGATCTTTTGCATTAGGGGTAGTCTTCTTTTATTTTGGGTCCATAGTCAGACCTTGTTTGTATTCTCGATGATGTAATGCTATATTTATGTATTGTGTGAAGTGGCGATTGTAAGCCAACTCTTTATCCCTTTCTTATTCAGTACATGGGTGTGTAAAGATTACCCCTCTTGCGACATGCCTACAATGCAGTTATGCCTCTAAGTCGTGCCCCGACATGTGGGAGATATAGCCGCATCGTGGGTGTTACAAAGGGCTTGCTTCCGAGTGAGCCCGCGCAGCTTACAACTTGCATGCTTCTCGGTGAGCCTGTGCATTCAAGGACAGCTTGCACGCCTCTCGGTCAGCCTGCGCACCGGACTGCGCTCGCACACCTCCCGTTCAGTCAAGGTCAAGCAGCTGTCCGCACAACACCTCCTACAGCCATTAAAGCCAAGACACGTGGCATCACATGAATGGTTAACAGAACGCACACGGTTTGAATTATATAAACGTTTGAGATATTAAAGTGGTAGCTATTTTTTCAAAACACCATTGTTGGCTGTCATTATTCGAGTGCGCCTTCTCTCAAAATGGACATGAAAAATACCACGGCATGTCGGGTGCCATTCCATGATAGAGTGCCAAGTTTCATGAATTTCAGACGAGTTTTGGATTTACTAGAGTTAAAAAATAAAGTATCTCAACATTTTGCCGGCAATCAACGGTGCCCTGGTGTTTGAAATTCATTCCCATTTCTTGCATGGCACCTAAGCATGCACCCAAGGACACAAATTTGATTTTTCAACCAATTTATATGCACTGGAGCATGTGCATGTAGTTCAAATTTGAATTATGCACATAAATGCATTAAAAACTTAGTTAAAGCATAAAAATGTCCAAATGAACCCCGAAAAATCACAAAAATTGACACAACACTCCTGCTGTTCTATATTGACACGAGAAAAAATTTGAAAGCAATAAGAGGCAATGGATATCATTTCGTCCCCAAAGGTGGGACGTTCCCTACCGAAACCATCATGCTTGTTGTGAGAAGCTTTGGTTTGTGAGAAGCATATACCCAAACCTGCCCCAAATGGGACAATTTTTTTTACCACGACATGTTGATGCCGCTCCATGATAGCATGCAAAGTTTCATGAATTTCTGACGAGTTTTGGATTTACTAGAATTTAAAAACCAGGCATCTCAATGTTTTGCTGGCAATCAACGGTGCCCTGGTGTTTGAAATTCATTCCCATTTCTTGCATGGGACCTAAGCATGCACCCAAGGACACAAATTTGTTTTTCCAACCAATTTATATGCACAGGAGCATGTGCATGTAGTTCAAATTTGAATTATAAACATAAATGCATTGAAAACTCAGTTAATGCATAAAAATGTTCAAACGAACCCTGAAAAATCACAAAAAATGACACAACACTCCTATTGTTCTATGTTGACACGAGAATTTTTTTGGAAGCAATAAGAAGCAATGTATATCATTTCGTCCCCAAAGGTGGGACGTTCCCTACCGAAACCATCATGATTGTTGTGAGAAACTCTGGTTTGTGAGAAGCATATACCCAAACCTGCCCCAAATGAGACAAATTTTTTACCATGGCATGTTGTTGCTGCTCCATGATAGAATGCCAAGTTTCATGAATTTCAGACAAGTTTTGGATTTACTAGAATTTAAAAATAAAGTATCTCAACATTTTGCCGGCAATCAACGGTGCCCCGGTGTTTGAAATTCATTCCCATTTCTTGCATGGGACCTAAGCATGTACCCAAGGACACATATTTGATTTTTCAGCCAATTTATATGCACTGGAGCATGTGCATGTAGTTCAAATTGGAATTATGCACATAAATGCATTAAAAACTCAGCTAAAGCATAAAAATGTCCAAATGAACCCCGAAAAATCACAAAAATTGACACAACACTCCTGTTGTTCTATATTGACACGAGAAAAAAATTTGAAAGCAATAAGAGGCAATGGATATCATTTTGTCCCCAAAGGTGGGACGTTCCCTACCGAAACCATCATGCTTGTTGTGAGAAGCTTTGGTTTGTGAGAAGCATATACCCAAACCTGCCCCGAATGGGACAAAAAAAATTTACCACGTCATGTCGATGCCGCTCCATGATAGCATGCCAAGTTTCATGAATTTCTGACGAGTTTTGGATTTACTAGAATTTAAAAACCAGGCATCTCAATGTTTTGCTAGCAATCAACGGTGCCCTGGTGTTTGAAATTCATTCCCATTTCTTGCATGGGACCTAAGCATGCACCCAAGGACACAAATTTGTTTTTTCAACCAATTTATATGCACTGGAGCATGTGCATGTAGTTCAAATTTGAATTATGCACATAAATGCATTGAAAACTCAGTTAATGCATAAACATGTCCAAACAAACCCCGAAAAATCACAAAAATTGACACAACACTCCTGTTGTTCTATGTTGACACGAGAAAATTTTTGGAAGCAATAAGAGGCAATGGATATCATTTCGTCCCCAAAGGTGGGACATTCCTTACCGAAACCATCATGCATGTTGTGAGAAGCTCTGGTTTGTGAGAAGCATATACCCAAACCTGCCCCAAATGGGACAAAAAATTTACCACGACATGTTGATGCCGCTCCATGATAACATGCCAAGTTTCATGAATTTTAGACAAGTTTTGGATTTACTAGAATTTAAAAACCAGGTATCTCAATGTTTGCGGCCGAGTGACGGTGGCAGGGTGTTTGGCGTTTATTCCCATTTCTTGCATGGGACCTAAGAAGGCAACCAAGGACACAAATTTGAATTGTCAACTAATTTATATACATTAGAGCATGTGCCCGTAGTTCAAATTTGAATTATGCACATGAATGCATAGAAAACTCAGTTAATGTATAAAAATGTTCAAGCGAACCCCCAAAAATCCCAAAAATTGACACAACACTCATGTTGTTCTATATTGACACTAGGAAATAATTTTATATCGAAAAGAGGCAACAAATATTGTTTCGTCCACAAAGGTGAAATGTTCCCTACTGAAACCATCACACTTGTTGTGAGAAGCTCTGGTTTATGAGAAGCTTATACCCAAACCTGCCCCAAATGGGACAAAATTTTTGCCACGACATGTTGATGCCGCTCCATGATAGCATGCCAAGTTTCATGAATTTTGGACGAATTTTGGATTTCCTAGAATTACAAAAGCAAGTATGTCGACGTTTGCTGGAGAGCCATGGTACCATGGTGTTCGAATTTCATCCCCATTTCTTGCATGGGAGATAAGCATAAACCCATGGACACATATATGATTTTACAACCCATGTTGGTGCACCGGAGCATGTGCATGTAGTTTAATTTTGAATTGTTCACCTGAAATGGCTATAAAACCAATTTAGTGTATAAAATGTTTAAACAAACCCTGAATAATTCCAATTCTTTTACGACACACATATAGTTGCATGTTCACTCCAGATAAAAGGTCTAGCAATTCAAACACCATCTATTACTGCGGTGACCCCATTATGTAATTCAAATCAAGATGAAAAATCAAGTAGATCGCACATAGTTTATTATCACCAACCATGTGAGATGTAGGAAAAAATATCCTGGAGCACCGTTGGTGTATAGTACGCCTATGGCTTGCGCGAGAAGGTGCGTCGGCTACAGTCCACAGCCGGCGTCTCAAGCACACGAGCTCGCTCCCCAAATATAATTTCACTGTTCAATCATTACCGATGAAAGATGGGCATGTGGACCCACGTCGTGAGGGCAACTTTGGTGGCCCACTCAGGCAAGAGCGCGGCCGCAGCCGCCATGCGCGTGCTAACAAGGTGCATGAGCGCGGTCGCAATCTGCAACCGGGTGGCAAAGGCAGCCCAAACGGCCGCTGTTGCTTCTCAGGTGACGGAAGCAACATCTACCTCGGGGATAGCAACTGGCGAGAGTGGCACAACAGCTGCCCGTTCTGCAGCGGCGGCCTTAGCCCTGATGGAGGCTGCCCACGACCATGTTGAGGCCACCCACGCCCAGCTCCTGGCAGTCGCCGCACAAATCGAACGAAGCTTCTCCGACAACGGTCGACAACCCACGACCGAAGAGCTGGCAATCGTTGAGAGCGTTCGAGCAACCGTCCGTTCCTCCACCGAATACCTTGCAACGACGGAGCCCGTCCAAGCCCAGATCACATCTGCCCTTGCCCAGCTCGTGGTGCCTTTTCCAAAGAGATGGCGGACGCGGATGGCGAGATGCTTGCTGAGTATGGTGCGATGGATGCCATGGAGCCCCTTCCCCAGGAGACCGTCGGGCGCGAGCTGGACATGGAGGTGGCGGCGGAGATCGACGAGCACCAGCCATCGTAGTACTCTTTGTTTTGTTTAATTAAGAGCATCGGTCTTTAATTTGTTAGAGTAATGTTTAGGTCAGCTAGCTCTTTTTAATTGCTAAACTTGCTCGACTAAGAAGTGTGGGTGTGCTGTAGTCTCCTTTGTGTACCCAAATTATGCAATGACGTGGATGACCACTATAACCATGGAAATTTGAACCAAAATTTTTGACGTTCAAACTCATCACACATAGGTTAAGCTATCTGAATCGTTTGTGATGTTCACATATCATACACAATTCTGAATAAGGGACCGTGTCTGATGACACTTTGTGCACCAGTTTTTTTGCTGAAGCGATTCCAAATTTTCGGCTTCTGCGGAAATATCTACCTCCCCGCCCCCTTACCAAAATCCACATTTCCCCTGTTTTCGCCTTCCTTTCCAAGTTGAAACCTTCACTCCTTGCTTTCAGCACCGCCTCCTTGTCGGCGACCCTCCTTCATGCTGCTCGGCCTCATCTATCCAGGCAGGTAATCCACACCGACCCCCATCCTTCTCCTCCTTCCACATCACACATGCCCCGACTGCCGGCGCGAGCACGACACCTTCCACCCAAATCACCGACCCCTCCACCAAATAAGTGCCGCCCTAAGCCATGGTGCATGCAGTATAGCCAGGATCTCAAGGAGGATTTGGCAGCGGAGAAGCAAATCACGGCCGCACGCGCGGATGAGGTCGCGATGGCTGCCATTCGTGCCGACCCCCAGATCTTGGAGGAGCACCTTGCCATTTGCTAGCTATGCCGGCTAAGCATGCTCGGTTTACCCGTTGCGTGTGCTGCTCCTACCTTTCCTTCACAAATTCTAGCGAATTGTGCTATCTAATTTTACCATGCAATCTGTTGCTCTAGTGTATATGTTCTATATGTCATGTAGTGTGGTGCTCACTTATTAACTGTTTTGTTAATTAGTTGTCATCTTTAGTTAACTGTTTGGTTCAATTCTGCAAATGTGTTGTTCTATTCTTCAGGCTACAATTTTGTATTGTCTTCCATGTGAGAAATAAATCAAATTTATCTTTACAAAATACATGAGAAATGAATACAATTGCTATATTTCCAAGTTGTCAAGCATGCTTGGTTTGATTATACATTGTGCATGTGGTGCTCAGTTAACGTTTGGTTCATTTATGTTGTGGTGTTTAGTTAACTATTTGGTTCAATTCTGCAATGTGATGTTCAATAGTTGTGGGTGCATTCTGTTATTGTATACCATGTGAGGAATAAATTGAATTTGGTTGTAGTAAATACATGAGAAACAAATACAATTGCTACAAATGGCTGTAGTTAACTGTTTGGTTAACTGTCTGATCTTCTATCAGGAGTATGTTATATTGTGCAATGTGGTGCTCAGTTAATGTTTGGTTCATTTGTTGTGGTGTTTAGTTAACTGCTTGGTTCGATTCTGCAATGCGATGTCCAATTGTCGTGGGTAGAATTTTGTATTGTTGTGCTTGTGAGGAATAAATCAAATTTGGCTGCACTTAATACATGAGAAACATATACAAGGGCAATATTTTCTAGTTCTTAATCATGCTTGGTTTGGATAAATGGGTTTTCCATGTGGCTTGAATGAATCTGATGAATCTGCAATGTGCTTATTTTTCATCAACATATTTTACTGATAGTATGCGAACCCTTACTTAACTTGATGACTAACTACCTTATATGTGTTGCAGGGAAACAATGGGAAGCATTGAGGTTTATAATCGAGGTTAGCATGTGCATGGTCCGTTGTCTAATAGCACATTATTGTGCAATTGCAGGAACCATTCTAATATTTTGGTTTTTAACAATTTGGTCTAGCACATGTTGGTCCTGCTGTCAGAGGTTTTGACCCACTGTTTGACCCTTTTTGCATATGGGGAAATGAGTTGTCCATGAATATCAATCAAATCAAGAAACTCAGAAAGATTGTTAGGATAAGTAAATTAGCGACAAAAAACAACAAGATCTTTGTCTGCACAATGAAGAAGACATTAGTACACTACAAGATGGTACTAACTATTATACCCTGTCTTTTTTAATTCCTTTGCCCCATTTCCAATATAGAGAATATATTTATGCACATCCTTGTTTTCAGGCCTTTCCAAAGCAGTTCACTGATGATTACCTCTCAAACCACCTCTTTGGTCAGGAGGCGAGGAAGGTTTTCATACAACACCCACGATTCAATATTGAAGTGTTCCTGAAGAGGATGAAGGACGGACGGTCAATCATCCACATGCATTGGCCTAAAGTTGCAAAGACATTCAACATGAATGAAGGCTCAATATTCGCCTTCCGCTTCAGCAGTTTTCCAGATGAGATGCATTTGTCTATATACCATCTATGATGCTAATTTCGAAAGGTTCTACATGTTGCATGTGAAACTTGGTGCTGGTGCAGTTGTGTAACAGGGTAGCTGAGTGCTAAAGCTATATCATGTTGTACTCTGATGTATTTCAATTATGAAATTTTGCTTCCTTAATATGGAAATGAAATATATTATGTGCTTAATATGAATGTCAATTAGATTAATAAATGGATTATTAATAATAGGGCAATTAGCCTGCTAATGGCAAATTAGCCTGCTGATTGGGTTTTGCTATTGCAAATGGTTATTGAAAAAATACCATGGGCAATAACCTCAGGCAACGCACACAGTTTCTAGGAATAAACCCTGTTGGATCAATGAACAATCACACATGACTTTCTCTTGAAAACTGTTTGCGTTAGGCTACCATGCGCAAACGTTTACCACATAAAAACTATGTGTGATGGACAGCCTTTGCCACATAGTTTCTTCTACGGAACGTGTGTGATACATTCAATAACGCAAACGATTTAACAAGAAAAATTGTGTGTGATGTACCTGTGAACGGAAATGTTTTCCTTGGAGCGACTATGTGGGATGTACATACGAATGGAAACATTTAGCGGGGACTGACTGTGTGGGATGTACTTGCGACCGGAAACAATTTCGCCTGTATAATTGTATTTTCTTAGCTCTACTGTATGTATTTCCGTATTTGAGCGCTCGCCGGTCGCACACGACCTTATTTTTGCCGAGTGTGTGCGCCAGGAGGGCATATCCCTGACGGCTGCTGGGTCGTGTGGGAAGGACCCCCCTATCGCCCACACTCACTAGGCGACGGTTCCAAATGCCGTCGCGGAAAGGGGTTAAAAACTGTTTGTATATCACCGACACGCACCAATGATAGCATGTGCCTCCACCCCTGCATCAACCTTCTCCGAGAATCATTCCTGCCTACTGTCTACTACTTAATGGCCAAAGCGTTGAAAGAAAAGGTATCCTTCAAACATCACAAGATTCACTCCAGTGATCAATATTCTTCGGATGAGGATGACCATGCTAAACTGATCAAAAATGCTAATATACAAAAAAAATCTCTTGAGAAAATTGAGAAAACCCTCAAGAAATCTGAAGGGTTGTTGGTTGAGGAGATGGAGAAAAATTAATCATTGACAGAAAAGCATTCTGCTCTCATGTCACGAATGGAAGAACTGTGAAATCGTCATGATTTTCTCTCGGCCGACCACAAGAGATTGACATATGATTACCTGAAAATGAAATAGGAACTCGAGTCACTGAGAGAGGCTCATGATGACTGATCAGAGAAAATTCTCTTGCCACCTAACAACTCAAAGAGAAACCTGAAGTGTTTGTACCACCTTGCTTAAAATGCCTTGAACGCAACAATGCTGAATCAAATGCGGATCTTCTGTGAATGCTAACCCCTCTGTCAAAGAAAATAGTTTTGTGTCTGATGAGAATGCTAGGTTGAAGGATCTTCTTTAGTCAGGAATGTTCAAATATCTCAAAGGGCATCAAACCATGTGTGATCTTCTGAAGAAATCCATTCTTCACAAAAATCCTAGGAAAGAAGGGATTTGTTTCGAAAGGAAACTGAATGAAAATGGCTCCTACTGGGAACCTGATCAATATCCTCGCACTCTGTGGGTGCCTACCAAGAGCAAAATGGTCGATCCAACTTTGGTTTCGGGATATGACTCTCCTATCCCTAAATACTCTTATGATGATTCTTTGGACAACTATAAGATGTTCAAAAACCAACGTGGTGAGGCTGTTGCTCGCTATGTTGGACCAAACAACAGGAATGCCCCCCCAAAGAAAGCTATCTGGGTGCCCAAGAAAACTATTAAAGCATTGCCTATTACTACTTTACTAACCATGTAGGCAGAAAATGCTTGTTACTTCCTTGAAAAAGTTCGACAGAATGAATACATGCATACCTCATTCAACCACTATACTCATCCATCTGGAAAGAATTTCAACGCTTATTATTTTGATTGTGCTCGCACTTCTTCGAGTAACAATTATGGTTATTGAAATAAATCATATCCTGCTCGCTCTTTTGTTTTGAAGCCACCTGCAAAGATGTGTGTGGTTAAGAAAGCCTAATTCTTCTACAGGACTATGTCTTTGGGTGTACCGAATGGATAATGGATAGTGGATGCACTAGTTATATGACCGGAGGCAAGTCGTTGTTTGTCAACCCCAACTTAACTGCTTCATCTCTGAAGTATGCGAGAACAACAAAGGAAAGGTAATTGGATTAGGTAAGATTGCTATATCTAAAGACAAGAACATTGATGACGTTTTACTTGTTCAGTCTCTTGGATTCAATCTCATGTCAGTTAGCAAGATTTGTGATCTAGGCATGCTAGTTCTATTTTCTATTTCCAAATGCATCATCTTTATGGCCTCTGACAATTCCTTCGTCTTTGATGGAAATAGAAAAGGTGATTTATATATTGTGGATTTCTCTAAGGGTCCCTAAGTCCAAACTTGTTTGCTTGCAAAAGCAACCGAAGGATGGTTGTGGCACCGAATACTTGGTCCATGCAGGTATGAGCAATTTGCAGACTCTCGTGAAGAAAAATCATCTCCATCGCATTCCTGATGTAAAATTCGATAAGGATCATCTCTGTGGTTCACGTGAGGCCGGTAAATTGGCCAAGAAGCATCATTCGTCAAAAGATGTTATAACCACTAATATGTAACGTATATATAATTTTTGATTGTTACATGCTATTATATTATCTGTTTTGGATGTTTTATATGCATTGATATGCTATTTTATATTATTTTTGGGACTAATCTGTTAACCTGGAGCCCAGTGCCAGTTTCTATTTTCCTTGCTTTTGAGCTTCGCAGAAAAGGAATACCAAACGGAATAAAACCTTCGAGATGATTTTTCTTGGACCAAAAGACACCCAGGAGACTTGGAGTGCAAGTCAGAAGAGCCACGAGGTGGCCACTAGGGTGGAGGGCGTGAAGGAAATATGCCCTAGAGGCAATAATAAAGTTGTTATTTATATTTCCTTATATCATGATAAATGTTTATTATTCATGCTAGAATTGTATTAACTGGAAACTTGATACATGTGTGGATACATAGACAAAACACAGTGTCCCTAGTAAGCCTCTACTAGACTAGCTCTTTAATCAAAGATGGCTAAGTTTCCTAACCATATACATGTGTTGTCATTTGATGAACGAGATCAAATCATTAGGAGAATGATGTGATGGACAAGACCCATCCGTTAGCTTAGCATAATGATCGTTAAGTTTTATTGCTATTGCTTTCTTCATGACTTATACATATTCCTTTGACTATGAGATTATGCAACTCCCGGATACCGAAGGAATACCTTGTGTGCTATAAAACGTCACAACGTAACTGAGTGATTATAAAGATGCTCTATAGGTATCTACGAAGGTGTTTGTTGGGTTGGCATAGATCGAGATTAGGATTTGTCACTCCGAGTATCGAAGAGGTTTCTCTAGGCCCTCTCGGTAATGCACATCATAATAAGCCTTGCAATCAATGTGACTAATGAGTTAGTTGCTGGGTGATGCATTACGGAATGAGTAAAGAGACTTGCCGGTAACGAGATTGAACTAGGTTCGGAGATACCGACGGTCGAATCTCGGGCAAGTAACATACCAATGACAAAGGGAATAACGTATGTTGTCATTATGGTTTGACCGATAAAGATCTTCGTAGAATATGTGGGAACCAATATGAGCATCCAAGTTCCGCTATTGGTTATTGACTGGAGAGGAGTCTTGGTCATGTCTTCATAGTACTCAAACCCATAGGGTCCGCACGCTTAATGTTCGATGATGATTTGTATTATATGAGTTAATGTGATTTGGTGACCGACGGAGTCCCGGATAAGATCATAGACATGACAAGGAGTCTCGAAATGATCGATAGGTAAAGATTGATATATTGAATGATAGTATTTGGACACCAGAAGTGTTCCGGAATGTATCGGGTACATATCGGAGTACCAGGGGGGTTACCAGAACCCCCCGGGGGAAGATATGGGCCATATGGGCATAGGAGGGAGGCACACCAGCCCACAAAGGGGTGGCGCGCCCCCCAGGGACTAGGAGAGGGGCGGTGCCCCCTTTCCTTCTCCCCTCTCTCTCTTGTCCCATTTCCCCCCTCCGGTAAAAGGAAAGGGGGGCCAAATCCAACTAGGAGCCCAAGTAGGATTCCTCCTACTTGGGCGCGCCTAGGGCCGGCCTCCTCCCCCTCCCTCCTTTATATACGTGGGTGGGGTACCTACAACACACATCAATTGTTCCAAGCCGTGTGCGGCGCCCCCCCCCTCCAAAGTTTACGCCTCCGGTCATATTCACGTAGTGCTTAGGCGAAGCCCTGCGCGGATCACTTCACCATCACCGTCACCACGCCGTCGCGCTGACGGAACTCTCCCTCGATATTTTGTTGGATCAAGAGTTTGAGGGATCTCATCGACTTGAACGTGTGCAAAACTCGGAGGTGCCGTACGCTTGGTGCTTGATCGGTCGGAATGAGAAGAAGTTTGACTACATCAACCACGTTAAACAAACGGTTCCCCTTTTGGTCTACGAGGGTACGTGGACACACTCCCCCCTTATCATTGCTATGCATCTCCTAGATAGATCTTGCGTGAGCGTAGGAAATTTTCGAAATTGCATGCTATGTTCCCCAACAGTGGAATCCAAGCCAGGTCTATGCGTAGATGATATGCACGAGTAGAACACAAAGAGTTGTGGGAGGTGATCGTCATACTACTTACCACCAATGTATTATTTTGATTCGGCGGTATTGTTGGATGAAGCGGCCCGGACCAACTTTACATGACCACGTTCATGAGACCGGTTCCACCGACAGACATGAAACTAGTTTCGCATAAAGGTGGCTGGCGGGTGTCTGTTTCTCCAACTTTAGTTGAATCGAATTTGACTGCAGCTGGTCCTTGTTGAAGGTTATAAAGGCAAACTTGACAAAATCTCCATTGTGGTTTTGATGTGTAGGTAAGAACGGTTCTTGCTAGAAGCCCATAGCAGCCACGTAAAACTTGCAACAACAAAGTAGAGGATGTCTAACTTGTTTTTGCAGGGCATGTTGTGATGTGATATGGTCAAGACGTGATGTGATATGCGTTGTTGTATGAGATGATCATGTTTTGTAAAGGTTATCGGCAACTGGTAGGAGCCTTATGGTTGTCGCTTTAATTGCTTTACTTCACTATGCGTTAGTGATAGTTGTAGAAGCAATAGTTGGCGAGACGACCACGACGCTGCGATGGAGATCATGGCGGTGCTTTGGAGATGGAGATCAAAGGCACAAGATGATGATGGCCATATCACGTCACATATTTAGATTGCATGTGATGTTTATCTTTTATGCATCTCATTTTGCTTAGTAGGGTGGTAGCATTATAATATGACCCTCACTAAAATTTCAAGGTATAAGTGTTCTCCCTGAGTATGCACCGTTGCGACAGTTCGTTGTGCCAAGACACCATGTGATGATCGGGTGTGCTAAGCTCTACATTCACATATGCTACCTCTTGAGCTTGCGTTCGCTTTTCCCTTGAAGAGGAAAGTATTTCCCTCAGTTTTGAGAACCAAGGTATCAATCCAGTAGGAGACTGAAAGTGCTAGTTATAGACTAGAGGGGGGGGGGTGAATTGGCGATTTTTATGAAAGTCTTCAAAACACGGGGGCTTTGAAGACAAACAGTAGAAATGAACCTATTGATATGCAGCGGAAGGTAGACTACACTAGAAAGGCCATAGTCAAGTAAGCAATGAAGTGAAAGCACGAAGACTATCAGCAGCTAGGTAGTATGGATCAAGATGGAAGAAAGTATGAAACCAATCAACAACATTCTTCACATAGTGAGGTCAATCATATCATGCAAGCAGGAAATGACTTCACGAAGACAAACTGTAAGTAAAGAGAGAGGTAAGGATAGAACCAGTTGCCTGGTGAGGACAGGTATTTGTTGCACCAGTTCCAGTTGCTGTGACAACTGTACGTCTAGTTAGGGAGGCTGAGATTCAACTCAGAAGAGCGTGTCTTCACCTTATTCCCCTTGAGCTAAGGACACACGGTCCTCACCCAATCACTCTGGTAAGTCTTCAAGGTAGACTTCCAAACCTTCACAGACTTCGTTCACCGGCAATCCACAATGACTCTTGGATGCTCAGAACGCGACGCCTAACCGGCTGGAGGATTCACAGTCCTCAAGTATAACAAGGCTTCAGATCACGCAGACAGAAAGACTTCAGTGATGCCTAACACTCTTTGGCTCTGGGTGTTTAGGGCTTTGTCCTCGCAAGGATTTCTCTCTCAAAGGCTTCAAGGTGGGTTGCTCTCAAATGACAAAAGCCGTGCACTAACTCTGAGCAGCCACCAATTTATGGTGTAGGGGGTGGGCTATTTATAGCCACTAGGCAACCCGACCTGATTTGTCCAAAATGACCCTGGGTCACTAAGGAACTGACACGTGTCTAACAGTCAGATTTCAAACACATGCGACAGCTTGACTTGGGCTGCAAGTAAAGCTGACTTATCCAGCTCTGGATAAGATTTGCTCTCATTGTCTTTGCTCGAAGACATAGGATTTGGTTGCGCATCACTTCAGTCACTCTGACTTTGTTCACTTGGACCCCACTTAACAGTACAGTGGTTCCTATGACTCAACAAAGAAGAAAAGGAAACTACGAAACAACTATGTCTTCGCAATCCATAGTCTTCATACGATGTCTTCTCATGTCATAGTCTTCAATGTGAATATCTTCACATACCACCATTGTCTTCAATGTCTTCACACATTTTTAGGGGTCATCTCCGGTAGGTAAACCGAATCAATGAGGGACTACTACCTGTGTTATCCTGCAATTCTCACAAACACATTAGTCCCTCAACCAGGTTTGTCGTCAATACTCCAAAACCAACTAGGGGTGGCACTAGATGCACTTACAATCTCCCCCTTTTTGATGATCGATGACAAACCGGTTGAAGTTTTCAACAGGGATAAAAGTATGGGAAATTGTAAAGGATTAAGTTATTGTATTCATAAGTAGCAAAAGGCTCCCCCTAAAGATGTGCATATAAGTATTTTGCTTTTGAACGCAAATGCACATGGCAGGTTGCACTTGTGGAGATCCTCTTGAACGTATGAAGATAATTCATCATGCATGAAAAGATATAATGAAGATAATGACATGCGTAATGATAAATGGACGTCTGCAAAATGACTTCGTGCGGAATTTATCGTCGCACGTGCAGAATTTATCATCGCATCACATATTGACAGAAGGTAGCAGACGACCATCAAGTTTAAGTGATACAACTCGAAGAACCAAAAGCATCAAAAGCGAGAGTTGTAAACACTTGACAAAAAAATATAGCAACCACCCATAAAGACCCGCTTGAAGACTATCAACTCATATACTTCTCCCCCTTTTGTCAGTGAGGACCAAAAAGGTTTGAAGACATAGAGCTTCTACTCGTTCGCTTGAGGAGTAGGTGAAGCTGCAGGGTCGTCGTTGGGTTTGGTGGTGCAGAAGAACTTGGGGCAGTGTCGATATGCGGCAACGTTATAGTTGGTGAAGTAGCATCATATTCGTCATCAATGACTCTGGCATTGACAGTTGCCGCTGAGGATGAGTAGTCAGAGTCTTCGAGTGAGGGAGTCCGACGCAAGTGAGCGTTCCGGGGAGGAGTGGAATCAAACTTGAATCTCTCCGTGAAGCCATCCTATTAAAGATCATCTTCGGAGCTCAGCAAAGTCAGACTCTTCACGACCACCGACAGGTTTCATGAGTGACAAATGTATTCTTGGTGGCAAGGTTGTGAATGCGATTAACATCCACCAAGAGGCTCTGCATCTGATGCTTGAGCCAGTCATGATGCTTATCCTATTTTTGATGCAGGGCGATGAGAAGCTCTCGGTCATTGAGAACACGAGATCGCTTCCGAGGCCTTTGGGCAATTGTGCTTTTAGTGGCTTCAGTATGGGCACGAGGTGCACGTGTATTTCCAGCCAAAGGATAAACACGAGAGGCAGCAAGAACTCCTTCAATAGGTTGAGTGAAGCTCTGGTGATCGGTGTTGTGAAGATGAATTGGCTCCTTGGCAGGCTCTGGGTATATGGCTTCGACAGACAGATCAACCTCTGGCAAGAATATAAGATGATTGCACACAGAAGGCTGATAGTTCATAGCAGAGTGAAGCTTGATGAGGCGCATTACCCATGGAGCATAGAACTTTAGACCAAATATATCGGAGCCAGATGCAGCCAATTGCCTGATGAAGAAGTATTGAGCATTGAAGCTGATGCCATTGAAGATATAGAAAACCAATGTGTTCATTGCGCCTTCTAGCTTGGCTACATGAGAATGTCCTTTCATAGGCCATAGAGTTCGCCTGATGATATGATAAATAGTGCGGGGCAGATACTCTAGGTCTTCAACAAATAATTCCTTTGGATATTCGGCATCTTGTGGCAGTGGCTTCATCATGCTCAGCATTTGGCTCATGTTTGGCTCAGGCTTCTGGAAGATGATCTCCAAAGCATTACGGTGAAGCTGACAATCTGGCTCATAGTGTTCACCAGGAGTGGGTAGGGCAGTAAGGTCAATTATATCTTGGGCTTTGGCTTCATGGTGTACATCGCCTGTCATCCACTCAAGGACCCAAGTCTTCGGATCCCTATAGTAGCCGCTAATGTGGAGAGTCACATAGAATTGCAGCAGAAGCTCTTCATTCCAATGCTCTTCATCGGTCACAAACTGTAGAAGGCTAGCATCTCTGAAGCAGTCAATGGCTTCTTCTAGGCAGGGCAGGCCAACAACGGCTTCACAGTCTAGACGCATATGGGGAAAATGCGCCCTTGATTGTATAGTATGCAGGAATAGTAATTGCACTGCTGATAACTCCAGAACCTATCAGATGATATTCTTGGCTTGGAATATGGGTTCTTGGCGCTATCAAAGAAGGTGTTGTGTGCTCTGAAGCCATTCACATTAAACGATCCTGGTGAAGTTGCAGTACTTGGAAACCTTGGATGCCTTGGCTTTGGCTTCTGGACCTGAGGCATGTGCTCCACATGATAGTCAAATTGAGGTCCAGGAGCAGGAGGAGGAACCAGAATAGGCCAACGAACCATGACAAGTTGGTCGCGATCGAATGCCAGCTCAATTGTATGAGGCCTTGGAGGTGGTACAGGAGCATCGGCATTGACATGGGCTTGAAGTTGCACAATGGTTTCAGGTGCAACATTGACTTCAGGGGTTGTATTGGCTTCAGGCACCATATTCACTTCAGGCGCCACATGAGCTTCAGCCATGACAATGTCATTGGCTTCAGTGTTGTTGTTTGTGGCCGCCTCATTATTTTCAACCTCCACTTGAGTAGCTGGAGGATCTGGCATAGACTCGTTCTCCTCGAGAATAGTTTCTTGGTTGGTAGGGGGTGTGGCAACTCGCTCTTCTTCTTGACAGGGTTCTGGTGGTTCTTGTTGATCATCGACTGATGTAGCTGGAATGTCTTCAGCAGCTTTTGCTTCGGACTCAGAGACATTCACAGTTGGAGTGGCATCAAGGAACACTTGTCGTGCCACTGAGTTATGTTGCTCTTCTCCTTCTGGAACACTCGATAGAGTGACTTGTGGCCTTGGTCCTTTGTGAGGCCTGCGGAGTGCAGGCAACGCCTTTGGAGAGGGAGTCGGCTAGACCACAAAGTCATCATCTTCAAGCACCGGAGTGGTGACTTGAGGTGGGGGAGTACTTGGGGATTCTTGACAGGGGGAGTCTTGAGGGCGATCAGCCCATGAATCATCCTGAGCAATTGGCGTCAGAGGACGACCAATGCTGATGAGTTTGTTGTTCGTGAGAATAGGCGATGATACCATTTGGTGCTCAATCTGAGGAAGGACTTCATCATCTTCTATATTGTCGTGATGACCAATGTCTTCAGCTTCAGGAGCCTTTGAGGAAGTAGGCTCATGAACTATTAACTGACGCTCTTGGTGTTCGGACGCAGGACGAGCAACTAAGATTGGCTCGATGACAAGGGGCTCTGTGGGAGCAGCCAGATCTTTCTTCTTTGTCTTCCTCTTCTTGGTCAGTGGAGCATCGTTAGTGGTGTTCTTGTTCTTGCACTTTCGGGCTTCGTCTTCAGTTGCCCTTGTTTTCTTGAGTTCTGCAGTAGTTGTGGGGACCTTAGGCTTCGAGCCTGTCATACTGGCAGGGAAGACAATGCTTGGAGCTTCCTGCCTTGATGCTTCAGCTTGGGCCACATCAGACTTCTTCTTCTTCTTGGCAGCCATTCTGGGGTCGATGCCAGGGCGCCCAGAGCCTTGCGCTTTTCTGCTTCATTGTGAGCTTGAACACTTTTCTCAGCAAAATACTTCATTCTCTCTCTTGAACCTTTGGCTTCCTGGCGTTTCTGGTGAAACTGGTCCTTGAGCTCATGCAACATCTGCTTGAAGCTTTGAACGTCAGCCACACTGAGATTGGCCATATTCTTCTTGAACTGAGCTTTCTCATGATCAATCTTGTTCTTCAGTTCAACGATCTTCTGAGCCAGAGCCAGCTCAGTAGCAATGGCACCGTGGAAGGAGACACTGATGCCAATTGGAAGCTCAAGGTCATCGATGTTGATGTTGGGGTTTTCAAACCACTCATCAATGAAGTTGTTCAAGATGTCCACATCGAAAAGGGGCAGATCTTTGAAGATCTCCGCCTCTTCCTTGCTCTTTATGATCATATCAAGAGCATCATCACCAAGATCGTCGTCACGGAACAGATCAATGGTGGCTTCTTCATTCCGCAAAATATCAGCAGGGGTGAGTTCTTTCCCAGAGTGCTGGATTGGTTTCATCTGCTTTGAAGACTTCTCGGTCTTCTTGGAGATGCGAGAAAGATCTTCAGACTGCACACTTGCTTCAGGTGGAGGAGTGGCCAGTGGCTTTGCATGCGAAGCTTTAGGTGCAACAGAAGGATTTGAAGCCTTCGACTTCTTTTGCTTTTGTGGCTTAGGTGGTGTAGGCGCTTCGTCAGAATCAACGTCGTCTACAGAGTGCTCCACAGATGCTCCCTGAACGACAATGTGAGTGAGGAGACCATCGAGGTTGTAGTAAGGCCCGATGATATTGGGTTCAGCATCACGAGTGCCATTAGCCCAAGGAGCAGATGGACCAGGGTTGAAGTCGAGTCCAAGGTCCTTCTTGTTCTTCTTGGCAGACTCTTTGGCAAACTGGAAGTTGCGCTTGAAGAGATTGTCTTCACGACACCATAGCAGACTGGATGGGTTGGCATTTTTAGGTTGTGGTCCTCGGACCATGCAAGGATAGAAACCTTGAGCTATGGCTTCAGACTTGGACTTGGGCTGAAAACCTCTGTATACAATATCTCCCTAGGGGCCCTTGATGGCATTCTTTTCAGCATATTCGGCAGTGACAAATTTGTACTTGAACCATTCCTCTGCCCAATATCTCCGAATCCATTGGATTCGGTTCTTGCGTTCCCCATAGGTCTCTTCAGGATTTGACTTGTATAGTTCATAGAGATCTGGTGGCAGGTCCTTGGCTGTGTTCCCACGGTGCTGTCTGCCGCCGTTTCTTGCTGACTTTTCTGTCGCCATGAAGTTCAGACTGAATGGCTTCAGAACTTGCAAAGGCTTCCGTGTGCTGGTCAGATAGGAACTGGCTTCGGGAGAATTGATGTGACGTTGTAAGAACTCTGCAAATGAATGCAGACTATGAGAACCAAGGGATTCTCCCATGGACATGTACCTGTGACAGCATTAGAGATGCGAGGGAAGGGGAAGAGGTCATATGCATTCTCAGAAGATTTTGAAGATAAATCAGTTTGAAGACATTGACCTTATAGCGCGAAGACATTCACTTATATGATGAGAGTTGGTTCCAGATTTGTACGAATCCAAGAATAAGTACAAGTGAGGAATCTAACTACTTTGTGAAGCATAAGTGAATATACTAGGCATGATATGAGATGCGGAACAGGATAGATCCAATTTTGTAGATACAAAAACCACTTGTGGTTGAAAAGGATGAATCTATCGGATCAAAAGGACAGTAAAAAAGGAGGTTTCATTTACCACACTAAGAACTGCTAGACGGAGTAGAGAGGAAGCCGAGCAGTTCGATCTTCCGTGCCCTAACTTGGAGACGGAAGATACCTACAGCGACGGCGGAGGAGACGAGGTCTGCGGCCGGCGTGAGGACGATGTCGGTGAGGTCGCGGCAGCTAAGCACTTCGCTGCCAGCATCGTCGAGAGCTAGCGGTGGCGCTAGGGTTTGTGGAGAGGTGGAAGAAAAGATAATGACCGCGGTGTGGTGTATATTTATAGGGACATGGACGGCACAACGTTATTACATAGGTGCCCCTGGCGGTTCACATATGAGGGACACATGGCGAACATGCAACACATTGGAAGTTGTTCCATGTTCCCACGCACGCCTGAATTGTTGGGTGGTCATTCCTGCTTCTCCGGTTTTCAGGAAAAGTGTCAGGACCCCGATTCCAAGTCACATCGATCTAGCCGGTAACACCTCATATCACTTTAAGGCCTCACGCATGGTATTCCCATGCGTGTCGCCTTACCATGGCCCGGGACCGTTTGCGCCTTTTGGCTCACGTATATGATAGTGTCGCTAGCATCCATATGACAAAGAACCCGGGTTGACATGGCTAGTCGTGAACCCAAAGCGGCACCAACCTATGGGGACAGGCATACATGAATCACATCAAGCATGTCGGTCAGCAATGTGTGAATCCGGGCTGTAGCAGTGGGCTAACAGGACTCCGAGAACCCGGGCTATAGCAGGCTAGGCAGGACTCCGGATGTCACCGCGTGACATTTCCCGAAGGGACAGACACAGGAACGAAGTGAAACACATGCCGGCCAGTCAAGTGTCCTGAGCAGTAGTGTTGGGCTAGCAGGACTCCGGTGAACCGGGCTATAGCAGACTACTATGGCTCATGGAAGCACAAGACTACATTTCCCCATAAGAGAGGCTACCAAGGATAAACAACTAGGTTGTCGGATCCCACACATACCAAGCATTTCAATCATACACACAATATGCTTGACATGTGTAAATACAACATGGCATCACAACATAACTCTACGACTCGACTATTTATTCATTAGGCTCCGAGGAGTGAGATATTACAAACATGGGTCTCATGACCCAACATATAGAGCATACAAGCAACAAGCACATGCGGAAGCTTAACTTGTCTGAGTACAGACAACTACAAATGAAGAAGGCTGAGAAGCCTGACTATCTACCAGATCCTGCCGAGGGCACAAGATCGTAGATGAGGTAACGAGCTAAACATCGAAGTCCACGCGGAACTACTAGCGAGACTGAAGTCTCTCTGCAAAAACATAAATTAAGCAAACGTGAGTACAAATGTACTCAGCAAGACTTACATCAGAACTAACTACATATGCATCATTATCAACAAAGGGATGGTGGAGTTTAACTGCAGCAAGCCAACTTTGACTCAGTGGCTAACCTGAACTACGACTGCGAGTAACTCTTTTGAGGTGGCGCACACGAGTCCACAAATTCACCATACCAATACACCAGTATGGATCCGCTCCCGTCTCCCTGCGAGAACGCCATCCATAGCACTCACACTTATCTTGCGCATTTTAGAGTATCCACTTTCACTTGTCTATGAACTATGCAAGGGGTCCAAGTTTCCATATCCGAGGAATCCGGCTATTCGAATAGATAATGATAACCCTGCAGGGGTGTACTTCTTCACACACGCTCTCACCACTTACCACCATGTACACGTCGTGTATCTCGGCAACCTTCAAGCGGAAGCCTGGCGAGGGAGTCGGCCACGACCTGACTAACCACACAAGTCTCTCGTCCAGGTTTATCGCCTATTCGGGTTCCATCCGCAAGGAGATCCGGCCGGGGTGTCGCTCACGGCCCCAAACGATGTGTGCAGGGTTCCCAAGCCCACCATCCGGGTGCCACTTGGTACACCGTGCCACCGTGCCTAGTCTGTCCCAAGCCCACTTGTACCAGGTGCCACTTGGTAGACTACTAACACTACCTACAAACACCAGAAACTACTTGCAACTCCTGGACAGAGATCGAGTTGATTAATAAGCCAAGAGGGGCCGAGTTACCGGAACCCAATGTGTGGTAGTAACTGTTCATGGATCACAAACACAGAACTCAGTTTCTGAGAACGGCTGCAATGAGACAACCCACCATGTACTCCTACATGGCCTCTCACCGCTACCTTTACCAAATTGTGTTCACACACTTAGCTCTCAACGGTAGGACATGTTCACCACGTTCCAATTCATCCCCGATGAATCAGACCTGACTCAACTCTAAGCAGTAGTAGGCATGACAAACAAACATGAATGAGTAGCCACATCAGGGCTCAAACAACTCCTACTCATGATAGTGGGTTTCATCTATTTACTGTGGCAATGACAGGTCATGCAGAGGAAAGGGGTTTAGCTACCGCAGCATGTAACAGTTGAAACATTGTTGTCCTAATGCAGTAAAAGAGAGCAAGAGCGAGAGAGTGGGATTGTATCGGAATGAACAAGGGGGTTTTGCTTGCCTGGCACTTCTGAAGATAGCATTGAGTCTTCATCAGTGTCAACGATCACAACGTCGGAACAACGTCTACCGAGGGGGAACAACACCGGCAAACACAGAAAGAACACAATCAATGCAATGCAACAATATGATGCATGATCATGACATGGCAATATGCTGTGATTTGGGCTAATGCAACAGAAAGTCATTTTAATTGAAGTGGAATTCAAAACTACATCAAATTCCAACTCCAAACCTATTTTCAAATTTTCCCTAATCATGTTTCATCCTAAATAGTGAGGTTAACTTGCTCAAACATGCATGAAAATGCCATAAACAGATTCCTTGAATTTTTCTGATAAATTTTCATATATAAAACTTTTCATTTGGAGTTACGGTTTAATTTCTATGATTTTTCAAAGTTTTGGGCATTTTCTGGAATTTTCTGAATTATTTTAAATCCAGAAAATGTTAACTGCGTCAACATTCCGTCATTGTGACGTCAGCTGGTCAACTGGGCGCCTCCAGGTCAAACCTGACCAGTAGGGCCCACTAGTCAGTGACACATAGTCAGCTACAGAGGCTGACATGTGGGACCCGGTCAAAGCTCACGTGGCCAAGTCAAAGTTGACAAGCGAGGCCCACTGAAATTAGTGCTAGTCTAACAGAGAGTTAAACTAATTAGTTTAGGCACTGGTCCCACATGTAAGTGGGTCAGGAGGTCAATTAGTGAGTGATTCATGCTAACTAAGTGGCCACGTCGACAGTCACCGGAGTCTCGCCGGCGGTGACCTCGAACCGCGGCGGATTTTGCTCGGAACTCACCAGAGGCGATGGATCGACGCGCCAGGGGCACCAGAGGATAACCCGTGCCCGTGCGCATCTAGGGAGACCAACGGGAGGTGCGGGGGTGGCCGGAGTTCGCTGGAGTGGAACCCGCGGCGGCTGCCGGAGTTCGGGACTGGTGCGGGTTAGCGCTGCGGTGTGCTAACGAGCGAGGCGAAGGTCTAGCGGGGCACTACGCGTTGCGGGGAGCAAGTTGGACTCATTGGGGTGACCATTTGGTCACCGGAGCTGCGCCGATGACGAGCTCAAGCGGCGGCAGCTACGATCGTCAAGGGGGCGACGTCTACGGCTCGAAATCGAAGGGGAGGAAGGAGGGGATCCACGCAGGAGCTCACAGCGGTTCGTTCGGTGGCCTCAGCGAGCTCGGGGGAGCGTCAGAGTGGGCGCACGGTCCCCGGCGATCTCGGTGGCCCGAGGTTGAAGAAGACGGCGGTGAGGGCGTTCAGCGGCGGCCGGCATCGCTTTGCTTGGCGAGGAGGTCGAGGATAAGCTAGCCAAGCTACTGGGCACATCGAGGGGTCGAGGGGGAGGCTCTGGGTGCGGCAACGGTGAGCGGTGGCGACGAGCTCCGCTCGGTGGTGCTCGGGAGAGAGGGGCAGACGAGGGAGAGACACGGGAGAGGGGGGGAAGTGACCAGGGGTTGCGTGGCGTGTTCAGGGCGACGGGGGAGTGAAGCAGGCGGGGTGGAGGTGGCCTGCGCGTGGCCAGGAGGCGGCGAGCATGCGCCCCTGTCCTTCTGTCCAAGGAGGAAGATGACAGGGGGCAGCGGTGGTGGGCTGGGCCGCCAGCTATAGTACTGGGCCTGTTGGTGGGCGCCAGGTAAGCTTCTGCCAGGTAAGTCCTTCTCTCTCTTCCTATTTTTCTTTCTGTTTTCTTTTTATTTTGCTTTGTTTTGATTTAGTAATAAAACTAAACCAATTTTGTTGCTTCTGAAATTATTTGTGGATGCAATATGGACTAGCCCAAAGCCCCACAATATTTTTCAAAATGATTGGAGTTATAAAAGTATTTATAGGAATTTATAACCCCAAGTCAAATACAATATGAGTTAATTCAAAAATCCAAAAATGTCCTAGAAATATATTCATCATTTTTGGCAGAGGTTTCTACCTTAACCAAAAATCATGAACTTTTCTTGAGGCACTTTGGGTTCATTGAAAATGTTTTTAAGTTGAACCTAGTTGAGTTCTTTTGGTGCTAGGGATTGATCACCCCTATTTCAAATTTAGATAAAATTTAAACATGATGCAACACCAGATGCTAGCACTAGGCATTACCAGAACTAGGGTTGTGACAACTCACCCCCACTAAACAAGGATCTCGCCCCGAGATTCAAGACGTGAGGTAAGGAGACAGAGGGAACACAAAGTTGATACAATCTTCATGACCCATACTTCATATTGATCTTGACGTCTTTGCTTTCGAGATCTTCATCCAGCACGACGATGACAGAAAGAGACTGTATAGGAATCGATCTTATCGAAGATCGAACAACTGACGATCAACTAATGGAATGAGATATAACAATATCTCTCGAGTTGAGACGCAAAACACCCATCATAAGCAATGGAAACAATCTGATGACAAGGGTTCAATTTGGTAGGCAACAATCCCGCGCCCGGTCACGACGTAGCGGGGGGGTTAGCTGCCATGCTTCCATAGCGGGGCACCTTAGGAAAGGTGACTCGTGGAGCTATTCCCTTAGGTGGCAAAAAGAATTACTTTTGATACAAAGATCATTGAAGCTCTTTATACCAGCCTAAGGCAATCACAATCGATCATTTGACGGAGTTCGGGAGAGCGACGCACTCGGGCTAGAATGGATGATGTGAACTACCTTGTTGAAGACAACGCAAGGGATGATTTTGCTTGCGCGTGCTCTCAAGAACTTGAGCATTTCCATATTCATCAAGGTTCTACCAACATCCGAGTCGAGGATCCTGGCAACACATCTTACTACCATGATGAATAGTGATGGACGATGCATATGCAAAGGAATACAACACCTTCTTAGATTTTACCTTAGCAATGCCAAGGAGACAAAACTTAGATGATCGACCGAGAGACATCTAGCACTCTGCTTCTAATGTTTCCTTGATGTGCTAGCGTAATCCATTCATAGATATGGTTTGATATATAGAACATCAAGTAAAAGGTCGGACTTCGGGAACACAAAAATCCATAAGGAACAACTATTGGAATAAATTCTACGAGATCCTTATGGGAAGGTGGCCAACTTTCTCAATCAAGATACTACAACAACAAGTCTTCCAGTTGGGTGTGTTGGCCACAACATCCACTTTACCGGGTTACAGAGAGACCAATATTATAGTTCTTGAGAAACGTTCCAACCATCATATCTGCCTGAGATTCAGATCTGGTTGGTGTCAGGATAATCCAGACTCATCTGGTCTGGAAAGAAAAATGAAAGTTTGCAACACAAATCGACGAGATGACGTTGCGAGACTCTCGGGGGAATGAACTATGATAGTAAGCTCCAAAACATGAGCCGGTTCTGCTACAAGCATGTGAACACGTTGTCCTAGACAAGCATGATCACCTGGTAGTCTTACAATGAAACACTACCGAGTTCAGGGGGAACCATCAACGAGGATATCGAAGTCCTTACGTAAGTCTAGCTCTTAAGAAGAAACTTCTTCCCCTTGAACAAATCAATCAATGGCTTGGTGCGCTAGGGACACATATGGACTGGAGGTAGCGAGCCTATCAAACCATAGAATACTTCGCACATGCATGACTAACTTGGGATGACTCCAAAGGAAGCAAAAACAAGCTTTCTCGAATCCACGGCGGCAACTTGCATCAGATGCACATGAATTAGAGGAAGTCACATCTTTCAAGCGGACATATGCTTCATGAACGGGACATGAGGGCAATGCTTATAAAGTTTCCAACACTAGTGTAATGTTCAACATGAATCATGGGGGAGACAAAATGTTGCTGATGGGCTCAACAACAAATCATCAGAATTTCCATATCACTGGACTTCCACCATCATGTGAACACGGTGATAGCATTGGTCAGACCAAAAGATGTAATGGTGTATGCTCGAGGGATCAACCACAAGTAAGACAACATTACGAACATCGTTGGTTCTAATTTGATTTGACGATAGCCCACACTCAAATCAAAGGATTGATAAGACAATAGCGCCAACAATTGATCACATGGATCAATCGATGAAGATATTATCTTTCTTCAACACGGATACCAGATATCCCTTAGGGATGAGCGTGGTAGGACAATCTTTTATCTTCCAACTCTCCAAGATGTTGTTAAGCTTAACCAACTAGCTCAGGGGTATCCAACACAGATTCTTGGAGAAAAGGGTGGCTACAAGAAACCAACTTGATCACGAACTCAACATAGCGATCAGGTGACAACCTGGTGATACTTCCAAGAAGATATTTGGAAAATCACAACCCACCGATATGTTACTAAGCTCGAGAACAATCTTGCTTTTTAGGGCAAGACGATATGATCAACATAGCAAGGCTTTGACAAAATCCTAACTCATTGATCAAAGAGTGCACCAGAAATAAGGACTAGGTAGCGCAATCAATCTTAGGATGATGATTCAATAACCAGCATGCTAAGAGTGTGAGTATTGTCCATTAACTACCAAGCAACAGGGTTGCTAGGAGTATTGATTTCACACATCGCAGTTCACTTGTCGGCATTGCGGTTACAACAACACGGGACCGAGGAATGAATAATGATGGCGAGAAGTATCACTTCGTCAAGAATTCATAAGAGGTGGTGCAATTCTCGTGGCAATCCTGACATAAAGGGGGTAATACTCTGAGGTAGAGCAGAACAAAAGCTGGATTGGCATTTTGATTTGCGGAATACCATTACTTTGACCAACCCAAGAAATGGATGAGGTGCTGGAGTTTGTTTCTCCTAGCCATTCCAGAATAGAATGGCTTGACGGACCACAAGAATAATAGGCATCGATGAACACGAATGCACAACTATTCCTGACTATCAAGTGATAGACTAGGGTCGGAATACAGCTGAGGAGGGTCAACTCAAGGAACATATATCTTTCTGAGTTGTTGATGCAGAGATTAGTATGTTGAACAAAGCTCAACATATTTCTTCCAGATAACCCATGCAGAAAGGTAGAACTAGCAGAGTCACAACATAGAATTGAGAACTCATCAAGAGCACTCTGGTTGTGATCTTTCGATTCAAAGAGGAACTTCTGCCATGAATGGTTCATGGTATTTGGAAGAATGATATACCATGGACCTCGAGGACTATCGCAAAGGTTACTAATATCCTAAAGGAACTAGAAACACTATCAAGATGAAGTAAGTAGGGTGAATCTCGGGTTCAAAACCCAGGAATAGAATACCTACATACTAAATAACATCACGGGATGCTTTCAAGAAAAGTGGCCAGAACTATCACACAGGGGATATAAAGAATTGCTAGATTAGTGGGTGGTTCACTAGAATGCCTAGGGTCATAATACTAGCTCCAACATATATGTCAAGGCAATGGAGTACCTCAACAGACCGATTAGTGTGCTTAATCTGGCCCAAAGGACATCGGAAACGGGATGAAGAGATTTGCAAATGCATCAAACTGTTTTGAAACCTGGGATGACACGGACAGCATAACGGCTGTAATTGCTCAAAAGATTTGAGACAACCTGCAAAAATGGTGGCATAACCACTCAACATCACAATATCAAGGTTCTGAGGCCAGCTATGAACATATGGAAGTAGTAGGAACTGAACTGAGGCTTAAACTCAACAATCCTAGGCAACTACAGTTTAGTAACACGTCATCCTGAGAGATAGAAGAGAAGCCTAGTTCTTAATCCCCATAGAAAGGAAGAGGATGACTCAGATCAGAAGGTCGTGAGGATAAGGAGTAAAAAGAGCCTTACGTTCCCATCCACAATCAATTCCGTTATATAACTAAAGCATTTCTAGACACGACTTCGACCAGTTTGTCTTGGTAATCCTACAGGTAGTTAGGCTCTGATACCAAAGCTGTCAGGACCCCGATTCCAAGTCACATCGATCTAGCCGGTAACACCTCATATCACTTTGCGGCCTCACGCACGGTATTCCCACAGGTGTCGCCTTACCATGGCCTGGGACCGTTTGCGCCTTTTGGCTCACGTATATGATAGTGTCGCTAGCATCCATATGACAGAGAACCCGGACCGACATGGCTAGTCGTGAACCCAAAGCGGCACCAACCTATGGGGACAGGCATACATGAATCACATCGAGCATGTCGGTCAGCAGCGTGTGAATCCGGGCTGTAGCACTGGGCTAACAGGACTCTGGGAACCCAGGCTGTAGCAGGCTAGGTAGGACTCCGGATGTCATCGCATGACATTTCTCGAAGGGACAGACACAGGAACGAAGTGAAACACATGCCGGCCAGTCAAGTGTCCTGAGCAGTAGTGCTGGGCTAGCAGGACTCCGGTGAACCGGGCTGTAGCGGACTACTATGGCTCATGGAAGCACAAGACTACATTTCCCCATAAGAGAGGCTACCAGGGATAAACAACTAGGTTGTCGGATCCCACACATACCAAGCATTTCAATCATACACACAATATGCTCGACATGTGTAAATACAACATGGCATCACAACATAACTCTATGACTCAAGTATTTATTCATTACGCTCCGAGGAGCGAGATATTACAAACATGGGTCTCATGACCCAACATACAGAGCATACAAGCAACAAGCACATGCGGAAGCATAACTTGTCTGAGTACAGACAACTACAAATGAAGAAGGCTGAGAAGCCTGACTATCTACCAGGTCCTGCCGAGGGCACAAGATCGTAGCTGAGGTAACGAGCTAAACGTCGAAGTCCAGGCGGAACTACTAGCGAGACTGAAGTCTCTCCGCAAAAACATAAATTAAGCAAACGTGAGTACAAATGTACTCAGCAAGACTTACATCAGAACTAACTACATATGCATCATTATCAACGAAGGGATGGTGGAGTTTAACTGCCGCAAGCCAGCTTTGACTCAGTGGCTAACCTGAACTACGAGTGCAAGTAACTCTTTTGAGGTGGCGCACATGAGTCCACAAATTCACCATACCAATACACCACTATGGATCCGCTCCTGTCTCCCTGCGAGAACGCCATCCATAGCACTCACACTTATCTTGCGCATTTTAGAGTATCCACTTTCACTTGTCTATGAACTATGCAAGGGGTCCAAGTTTCCATATCCAAGGAATCCGGCTATTCGAATAGATAATGATAACCCTGCAGGGGTGTACTTCTTCACACACGCTCTCGCCACTTACCACCATGTACACGTCGTGTATCTCGGCAACCTTCAAGTGGAAGCCTGGCGAGGGAGTCGGCCACGACCTGACTAACCACACAAGTCTCTCGTCCAGGTTTATCGCCTATTCGGGTTCCATCCGCAAGGAGATCCGGCCGGGGTGTCGCTCACGGCCCCAAACGATGTGTGCAGGGTTCCCAAGCCCACCATCCGGTGCCACTTGGTACACCGTGCCACCGTGCCTAGTCTGTCCCAAGCCCACTTGTACCGGGTGCCACTTGGTAGATTACTAACACTACCTACAAACACCAGAAACTAGTTGCAACTCCTGGACAGAGATCGAGTTGATTAATAAGCCGAGAGGGGCCGAGTTACCGGAACCCAATGTGTGGTAGTAATTGTTCATGGATCACAGACACAGAACTCAGTTCCTGAGAACGACTGCAATGAGACAACCCACCATGTACTCCTACATGGCCTCTCACTGCTACCTTTACCAAATCGTGTTCACACATTTAGCTCTCAACGGTAGGACATGTTCACCACGTTCCAATTCATCCCCGATGAATCAGACCTGACTCAACTCTAAGCAGTAGCAGGCATGACAAACAAACATGAATGAGTAGCCACATCAGGGCTCAAACAACTCCTACTCATGCTAGTGGTTTCATCTATTTACTGTGGCAATGACAAGTCATGCAGAGGAAAGGGGTTCAGCTACCGCAGCATGTAACAGTTGAAACGTTGTTGTCCTAATGCAGTAAAAGAGAGCAGGAGCGAGAGAGTGGGATTGTATTGGAATGAACAAGGGGTTTTTGCTTGCCTGGCACTTCTAAAGATAGCATTGAGTCTTCATCAGTGTCAACGATCACAAGGTCGGAACAACGTCTACTGAGGGGGAACAACACCGACAAACACAGAAAGAACACAATTAATGCAATGCAGCAATATGATGCATGATCATGACATGGCAATATGCTGTGATTTGGGCTAATGCAGCAGAAAGTCATTTTAATTGAAGTGGAATTCAAAACTACATCAAATTCCAACTCCAAACCTATTTTGAAATTTGCGCTAATCATGTTTCATCCTAAACAGTAAGGTTAACTTGCTCAAACATGCATGAAAATGCCATAAACAGATTCCTTGAATTTTTCTGATAAATTTTCATATATAAAACTTTTCATTTGGAGTTACGGTTTAATTTCTATGATTTTTCAAAGTTTTGGGCATTTTTTGGAATTTTCTGAATTATTTTAAATCCAGAAAATGTTAACTGCTTCAACATTCCGTCACTGTGACGTCAGCTGGTCAACTGGGCGCCTCCAGGTCAAACCTGACTAGTAGGGCCCACTAGTCAGTGACACATAGTCAGCTATAGAGGCTGACATGTGGGACCCGGTCAAAGCTGACGTGGCCAAGTCAAAGTTGACAAGCGAGGTCCCCTGAAATTAGTGCTAATCTAACAGAGAGTTAAACTAATTAGTTTAGGCAATGGGCCCACATGTAAGTGGTTCAGGAGGTCAATTAGTGAGTGATTCGTGCTAATTAAGTGGCCACATCGACAGTCACCGGAGTCTCGCCGGCGGTGACCTCGAACCGCGGCAGATTTTGCTCGAAACTCACCAGAGGCGACGGATCGACGCGCCAGGGGCACCAGAGGATAACCGGTGCCCGTGCGCATCTAGGGAGACCAACGAGAGGTGCAGGGGTGGCTGGAGTTCGCCGGAGTGGAACCCGCGGCAGCTGCCGGAGTTCGGGGCTGGTGCGGGTTAGCGCTGCGGTGTGCTAACGAGCGAGGTGAGGGTCTAGCGGGGCACTACGCGTTGCGGGGAGCAAGTTGGACTCATCGGGGTGACCATTTGGTCACCGGAGCTGCACCGACGACAAGCTCAATCGGCGGCGGCTACGGTCGTCAAGGGGGCGACGTCTACGGCTCGAAATCAAAGGGGAGGAAGGAGGGGATCCACGCAGGAGCTCACAGCGGTTCGTTCGGTGGCCTTAGCGAGCTCGGGGAAGCGTCGGAGCAGGCGCACGGTCGCCGGCGATCTCGGTGGCCCGAGGTTGAAGAAGACGGCGGTGAGGGCGTCCGGCGGTGTCCGGCGTCGCTTGGCTTGGCAAGGAGGTCGAGGACGAGGTAGCCGAGCTACTGGGCACGTCAAGGGGTCGAGGGGGAGGCTCTGGGTGCGGCAACGGTGAGCGGTGGCGACGAGCTCCGCTCGGTGGTGCTCGGGAGAGAGGGGCAGACAAGGGAGAGACACGGGAGAGAGGGGGAAGTGACCAGGGGTTGCGTGGCGTGTTCGGGCCGTCAGGGGAGTGAAGCAGGCAGGGTGGAGGTGGCTTGCGCGTGGCCAGGAGGCGGCGAGCACGCGCCCCTGTCCTTCTGTCCAAGGAGGAAGATGACAGGGGGCAGCGGTGGTGGGCTGGGCCGCCAGCTACAGTACTGGGCCTGTTGGTGGGCGCCAGGTAAGCTTCTGCCAGGTAAGTCCTTCCCTCTCTTCCTATTTTTCTTTCTGTTTTCTATTTATTTTGCTCTGTTTTGATTTAGTAATAAAACTAAACCAATTTTGTTGCTTCTGAAATTATTTGTGGATGCAATATGGACTATCCCAAAGCCCCACAATATTTTGCAGAATGATTGGAGTTATAAAAGTATTTATAGGAATTTATAACCCCAAGTCAAATACAATATGAGTTAATTCAAAAATCCAACAATGTCCTAGAAATATATTCATCATTTTTGGCAGAGGTTTCTACCTTAACCAAAAATCATGAACTTTTCTTGAGGCACTTTGGGTTCATTGAAAATGTTTTTAAGTTGAACCTAGTTGAGTTCTTTTGGTGCTAGGGATTGATCACCCCTATTCAAATTTAGATAAAATTTAAACATTATGCAACACCAGATGCTAGCACTAGGAATTACCAGAACTAGGGTTGTGACACAAAGGATATAACATTAAAACATATTCAATTTTGTCTCTGTGTATTCTGCTGACAAGGAGTCAGAGAAGACAATCGATAGATTCAATAGAATGTATATGATTTGGATAGATAGAATATGAGGTAGAAGCATAGAGGGGGTTAGGGTCCGATCACATTCACTTAGGTCAAAAAATTCGAACATGAAGACATAGTTATAAGTGAATGTTGTAGAGGACAGAACACTAATATAAGTATACACCAATATGATACCAAATCAACATTGTGAAGATAAACACGAAGTCGAATCAATGTTGAAGACAAACTAAATGCGAAGACTGTGCAAATGAGACGTCAAATGAAAAACACTTCAAATGGGAGTTTGGTGGTGGCGTTACCCACCATATAGGAAGTATTAGACCCAGACACGACACACAATTATCGTGGCACTCCGAAGTCAATTTCTGCATTAATGTATTCACACTTAGAGTGTCGTGGAATTGTCACGACAGATGTCCTAGTGTGAGGACTTAGTCATGAGGCCAACGCATCTATGTGGTAGCTTGAGAGGAGTTGAGCGGAATCGAGACACGCAACGCAAGACAAGGATTTAGACAGCTTCAGGCCCCGGGAAACATCATCTGGTAACAACCCTACGTGCTGTTTGTGGCTAGGTCTTATTCTCATCACGAGAGAGTCGCTGTAAACCGGCTCTCCCAGTTATCCCTAACCCTTAAGATTATTTCTCCCCTTAACGGGGTGCCCTGCCCCTCCTTATGTATGTTGAAGGGGCGGGTTACATGTAGAGTCCACCTCGGACTAAGACTTAAACTATTCTGACTTCTCTTCATGGGCTTCATAACATCTTGGGCTTCATAACATCTCGGGCTTCATAACTCCAAGCGACTCTATCTGCCAGGTTATGACTGTCAACCAGTTATCACTGTCTGCCAGTTATAACTTTCTGCCGGTTTATGATGGTCTACCGGTTTATGATGGTCTTCCGGTTTATGATGGTCTGCCGGTTTATGATGGTCTGCTGAGTTATCATCTGAATTAACTCCCGTCGGGTTATCATTTGACTTAACTCCTGCCAGGTTACTTAACTCCTGCTGGGTTATCATCTGACTTAACTCCTGCCGGTTTATCATCTGACTTAACTCCTACCGGGTTACTTAACTCCGTCCGGGTCATATCGTGGGGTATATCCCCGACATTAGCCCCCAGTTTAATTTGGATTTATCCATGTTAAACTGATCCTGAGCATCCTTAAATCCTTGTCATTTCCTTCTAGAAAATCCGGGTTAATAGGCCAGCTTCATAATCAATTTGCTGACATTGGTTTGTCACAGAAAAATTATTATGAAGAATAATTCATTTGACTCAGCTCCCAATGCTTTAACAGAAATATTGCTCTTTGAAATACCCATCTGATCTTCAATCGGTTTAAGAATGTAGAACCTTGTCGGTTTATCTTTGTCGGTTTACAAATATTGATGGCACCGGGTCATAATTGTAGTTAACATCAAGCTTGAAAATAAACCTCTTATATGCCTATCACTTGTAACCCCCCAAGTCTTAAGAAGGTAGCATAGCAACAGCTTAAGACTTACTTCAATATAAATATCATAATCTTGAATAAATCCGATTTGTTCATCCCAGTCATTAGTCATAAATTGAGTATTCCATATATGTAGCCCCCAAGTGCCGGGTTGTCATGCTTGCAGCAACCTGGGACTTGTAATTGCCCGATGCTCATAAAAACTTCAACCAGTGTAGCCCCCAAGGGCCGGGTCATTATGCAATAATGAGCAGGGACTTTGTAAATATAATCATGTAAACTTTGAACAGCAACGTGTAGTCCCCAAGGGTCGGCTCAATAAGACAATATTGAGCTAGGACTTCATGTATACTTCATTGAGAATAACATTATATGATGTAACCCCCATCATGGGGCTTGAACCCACGTCCACAAGGTTGAGAGCTTTGTGCTTCACCAACTGCGCAATGGATCCTTCAATAATAGATGAAAGTGTACCTTGAATTGTTGACAGGAGTAATTGGTAACCCCCAAGGGCCGGCTCATTATGATGTGATGAGTCAGGTCTTTAATAAGGTGAGCAAACAATGACTTTGCATTAGCCCCCAAGTGTCATGGTGCATGCTTGCAGTGACATGAGACTTGTGTATTTGATGTAATCTTAACTTGAATAATGTAGCCCCCAAGTGCCAGGTCGTAAGCCTGCAGCGACTCGGGACTATTCCTTACATTGTAGAATAAATTACATTCATTGCGCTGAAGCGACTTTGAAAACCTCAATCATAATATTGGTTATTGATAACCATAATAAAAATCCAGCCGTGTTGGCTATTAAAGATTTGAATAATATAACCTGGTTTGAAAACCGGTTCTTACCATATAAACCGGTATATTCGTGCCCATATGATACATGATATGAAGATGTAATGATGATGCAATGTATGACGCAATATATGATGATGTATGTGTATGATCAAGAGGGTTTTAAGCTATGGTTAGGATACGACCAAAGTCCTCAAGTAGTCAGAATTGTGGCATTGCACCGATCAAGAGGTGTAGCTATGGTTCGAATACGACCAAGCCCCCAAGTGATTTCCCTGGTGCCCTTATGCTTATCAAGAGGTGTAACTATGGTTCGAACCCATAGCCCCCAAGTGATTTCCCTGGTGGCCTTATGCCTATCAAGAGGTGTAGCTATGGTTCGGACACAACCAAGCCCCCAAGTGATTTCCCTGGTGCCCTTATGCCTATCAAGAGGTGTGACTATGGTTCAGATACGACCAGAGCCCCCAAATGATTTCCCTGGTGGCCTTAAGCCTATCAAGAGGTGTGACTATGGTTCGAACATAACCCCCAAGTGATGTTGTGAGCTGTGCTCAAGAGATACCCATATTTGAGTTGTGCTGTGCAACAGACTCTCTTTGGCCCCTTATGATAATATTGGCTTGATAGCCGGATTACCGAAGTAACCAGAGCTGTGCTCTTATGATAATATTGTCTTGATAGCCGGATCAAGAGGTGTAGCTATGGTTCGAAAACGACCGGCCCCCCAAATGATACTGTGAGCTGTGCTCAAGGGGCACACATGTTTGAGTTGTGCTGTGCAACAAACTCTCTTTGGTCCCTTTAATTTTTGCTGAGAACTCGAACTTACGAGAGATTACTCTTTTTGAACCGAAAATTGTTAAACCGGATACTGAGAGCTTCAAAGCTTTGTGGGAGATAGCTTTCCCTTGAGCCGGATTTTAAACCGGAATCCTTCTTTTTAAGCTGGAAATTTTTTGACGGCCTTTAAATTTGCACCAATATGGCGGTTTAGGGTCCTGCATTAGATAACTTTGCAATCCAGAGTAATTGCTCTTTTTAAAGAAAGCAATAAGAAGTATATAAGAGGTATACTGGATGGATTTCACCTGATGTGTCAGGCCAGTTAATATCCACCACGGGGTTGATGATCACCATGGTGAAGCTGAAATTAATCATGTCCGAGTCGGCTGCAGTGTTATAAGCTAGCACGGACAAGAGAGTCGGCCGTGGCATTGTTGATGCAATCCGGACTGCAGGGGCTGTCGTTTGTGTTCCAGTTCATCAGTGTGATATGCGCAGATGCCGGTGTAGAACAGCTAGCGTGCGCCGTCCGTGGTAGGGCATCACTTTCATAGCAAGAACTTGTCCTGTATAAAAAGATATAGGCCAGAGTAATTGTTCTCAAACTATTTTGATATGCGCTGATAAAATACATAGAAAGAATAGCACCTGGTGATTTGTTGGAAGAAAACCGGGATATAGGAGCAACAGCTTGCGCATGTCCACTGGGCAGTTTGCATGAGCGGGTGTGACACTGATTTGTCCGGTCCACGGATGATCCGGATATGTTGCCAGTAGCTAACTTTTCAAAACAGTGCAAGCCACCTAGTAGTTTCAGGTAAGAAAATTTTGTCTCGACTATTTGTTTCCTGACTCATCATCATGTCCTCGATATCAATTTGAACAGACCTGGCCCCTTTTCACGCAAACATGTACTAAAATATTTGCTTCGCTTCTCTTGGTCTTGGCATGATGATAAACCGGTCGTAGCGTTGTACTACTCCAAGAATATGCATGTACTCTGCTTGCACCTTTGGCAACCATTTGACTTCCAACGAAAGCAATTTTCCATCAGACCCTGGGAGTTATGCCATGCAACAGTACTAACAATTGTCCACACGGGGCCAGGCGAGCCACCGCATGGCCGGTGACTCGGCAAACACAGCAATGGCGATTTGACGTTGAACCTCGGATTACAGTGGTGAAAGTAGAGTGCGGCTATAATAGAAAATCACCGGCGATTTGTAACAGAGGGGGTTTCCAGCGGCGATGACCACGAGGCCATGGCAGCCCAGAGCGGAGGCGCCGCCCAGCAGGGAGAGGTGCAGTGGCAGCTTTGATGGCGATGAGCAGTAGCGATTTTGAAATAGAAGCCAATAGCAGGGGCAGCGCTGACGTGGTGAACCGGAAGCCAACCCGCCGAAGAGGCACGGGCGGCTTAGGAGACAGGACCGTGCAGGCGGCACATCCGAGCATGGTGTCAAGGTTGCGGAGGGGGTAAAACAAGCCAGCAACATGGTCGGTCTGATGCGCCGTGGCGACAAATACGGCGACTCGAAGTGTGGGCGCCGACGTTCGTGGAGGCAGCAGATGTTGACCACGACAACGGTGGCAGCTCGCGAATTAAGACTAGCTCGGGCGGAGGTGACCTGACCGCGATGGTTCAGCGTGGCCACGGAGGAGGCGAGATGCAAAAAGCCGGGCGGTTTGACCAGCTCGGGTGGCTTGGAGGTGGGTCGAATGGTGAACCGGTGGCAGCGGCTTTGAAGCGTGGCCGGGTTGGATCTCCGCAGCGATGGCTCGGGGACGCGCACCGGTGACCATGGCGGTGGCAACTCTCCGGAATACCTCGAGAACCGGATGGCGGATCATAGCAAAGGGAAGGCCAGTTCACCAGCGGAGGCGGAGTCGCGGTCGCAGCTGCGGCGCCCGGCGGCGGTTTGGAGTGAGACAGGAATGCATCGGCGCTGACTCACCATAGAGGAGGCGGCTCGTCAGCGGCTTGCTCGGGTCAGGGGCGAGGCGTCAGGGTATAGGCACAGAGGCGCGAATATTCGATGGCTGGAGCGGCTCACAGTGGTGAAGTCGTCTGGCCACTCAAGGCACGGGCGACGAGTGAGGCCGCGACGGCCCGGTGCATCCGCGGCTGAAGAAGCCCCCGACGAGGCGGAGTGTAACTGCATAGGGGCGCAGGCAAGGCCACTGCGGCCCATGGGGCCACGGTGGTGGCAGTTCAATCGCGGTGGAGCCCCGACTCAAGACCGTGATGTGAGGCTGTCGAGACTCATCACAGGAAAGGCCGGGCGGCACGGGTCAGGGCGCCGGGTGAGGTGGAACCATTGAAGCTGTGGTAAACCGGCAGGAAACAGCGGCGACTTGCTGAAGATTGGCGGAAGAGGCGACTCAGAGGCGCACTGGCTGTAGTTTAGCGTGTTCCGGCGTTGGCGGGTCTGGTGCGGCAGTTTAAGGCCGGGGCAGCAACTCGGTGAGGCACGACAACTTGGACGGTCGCAGGGGCGGGGGTGAGGCCGTGTCATCTTAATCCGGCGGCGGTTCAACACTGGGACTGCAGCTTCAGGGAGGCGGAGGCGACTCAAGGCGTGGGAGACCCTGGCATGGCACATCGGTGAGATGGAGCAGCGAATTTCTTGAATCGCTGGCGCTTTTCGCGGTTACAGCGGTTTATGCAAGGACCACAGCGGTTCAGAGCAGGCAAAGATAGCAGAGGATCACGGTGAGCCGACGAGGCATAAGAATCAGGAGCGGATCCGCGACGACGGGGCGGCTCAGTAACAGCCGTGGCTCACAAGGCTCGACGGCCAGTTCAACAACAGCAGTGGTGGCGAAGACAGCAGAAGAGGCTCGAGGCGCTCGGCGGTTTAGCGGAGATGGGAGTGATCTGGCGACTTGGCGCAGCAGAAACAGTGCTGCCGGAACGGCGGCTCGACTGCGGCCGGTGGGTTGGATCTTTGGAAACGCAGCAGTGGCGAGGCGGCCGGCGGTTTATCACTTGCGGCGCACCTGCGGCCATATCAGCAGAGGCGGGCTGACGCAGAGTAAGGCTTGAGCAGAGGCGAAAACCACCGCAGCTCCGATGGCCACTGCGCCGGTTCTCAGGCAGAGGTTATGGCGTCGCAAAGCAAGTGCTGAATCGGCGCCTGCCTCCATGTCCGGGTTGTAGTTGACTTGGTAACCCCACACCCTCCTCCCCTGCAGTACGTAACTCATGAAAAGTACATACCCTGTTGATCTTTTGTGTGATGACGTGGTGCTCTACAACTCGGAAACAGTACGAGTAGTAGCAACAAACACCATCGAGATTTGGCGCACAAATGAGACGGGTTGCGACAGGAAACCGCGGTCTCGGCGACTTGTGATCTAACTGCTCCTTAATCACACAACATGCTATCAATATTTCTCTTACAATCGTGCCGGTTCCTGCGACGTGATCCATGCATTGATCGATCTCAAACACATCTTCAGTTTGCAGCAGCGGCGGGGCACCCGGCGCAATGTTAATTTTCTTAAACTCAAACCTTCATCTATCCAACCGCGAGCTTCACGATCCGTAGGAGAGATCCCATCAAGAACTCAACATAACCGTGCCCGCGCCTCAAGGTGAGCGCCAACTATCGTGGAATTGTCACGACAGATGTCCTAGTGCGAGGACTTAGTCATGAGGCCAACGCATCTATGTGGTAACTTGAGAGGGGTTGAGCGGAATTGAGAGACGCAACGCAAGACTAGGATTTAGACATCTTCGATGTGACGCCCTCGATTCAATCGTACACTAATCATACACGCAAGTGTGTACGATCAAGACCAAAGACTCACGGGAAGATATCACAACACAACTCTAGACACAAATTAAAATAATACAAGCTTTATATTACAAGCCAGGGGCCTCGAGGGCTCGAATACATAAGCTCGAATACACCAGAGTCAGCGAAAGCAACAATATCTGAGTACAGACATAAGTTAGACAAGTTTGCCTTAAAAAAGCTAGCACAAAAGCAACATTGATCGAAAAGGCAAGGCCTCCTGTCTGGGAGCCTCCTAACTACTCCAAGTCGTCAGCGGCCGTCATGTAGTAGTAGGCACCCTCGGGGTAGCAGTAGTCTTCAGTGGTGTCGTCTGGCTCCTGGACTCCGTCATCTGGTCGCAACAATCGGATAAAGGGGGAAAGAGGTAGTAAAGCAACCGTGAGTACTCATCCAATGTACTCGCAAGACTTACATCAGATCTAAACTAAGTATGCATCTGTATCAAAGAAAATGGGATGTATCTGTGGACTAAACTGCAGAATGCCAGAATAGAGGAAGGGCTTAGTCCTATCGATGACTAGCATCTTCTGGAAACCACCATCTTGCAGCAACAGGAGTGAGTAGAATAGCATAAAGTAAAGTAGCAGTAGTGTTATCAACCTCGGACAGAGATCCTTTCTCGACTCCCAGCGAGAAAGCAATCCCAAAGCCATACTATCCATTCATCATATCCATTTCTCATATCCATCCATTTCTCACCACAAGTATCCAGTTCTAATACTCCAAGTGTCCGTTACCGTAGGACAGGCTATCAATAGATGTTTCCTTCCCTGCAGGGGTGCACCAACTTACCCACCACGCTCGATTAACTCCGGCCGGACACACTTTCCTGGGTCATGCCCGGCCTCGGCCAAACAATACGCCGCAACCCGACCTAGGCTTAATAGAGAGGTTAGCATGCCGGACTAAACCTATGCCCCCAGGGGTCATGGGCCATCTCCCCGGGAACTCCTGCACATTTCTTGAGCAGCCGGTGAGCAGACCTAGCTACCTCCTTCAACAAGGCAGCAGCTTACCAGTCCAACCCGCCGCGCGCCGCTCAGTCGCTGACGTCTATTAAGCTTCAGCTGATGCATACGACGCAGAACGCCCATACAATGCCCATGTGATGGTTAGTGCTATCAGGCCAGAGGCCCCTCAGATCAAATATCCAAATCGTAGTGGATTAGGAGCACGCGGTAACGAGCAGAGACTCACAAAAGATGTGACCCCGTCGCCCCGTCTCGACTACTTGCGGCAAGGGCTAAGAATGCCCGGCCACGCCTCGTAAGTATCTCGCGGGCACCTTCCAAGTCAACCCGACTCCACACCACTCGCTATTAAGCTCGAGCGGATACCCCTCAGGGCCGACCCGTCTTTAGTAACATGGTTCAGTGTAAAGTCATAGTAACCATAGTAATTGTGTGTCTAACAACAAAGGGGAAACCCGAGGAATCACCCCTGGTGAATTCCACTCGATGTTATCATCAAGGTGAACGTAAGAGGATCCACCCACAAGGTTCACACTTGAGGGGTTGCACGACAGAGCCGTAACAAAAGTGGTTAAGGAGGAAATCACCCTCGATGACCTCGACTGTGTAGCTACACTATAGAGATCTCATCAGGAGTGATGTAAGAGGTTCCACCCTCGGCACTCGATGGTAACTCTGCAGAGTCGTATAACTAGGGGGGTGATGTGCGGTGTCGGGGCCTGGACGTTGATCACGTTGATCGAGTCATCGAACATAAAGCGAGGCAACTGGGACAAGGTGGGGGGGGGCACTAATGGATCTCTAACCAACCTATACTAAGTAGTTTAGGATAAGCAGGTAAGGTATGAAAACAGGTAACAACAATAGGCTATGCATCAGAGTAGGATCATACATAAAGCAGTAGCAGTTCTAATGCAAGCATGAGGGGGAAAGAAATGGGCGATATCGGAATGCTCAAGGGGGGTTTGCTTGCCTGGTTGCTCTGGCAAGGAGGGGGTCGTCGTCGACGTAGTCGATCACAAGGGCAGCATCGGTCTCGGGGTCTACCGGAGAGAAGAGGGGGAAGAAACCGTAAATATAAAGCAAACATAGCACCACAAAGCATAACATGGCAATAAGATGTGCCGGGTGTGACCTAACGCGGTAGGAGGTGATACCGGCGAAGGGGACAAACATCCGAGAAAGTATCCCCGGTGTTTCGCGTTTTTGGACAGATGAACCGGAGGAGGAAAGTTGCATGTTCGCTAAGCTAGGGGTGTGTGGCAGACGAACGGAGAGTGTATCCGGATTCGTCTCATCGTTCTGAGTAACTTTCATGTATAAAACTTTTTCATCCGAGTTACAGATTATTTTCTATGATTTTTCAAAGTTTTAAACATTTTGAAATTTCTGCATTTATTTAATCCGAATTGACCAAGTCAATTTGACTGGTCAAAAGGGAAGGCATGGCTCTCATGGCATAGAGTAAACCTTAACAAAATAAATAAATTCTAACTTAACTAAATGGAGTCCACCTGCCGTAGGCTAGTAGCTACCCTAATTAGTAATTAACCTAAACTACTTTGCACATGGCCGGCCAGAGGCACAACCAGCATCACGGCTTGTGCACACACATGCACAACACATGGGCGCTCGGCCATGGCCAAGGCAACAACCGAGGCCAGTTGCAGGAGCAGTCAGCGATGGTAGCGAGCAGCAGCAGCAAAGAACATCAGCGGCATGAGCAACAGCAGTAGGAAGCAACAGTAAGTAGATGTATGGGCAGCGGCAACAACTAAGTGTCAGCAGTACGTAGAAGCAGCGTCGGCCGGCTGCGCGCCGAAGCAACGAGCAGCAGCACGCGGGAGTAGCAGGCGGCTCAAGCAGTAGGCTGGGACGCGGGCACGCACACATGCATAACGCAGGGACGCCGGCGGCTGTAGCCAGCAGCCCCAGCAGCATGCAGCAGCACATCACCTGGGAGGCGAGCGTGCTCGCACGCCCGGGGCGCGGCCAGCGCACGATGTGGGTGAAGGGCGGGCGGGCGCAGGCGAAGCGGCTGTAGTAGGCCGCGCCGCAGCACGCAACAGAAGTAGCCGGAGCAGGGGAGCGGGCAACAGCGAGCGGGAGCGGGGCAGCGATAGGCAGCAGCAGCGTACTAGTAGAGCGGAGACAGTAAACAAAGCAGCACAAGGAGCAGCAGGCGCGCGTACGCGGACACAGAGGTTCGGCCATGGCGGCCGCCGGCTCGTACAGGTGACTACGACAACGGAATCGAAGGGGAAACAAGGGGAATCTGGTAAGGGCCTCACAGCGGTTGTCGACGACATGCTCGGGAGGTCGAGGAAGCATTGAGAAAGGAGATCCGGAGCCGGGAAGCGATGACCGGACTCGGAGAAGACGATCGATGGCAAGCGCTCAGGGCCTCCTAGCTCGAGCCCTTCAGCGTGGTGATGGAGCCGACCGCGGCGGACCTCCTGGGCGTGCCCCCGCACGCCGGAGACGCCGACGACCGCGACAACGACGGCGAGGCAGCGGTGACCGCGACTGGTTCAAACTCAATTCTGAGAAGAAGAGGAAGGGGGCGAAGGGGGAATGAAGGGGGAAAGAAGGAGCTCGATCTAGGGTTTTCGGGCGACGCTCTTATAGGCGGCCAGGGGGCGTCGATGGTCGCCACGCACGCCGTGGCCATGGCCATCGATGTGTGCCACGACCCCCATGTTTCGTGTACAAAGGAAGGGGTGAGGTGGAGGTGGGCTGGGCCTACCCTTTCGCTAGATGGGCCATAGAGCCAGTAGATTAGGTCCCCTTCTTCCCGTCTCTCTTTTCTCTCTTCTTTACATTTCGACCACAATTTTCTATTTAGCTGCTAGCAAATGGATCTAGTTGATCCTGAAATTTGGCACAAAATTCAAGCACAATATTTTGGAGTGGCACATAAAGTTTTGAGTCATTTGGAAACTTATAATTATTTGTTTATTTTGAAATGGTTACATTTGTTGTAGTTGGACCACTTTATATTTTACTAGAGATTAATCAGAGAGCCAAATGATATTGGATTCAACATGACAAATGATCAGGGGGAATTGTACTAAAATTTGAACAGTTTAATTTTATAGTTTGAAGAAATAATAACTTGACTTGTTATTTGAATTTTGAATTTGACTCCGATTTTTTTATCAACTGGCAAATTGGCTTAATAAAATATGTTGACATGCCACAATAGGGTGAGGTTACTGTAGCTAAATTATCGGGGTGTTACAAATCTCCTCCACTACAAGAAATCTCGTCCCGGGATTTGAGGGGTGGAGTAAGGGGAAAAGAGTTGATTAAGAAATTCTAATGAGTCTTCACAGTCTTGGTTGCCCTTCTCAAAGAAGTTGATCCCTTTCGTTGATGCCTTCATTTCGTTGCATCAGGGCATCATGATGAAGTCATCGTCCTCGTTTCAGGATCTTCACCATACTTACGAAAGGATGAGTGGGGAAAATCTGTAAGGACGGGTTTTAACAAGATTGAGCATCGGACGATTAACTCAGGGGAAGAAGCATAAAGTGTCTCTCGATTTGTTTGCATGAAACACCTCGAGGGAATTATAGGGGGTACGAAAGTTTCAAACGGGTAAGCAATCGTTCGATACCTGAAGTAGAGTGTGAAGGGGGTTCATAGCAGCGGAAAAAGTATTGTGTTTGATACCAGAATAGATCATCTCTAGGATGGTGGCTCATGAATTACATACGAAGGCAAGTGGAAAGGATACTTCAGAAACAAGTATGTACATGAGAGTCAGGTTTCGATCCTGTGGAACTATGTGTAATGGGCCCACCATGTGGTTCAAAAAGTAGAAGGATGCTGACATATTGCACGGTCATGGTAGCAAGGCTTGTCAGAGGATAGCCTATCAGTTATGTTGGCAACAACGTTGGTACCAAGGGCGAGGGACGAAGAGAACTATTATCCTGCCCGTTGAAACGAGGCGGACCAATAGGCAAAGTTCTTGTCCATCGGTGGCTACCGGAATGTCAACAGCAATAATAACAGGGTCTTACTGACAAATTGCACACCGAGGTGTTTACTTAAGCATGAAACTATTACTGCTTAGTCTCATAAATCACAAGAAAGGTTAAACCTACCAATGGAGAGGGAAACGAAATCTTCAGATTAAACAAACCAATGGAAAGTAAAATGTGTTTACCCTTAAGAATTGGAAGTATATCCTTCCCAAGGAAAAGTGGAGCATGGTATACATGATAGGACAACAAGTTCAAAAGCATTTAGATAAAGCGACGAGGGGAGAATCATGATAATACCCATACAACGGTGTTTGGATAATTGACCAAGAATCATGTAGCATTGCGCTTCCACTATTCTCAATGATATTCAGAATACCATAGTCATGCTAGCGATAACATGGTGTTTCAAGTAAGGGTTGGATCAAAAGATCACAGGAGATACAAAGGAACACTTCCAAGATTATCTTGGAACGTAAGGATTTACCAAACACAACTAGGTCTGTGTTGGCAGAAAGTCAAGGATGTCATCGAAGATATCACAAATCATCGAGGGGCAGGGATGGTATTTCTAGTCATGAATTCAATGGAGATCTTCGAGGGAAACAAAAAAAATGGTCGGTGATCATGACACATTTATCGAGGGATTTAAAGAAGATGAAATCAATCGGTGATGACAACTAGTTAAAGAGAGGATGAAGCGAAAGATTATTGAAGCCACGGATACTGCACAAACTTGAAATCAAGCTTGTTGTTCAAGGCGAGATGATATGACGAGGAATATCGACATAAGCTTAGCTCATCGTCAAAAATTGTGCTCCAGGAAGAAGGACCAGGTAGCACAGTTAAAATTTGGCACGATAATGATATTGCCGATCAGGCTAGGAATGACTTGAAGGATTATTAAACTCGTAAGCAACAAAAATTACTTATGAGTTATTGAATCGGAGTGTGGAATCGATTCACCTATCTGTGTTCTCGGTTGACAAACAACCCAGAACCCATGAAGTAACTAAGACAGGGAAAGGTAGTACTTCATCAAAAGTTCGCAAGATGTAGTGCAATGCATGATATCCTCGAGATACTAGAGGGTAATACTCGAAGATAGGGCATAATAGAGTTTGGACATGTGTATTCATCTGTAGAAGACCATTACTTTAACTTGTCCGAGAAATGAGATCAAGTAGATCAACTTTGTCGGAACCACGATTGCAAAGGTCAAAATCACAGATACTAGACGGACATATAGCAAGGCGATTTATATTATTACAAAAAGCTTCCATGATAAGCTCCACATCGGGTCCATGGGCATGAACACAAAGTTCAAGGTCGACTCCCACTTCTTCAATGCATAACCTTCCATTCACTTCTCGCTTTCGATGAAGTTGTAGTATTGAAATTTTATCTGGGAAAACACTAGAAGAGTATGACTCGCGAAAACTCTCAAGTTCACACGGATTAGGGAATGCATAGGTTCAACCAATAAGAGCATCTTAGGAACATATACCACAAACTTAAAGAGTAAACAACACAAGCTCGAAGGTACAACATGGTTGACAAAAAGGAGAGGATACAATTTACCAAAGGCAGTACGTATCCGAGGAAAGGCTCATAAGGTTATCAATTATGAAGGACGCTGCCGGATAAAATCCATCAAAGGATCTGGTGGTTCACAAGGGATCTCATGTGAGCACTGGTAGTCATCCAGAAGAAGACAGAGTGCAAGGAGATCAGATTATAGAAACAACCAACTAATTCAAAGCTCAAAAGCAAAGGAATTATGATTTCCGAATCAAGGAGTCTGAAGCAAACTCTCTGATTAAGGATGGTTAAGTTGAATAGACTTAAGTGTACATTCGACAACAATTTGATTGGTCGAGAACCAGCTCATGTCCAAAATGATGACTGAGCCGGAAAGATAATTTAAAAGGATCAACTGGTGATTGTGTGCATTCGCTCACATGTTGAATTAATAGGATCAAAATGACGGTGTCGAAGGATACTAATGAATATTGCTAGACATATAGGAAGCATCCATAATGCAAGCAGACAAGTATTTGCTGAGCAATAGTTTGTAGAGGATTCTCGAAAGATTGAATAGCGTCTCGAAGACATTTGTGAAATGCATGAACAACTGTGGATGAATGAATCTCCGGTAAGTGTGAGGAATTATTCATACATGTATTCAGCGGAAAAGGAGCTGCAAGGCAGCAGGCACAAAGGATTCTCGTAATATCCACAGTATTTCAGGGTATCTTGTAATAACAAGAACAATTGGAAAAGAAGGTATGGACGACAAGTGTATGCAGCTATCCATAGGGATTTATCGATGATATGGAATTGCAACGGCGAAGGGCACAAGGGTTTCGAGGAAACATCGGAGAGTATCTTTGAAATCTTCTGGTGCAGCAAGCGATCATCTGGACTGAAGGGGCTCTCCGGGAGAAAGTATTTTCGAGAACCTAAAGTTAGATTTTAGCACAATCATTTAACCCAAATAGAGGATAGATCAGAATCCCATAGTATAGACGAGGAATAAATGATCCTAATACCACCCAATTGTGATGTGGGCCCGTAAGCCACACAACAATGTTAGTAAAAGTTTTTTTAAAGACTAGACTCACCTTCGGCCAAGGAGTTGGAAAGGGGGCTACCTACAGGCAGTCGACTCTGAAACAAACTTGTGACGCCCTCGATTCAATCATACACTAATCATACACGCAAATGTGTACGATGAAGATCAAGGACTCACGGGAAGATATCACAACAGAACTCTAGACACAAATTAAAATAATACAAGCTTTATATTACAAGCCAGGGGCCTAGAGGGCTTGAATACATAAGCTCGAATACACCAGAGTTAGCGGAAGCAACAATATCTGAGTACAGACATAAGTTAGACAAGTTTTTCTTAAGAAGGCTAGCACAAAAGCAACATCGATCGAAAAGGCAAGGCTTCCTGCCTGGGAGCCTCCTAACTACTCCAAGTCGTCAGCGGCCGTCACGTAGTAGTAGGCACCCTCGGGGTATTAGTAGTCTTTAGTGGTGTCGTCTGGCTCCAGGACTCCGTCATCTAGTCGCAACAATCATGTAAAGGGGGAAAGAGGTAGCAAAGCAACCGTGAGTACTCATCCAAAGTACTCGCAAGACTTACATCAGATATAAACTAAGTATGCATCTGTATGAAAGGAAATGGGCTGTATCTGTGGACTAAACTGCAGAATACCAGAATAGAGGAAGGGCTTAGTCCTATCAATGACTAGCATCTTCTGGAAACCACCATCTTGCAGCAACAGGAGGGAGTAGAATAGCATAAAGTAAAGTAGCAGTAGTGTTATCAACCTCGGCCAGAGATCCTTTCTCGACTCCCAGCGAGAAAGCAATCCTAGAGCCATACTATCCATTCATCATATCCAATTCTCATATCCATCCATTTCTCACCACAAGTATCCAGTTTTAGTTGTATCGATCGGGATACAACTCCAAGTGTCCGTTACCGTAGGACAGGCTATCAATAGATGTTTCCTTCCCTGCAGGGGTGCACCAACTTACCCACCACGCTCGATTAACTCCGGCCGGACACACTTTCCTGGGTCATGCCCGACCTCGGCCAAACAATACCCCGCAACCTGATCTAGGCTTAATAGAGAGGTCAGCACGCCGGACTAAACCTATGCCCCCAAGGGTCATGGGCCATCTCCACGGGAACTCCTGCACATTGCGTGGGCGGCACGTGAGCAGACCTAGCTACCTCCTTCAACAAGGCAGGAGCTTACCAATCCAACCCGGCGCGCGCCGCTCAGTCGCTGACGTCTATTAAGCTTCGACTGATGCATACGACGCAGAATGCCCATACAATGCCCATGTGATGGTTAGTGCTATCAGGCCAGAGGCCCCTCGGATCAAATATCCAAATCGTAGTGGATTAGGAGCACGCGGTAACGAGCAGAGACTCACGAAAGATGTTACCCCGTCGCCCCGTCTCGAGTACTTGCGGCAAGGGCTAAGAATGCCTGGCCACGCCTCGTAAGTATCTCGCGGGTACCTTCCAGGTCAATATGACTCCACATCACTCGCTATTAAGCTCGCGCGGATACCCCTCAGGGCTGACCCGTCTTTAGTAACATGTTTCAGTGTAAAGTCATAGTAACCATAGTAATTGTGTGTATAACACCAAAGGAGAAACCCGAGGAATCACCCCCGGTGAATTCCACTCGATGTTATCATCAAGGTGAACGTAAGAGGATCCACCCTCGAGGTTCACACTTGAGGGGTTGCACGACAGAGCCGTAACGAAAGTGGTTAAGGAGGAAATCACCCTGGATGACCTCGACCGTGTATCTATACTACAGAGATCTCATCAGGAGCGATGTAAGAGGTTCCACCCTCGGCACTCGATGGTAACTCTGCAGAGTTGTACAACTAGGGGGGTGATGTGCGGTGTCGGGGCCTAGCCGTCGATCGCGTTGATCGAGTCATCGAACATAAAGTGAGGCAACTAGGACAAGGTGGGGGGGGGGGTCACTGATGGATCTCTAACCAACCTATACTAAGTAGTTTAGGATAAGCAGGTAAGGTATGAAAGTAGGTAACAACAACAGGCTATGCATCAGAGTAGGATCATACATAAAGCAGTAGCAGTTCTAATGCAAGCATGAGGGGGAAAGAAATGGGCGATATCGAAATGCTCAAGGGGTGTTTGCTTGCCTAGTTGCTCTGGCAAGGAGGGGGTCGTCGTCGACATAGTCGATCACAAGGGCAGCATCGGTCTCGGGGTCTACCGGAGAGAAGAGGGGGAAGAAACCGTAAATATAAAGCAAACATAGCACCACAAAGCATAACATGGCAATAATATGTTTCGGGTGTGACCTAACGCGGTAGGAGGTGATACCGGCGAATGGGGGAAACATCCGAGAAAGTATCCCCGGTGTTTCGCGTTTTCGGACAGATAAACTGGAGGGGGAAAGTTGCATGTTCGCTAAGCTAGTGGTGTGTGGCAGACGAACGAAGGGTGTATCCGGGTTCGTCTCGTTGTTCTGAGTAACTTTCATGTATAAAACTTTTTTCATCCAAGTTACAGATTATTTTCTATGATTTTTCAAAGTTTTAAACATTTTGAAATTTCTGCATTTATTTAATCCAAATCGACCAAGTCAATTTGACTGGTCAAAAGGGAAGGCATGGCCCTCATGGCATAGAGTAAACCTTAAGAATATAAATAAATTCTAACTTAACTAAATGGGGTCCACCTGCCATAGGCTAGTAGCTACCCTAATTAGTAATTAACCTAAACTACTTTGCACATGGCCGGCTAGAGGCACAGCCATCCTCACGGCTTGTGCACACACATCCACAGCACATGGGCGCTCGGCCATGGCCAAGGCCACAACCGAGGCCAGTTGCAGGAGCAGTCAGCGATGGTAGCGAGCAGCAGCAGCAAAGAACATCAGCGGCATGAGCAACAGTGTCAGGACCCCGACTCGATGTCACATCGATCTAGCCGGTAACACCTCATATCACTTTGCGGCCTCATGCACGGTATCCCCACGGGTGTCGCCTTACCTTTGCCCGGGACCGTTTGCGCCTTTTGGCTCACGTATATGATAGTGTCGCTAGCATCCATATGATAAGGAGCCCGGGCTGACATGACTAGTCGTAAACCCAAAGTGGCACAGACTTACAGGGACAGGCATTCATGACCCAGCTTCGAACGTGTTGGTCATCAGCAAGTGGGTCCGGGCTGTAGCACTGGGCTAGCAGGACTCCGGTAAACCGGGCTGTAGCGGGCTAACAGGACTCCGGTACTCAAAGCGTGACATTTCCCCGAAGGGACAGACACAGGAACGAAGAAGGACACATGCCGGCCAGCCTAAGTGTTCCAGAGCAGTAGCAAGCTATCATGGCTCAGCGGTAACACTAGGAGACATTTCCCGGTAAGAGAGGCTACTAAAGATAAACAACTAGATAGTCAGATCCCACACATACCAAGCATTTCAATAACATACACACAATATGCTCGATATGTGCAATACAACATGGCATCACAAAATGACTCTACGACTCAAGTAGTTTATTCAATAGGCTCCGAGGAGCGAGACATTACAAACATGGGTCTCATGACCCAACAACCAGAGCATACAAGTCAAGGCACAAGCGGAAGCTATCATGTCTGAGTACAGACATCTATAAATGAAAAAGGCTGAGAAGCCTGACTATCTACCAGATCCTGCCGAGGGCACAAGATCGTAGCTGAGGTATCAAGCTAAACGTCGAAGTCCAAGCGGAACTACTAGTGAGACTGAAGTCTCTCTGCAAAAACATAAAATAGGCAAACGTGAGTACAAATGTACCCAGCAAGACTTACATCAGATCTATCTACACATGCATCATTATCAACAAGGGGGGGTGGTGGAGTTTAACTGCAGCAAGCCAGCTTTGACTCGGTGGCTAACCTGAACTACGACTGCAAGTAACTCTTTTGAGGTGGCGCACACGAGTCCACATATTCACCATATCAATACACCACTATGGATCCGCTCCCGTCTCCCTACGAGAACGCCATCCATAGCACTCACGCTTATCTTGCGTATTTTAGAGTATCCACTTTCACTTGTCTATGAACTGATATAAGGGGTCCACGTTTCCATATCCGAGGAATCCGGCTATTCGAATAGATAATGATAACCCTGCAGGGGTGTACTTCTTCACACACGCTCCCGCCACTTACCGCCCTGTACACGTCATGTACCTCGGCAACCTTCAAGCGGAAGCCGGGCGAGGGAGTCGGCCACGACCTGACTAACCGAACAAGTCTCTAGTCCAGGTTTATCGCCTATTCGGGTTCCATCCGCAAGGAGATCCGGCCGGGGTGTCGCTTACGGCCCCAAACGATGTGTGCAGGGTTCCCAAGCCCACCAACCGGGTGCCACTTGGTACACCGGGCCACTGTGCCTAGTCTGTCCCAAGCCCACCTGTACCGGGTGCCACTTGGTAGACTACTAACACTGCCTACAAACACCAGAAACTAGTTGCAACTCCTGGACAGAGATCAAGTTGATTAATAAGTCGAGAGGGCTTGGAGCGCCCGGAGCCCAATGTGTGGTAGTAACTGATCATGGATCACAAACACAGAACTCAATTCCTGAGGACGGCTGCAATGAGACAACCCACCATGTACTCCTACATGGCCTCTCACCGCTACCTTTACCAAATCGTGTTCACACACTTAGCTCACACACAGTAGGACATGTTCACACGCCTCTGATTCATCCCTGATGAATCAGACCTGACTCAACTCTAAGCAGTAGCAGGCATGACAAACAAGCATGAATGAGTAGGCACAACAGGGCTCAAACAACTCCTACTCATGCTAGTGGGTTTCATCTATTTACTGTGGCAATGACAGGTCATGCAAAGGATAAAGGGTTCAGCTACCGCAGCAAGTATCAAATATGTCGTTGTTGTCCTAATGCAGTAAAAGAGAGCAGGAGCGAGAGAGTGGGATTTTATCGGAATGAACAAGGGGGTTTTGCTTGCCTGGCACTTCTGAAGATAACATTGAGTCTTCATCAGTGTCAACGATCACATCATCGGTATCACGTCTATCGAGAGGGGACAAATACCGGCAAATACAGAAAACACGATCAATGCAATGCACAATATGATGCATGCTATGACATGGCAATATGAATGTGTTTTGGGCTAATGCACCTAAAACCAGATTAAATGAAGTTGGTTTGAATCTAAAATTCAAATTCAAACTCCATATGTGATTAATTAATTGCCCTTTATATGATTTGTGCTAAACAGTAGTGATAAGTTGTTCTAACATGCATGAAAATGGTACCGATGGATTCCTTGAATTTTTCTGATAATTTTTCATATATAATTTATTTAATTTGGAGTTACGGTTAATTTTCTATGATTTATTGAAGTTTTAGCTATTTTCTGGAAATAATAAATCATTTAAGAATTATTTAAATTCCAGAAAACATTTACTGCGTCAGCAATGCGTCACCGTGACATCAACAAGTCAACAGGGGTTGGTCAGGGTCAAACCTGACGTGTGGGGTCCACACGTCAGTGACTAACTAACTAACCTAATTTTAATTAGAGCCTGGGCCCGCATGTCAGTGTCAGCAGGGGGGTAATTAGTTAAAATAAACTAAACTAATTAACAGGGGGGCTGGCCCCACCTGTCATCGACCCAGGGGGGGGGTCAAACCCCTGGTCAACAGGGCCTAACCCGCCGGCGGTGAGTCGCCGGCGAGGCCGAGGCGGCGGAGGCCTTCGGGTTTCGTGCTCCGACGACCAAACGGACGGAGGAGGGGCTCTACGCGTAGCTGGGAGTCGCCCGCATCCATCTGTGCAAACGGCAGGGGCTGAGGTGGCCCGAGCTCATCGGAACGGGGCCCGCGGCGGCGACCGGAGTTCGGGCCAGCACGGCACGGGGCTACGCTTGGCGAGCGAGCGAGCTGAGAGGCTGGGCAGCACCTGCTAGTCATGGGGAGCACTAAGAGCAGCTCAGTGGGGCCAGGGGAGCACGGAGGCTATGCGTGCAGCAGCAATGGCGGACGGTGGCTTCGGTGCTCGTGGGGAACGGCGCTACGGCATGGAGGGGAGCATGCTGAGTTAGGGGAGAGGGTCAGTGACTCACGGCGATGACGAGGGGACGCTCGGCGAGGTCGGGGACGGTCTGGAGCCGGCAAATTTGACGAAGATGGCCGGCGGGTCCGAGGTAGAAGACGACGGCGATGGCGGCGATGCAGGGGCTCCCGCGGTGCGCTTCTCGGCGAGGAGGAAGAGGTGGTCGGGGCGGATCCCCTGGGTACTTCGGGTGGCAGTGAGGAGCACGGTGGCTACGGCGAACGGCGACGGCGACGACGAGCTCCGCTCGGGCGCGTGCAGGGAGAGAGCAGAGGAGGGAACGGGGTCCAGGGGAAGAGAGAGGCGGTCGAGGGGGTCGAGGCGTCTCCGTGGCGTCGCGAGGGAGTCGGGGAGGCTGCCACGGCGAAGCAGGAGGTGGCCGGCGCTCTTCGGGCGCGCGCCACGCCTCGCCTCTGCCTACTGGCAGAGGAAGAAGAGGACAAGGGGGGGAAGGAGGTGGGCTGGGCCGCGCTGGGCCGGTCCTGTTGGGCTGCACGGGTAAGTGGCCAGGTAAAACTCTTCTCTCTCTTTCTATTTCTGTTTTTATTTATTGTTTTCTATTTTGTTCTGTTTTGTTTTAGTTTAGTAAAATACTAAACCATTTTAATAAATTCTGTAGTTTATTATGTGGCTTACTAAAATATATACAAAGCCACTCACAAACTTCCAGAATTATTTGGAGTCATATTTAATATATATTAAATATAAATCCAAAGAAAATAGTTATTGGATTAATTCAAATGGCCAAAATAAATATCTCTGTGACTCCAAAAATATTGGTTTAAATTTTACCTCTCACCAATATTTCCATGGAATAACAAGAACATTTTCTTGGACTCATTTGATGAAATTTAAATGTTGGTTATTTTTAGAGGTCTTCTGAGGCTTTGAAAATTCCTCAATTCAATTTCATTTGAATTTAAACATGATGCTCACATGAGGTCTAGCCTAGTGCATTACCAGAAGCTAGGGATGTGACAACTCACCCCCACTAAACAAGAATCTCGTCTCGAGATTCAAGCGTAGGGTAGGCTGAAGGGGAAAAGCAAACTAGTATAATCTTCACGATCCCGGTTGCACTTCAAATGAACGTTGATTTGAACACCATCTTTGTCTTGTCGTCTTGCTCTGAGAACTCCAGCTAATCATGACAAGAAGAGGAAAGGAAAACTCTGGAAGGATCGGTCTTCTCGAAGATCGAACAACTCAGGATTAACTTCCGGAATGAGACATAGAACCATCTCTCGGGTTGAGACACGAGATACACATCAAGAGGGGTGGAAGAAACGGATGACGAAGGTTCACTAGGTAGACAACGATTCCACACCTAAGAAGGTGGTAAACGATTGTCAAGGTAGCGAGGAGTTGAGTTGCCATGATACCATAACGATACACCTTAGGGAAGGTGACTCGTAGAGATATCCCCTTAAGTGGCAAAAAGAATTACTTTTGATTCAGAGATCATTGAAACTCTTTAAACCAGCCTAAGGCAATTCACAGCAATCGATTGGCGGGGTCGGTAGAATGGCATACTCGGACTTGGATGATGTGGATTACCTTGTTGAAGACAACGTAATGGATGAGTTTCCTTATCACCGGAGATGGAAGAGACCCATGGTAGAAAGGCACATTGGCGGTGCAAGCTGGGAACAAAATGCAAATGCTGGGAATGATTCTAGTAACTGGGGAAGAACCCAACAATAGAGAGTGAATTCACTGTTTGAAAAGGTCATAGCATGTCGAGGAAACTGAGAGCAGACCTAGCTAGTGCCGATGATAACACGTAGCGCTTGTGCGTGCTCTCAAGAACTTGAGCATTTCCACAATCATCAAGATTCCACCAATATCCGTGTCAAGGATTCTGGCAACACAACTTGCTACCATGATGAATGGTGATGGAGGATGCAGATGCAAAGGAAGATAACACCTTCTCAGATTTCACCCTTGACGGGGCTAAGGAAATAAAATCTGGATGATCGACCGAGAGACATTTAGCACTCCGCTTCTAATGTTCTCCTTGATGTGCTAGCGTATCCCATTCATTGAAATGGTTTGGTATCTAGAACATCAAGTAAAGGTCGGACTTCGGGAACACAAAAATCCATAGGGGCAACTAGGGAGTAAATCCTACGAAATCCCTATGGGGAGGTGGCCAACTTCATCAATCAAGATATTATAATAACAGGTCTTCCGGCTGGGTGTGTTGGCCACGACATCCACTTTACCGGTTATCGCGCGACCAATATTATAATTCTTGGGAAATATTCCAACCATCATATCTGCCTGAGATTCAGATCTGGTTGGTGTCAGGATATTCCAGACTCATCGAGTCTAGGAAGAAAAACGGAAGTTTGCAACACAAATCGACGAGATGACGTTGCGGGATTCTCGGGAGATGAACTACGATAGCAAGCTCCAAAACATGAGCTGGTTCTGCTACAAACATGTGAACACGTTGTCCTAGACAAGCATGCCCACATGGTAGTCTTACAATAAAACACTACCGAGTTCTGGTTGGGAACCATCAGCGAGGATATCGAAGTTCTTTCATAAGTCCGGATTAGCTCTTATGAAGATACTCCTTCTCCTTGAACAAATCAGTCAGTGGCTTGGTGTGCTAGGATATACATATGGAATGAAGATGATCAGTCTAACAGACCATAGAATTCTTCGCACGTGCATGACCGACTTGGGATGATTCCAAAGGAGCAAAAACAAACTTTCTCGAATTCACGACGGCAGCTTACATCAAAATGCACGTGAATCAAAGGAAGTCACTCCTTTCATCAACAAGTACTTCATGAGCTAGCATGAAGGAAATGCTTTCAAAAGTTTCCAACACTAACTTGATGTTCAACAACATCATGGAGGAGATAAGAATGTTGTAAATGGGCTCAACAACAACTCATCGGAATTTCCATATCACTGGACTTCCACCATCGTGTGAACACGGTGATAGCATTGGTCAGACCCATAAGGATATAATGGTGTATGCTCGAGGAAAACCACGAGTAAGACAACATTACGAATATCGTTGGTTCTGATTTGATTCGACGATAGCCCATACTCAAATCAAAGATTGGATAAGATAATAGATCCAGCAACTGATCACAGGGACCAATCGATGAAGATATCACCTTTCTTCAACACACACTACACAAGAATATCCCTTTGGAACGAACTAAATTAGGCAAGCTTTTATCTTCCAACTCTCCAAGTTGCTGTTCAGCTTAACCATCTAGCTCAGGGGTATCCAACACAGACTCTCGGAGAAGGGGTGGTTTACAAGGATAAACCAACTTGATTACGAGCTCAACATAGCGGTCGGTGACGACCCGGTGATACTTCCGAGAAGATAATCGGAAGATCACAAACCACCGATATGTTACTAAGCTCGAGAACAATCTTGCTTTTCAGGGCAAGATGATATGATCAAATGAGCGAGGACTTGACAAAATCCTAACTCATCAATCAAAGAGTGCACCAGGAAATAAGGACTAGGTAGCACGATCAATCTTAGAATGGTGATTCAATAACCAACATACTGAGAATAGGATTATTGTCCATTAACTACCAAGCAATGGGGTTGCTAGGAGTATTGAGTTCACACATCATGATTCACTTGTCGGCACTCCGGCTGCAACAACACGGAACCGAGGAATGGAAAAGGATGGCGGGAAGTATCACTATGTCAAGAATTCACAAAAGGTGGTGCAATTCTCATGAAATTCCTGTCATAAAGAAGGTAATACTTCAGGGTAGAGCAGACCAGAAGCTAGATTGGCATTTTGATCTGCGGAGCACAACTTCTTTGACCCAATCCTGGATATGGAAGAGGTACTGGAGTTGGTTTCTCCTAGTCATTCTGCGATAGAATGGCTTGACGGACCACAAGAGTAATAGGCATCGATAGACGAACGCACGCATACTCTTGACAATCAATTGATAGACGAGGGTCAGAATGCAACTAAAGAGAGACAACTCAAAAGAACATATAACTTTCTGGGTTGTGGATACATGGGTTGGTATGCCGAACAAAGTTCAACATAATTCTTCCGGATAACCCATGCAGAAAGGTTGAGCTGGCAGAGTCACAATATAGCATGGAGAACTCATAGAGGGCCTGTTGTGATCTTTTGATCCAACAAACTTCTGCCATAATGGTTCATGGTATTTGGAAGAACGATATACCACGGACCTCGAGGACTATCGCAAAGGTTACTGATATACTAAAGGAACTAGCAACACTATCAACATGATGTAAGTAGGGTGAATATCGGGTTTAAGAACCCAGGAATAGAATACCTACTACTAAGTAGCATCACGGGATGCTTTCGAGAATGATGGCCAGAATCATCACACTGGGAACACAAATCATGGCTAAATTACTAGATGATCCCCTAAGACACCTAGGGTCATAATAATATCTCCAACATATATGTCAAGGCAACGGAGTACCTCAACTCACTGATTAGTGTGGTTAATCTGGCCCATGGGTACATTGAAACGGGAAGAAAGGATTTGCAATTGCATCAGACTACTTAGAAACCTGGGATGACTCGGACAGCATAACGGCTGTAAATGCTCAGAAAGATTTGAGACATTCACAAAAATGGTGGCATAACCACTCAGAAGCACAATATCAAGGTTTCGAGATCAACAGTTAACATACGGAGGTAGAAACCGAACTGAGGCTTGAATCAACAATCTTATAAGTCTGCGGATTAGTAACACGTGATCCTGATAGAAAGAAGAGAAAGCCTAGTTCTTAATCCCCGTAGAGGAGAAGATGATGACTCAGATCAGAAGGCCATAAGGTATAAGGAGTAAAAAGAGCCTTACGTTCCATCCCACAATCAATTCCCTTATATAACTAAAGAATTTCTAGACTCAACTTCGACCAGTTTGGCTTGGTAATCCTACAGGCAGCCTGGCTCTGATACCAACGCTGTCAGGACCCCGACTCGATGTCACATCGATCTAGCCGGTAACACCTCATATCACTTTGCGGCCTCACGCACGGTATCCCCACGGGTGTCGCCTTACCTTTGGCCGGGACCGTTTGCGCCTTTTGGCTCACGTATATGATAGTGTCGCTAGCATCCATATGATAAGGAGCCCGGGCTGACATGACTAGTCGTAAACCCAAAGTGGCACAGACTTACAGGGACAGGCATTCATGACCCAGCTTCGAACGTGTCGGTCATCAGCAAGTGGGTTCGGGCTGTAGCACTGGGCTAGCAGGACTCCGGTAAACCGGGCTGTAGCGGGCTAACAGGACTCCGGTACTCAAAGCGTGACATTTCCCCGAAGGGACAGACACAGGAACGAAGAAGGACACATGCCGGCCAGCCTAAGTGTTCCAGAGCAGTAGCAAGCTACCATGGCTCAGCGGTAACACTAGGAGACATTTCCCGGTAAGAGAGGCTACTAAAGATAAACAACTAGATAGTCAGATCCCACACATACCAAGCATTTCAATAACATACACACAATATGCTCGATATGTGCAATACAACATGGCATCACAAAATGACTCTACGACTCAAGTAGTTTATTCAATAGGCTCCGAGGAGCGAGACATTACAAACATGGGTCTCATGACCCAACAATCAGAGCATACAAGTCAAAGCACAAGCGGAAGCTATCATGTCTGAGCACAGACATCTATAAATGAAAAAGGCTGAGAAGCCTGACTATCTATCAGATCCTGCCGAGGGCACAAGATCGTAGCTGAGGTATCAAGCTAAACGTCGAAGTCCAAGCGGAACTACTAGTGAGACTGTAGTCTCTCTGCAAAACATAAAATAGGCAAACGTGAGTACAAATGTACCCAGCAAGACTTACATCAGAACTAACTACATATGCATCATTATCAACAAAGGGGTGGTGAGGTTTAACTGCAGCAAGCCAGCTTTGACTCGGTGGCTATCCTAAACTACGACTGCAAGCGACTCTTTTGAGGTGGCGCACACGAGTCCACATATTCACCATATCAATACACCACTATGGATCCGCTTCCGTCTCCCTACGGAAACGCCATCCATAGCACTCACGCTTATCTTGCGTATTTTAGAGTATCCACTTTCACTTGTCTATGAACTATGCAATGGGGTCCAAGTTTCCATATCCGAGGAATCCGGCTATTCGAATAGATGATGTTAACCCTGCAGGGGTGTACTTCTTCACACACGCTCTCGCCACTTACCGCCCTGTACACGTCATGTACCTCGGCAACCTTCAAGCGGAAGCCGGGCGAGGGAGTCGGCCACGACCTGACTAACCGAACAAGTCTCTAGTCCAGGTTTATCGCCTATTCAGGTTCCATCCGCAAGGAGATCCGGCCGGGGTGTCGCTTACGGCCCCAAACGATGTGTGCAGGGTTCCCAAGCCCACCATCCGGGTGCCACTTGGTACACCGGGCCACTGTGCCTAGTCTGTCCCAAGCCCACCTGTACCGGGTGCCACTTGGTAGACTACTAACACTGCCTACAAACACCAGAAACTAGTTGCAACTCCTGGACAGAGATCAAGTTGATTAATAAGTCGAGAGGGCTTGGAGCGCCCGGAGCCCAATGTGTGGTAGTAACTGATCATGGATCACAAACACAGAACTCAGTTCCTGAGGACGGCTGCAATGAGACAACCCACCATGTACTCCTACATGGCCAACGATGTCAGGACCCCGACTCGATGTCACATCGATCTAGCCGGTAACACCTCATATCACTTTGCGGCCTCACGCACGGTATCCCCACGGTGTCGCCTTACCTTTGCCCGGGACCGTTTGCGCCTTTTGGCTCACGTATATGATAGTGTCGCTAGCATCCATATGATAAGGAGCCCGGGCTGACATGACTAGTCGTAAACCCAAAGTGGCACAGACTTACAGGGACAGGCATTCATGACCCAGCTTCGAACGTGTCGGTCATCAGCAAGTGGGTCCGGGCTGTAGCACTGGGCTAGCAGGACTCCGGTAAACCGGGCTGTAGCGGGCTAACAGGACTCCGGTACTCAAAGCGTGACATTTCCCCGAAGGGACAGACACAGGAACGAAGAAGGACACATGCCGGCCAGCCTAAGTGTTCCAGAGCAGTAGCAAGCTACCATGGCTCAGCGATAACACTAGGAGACATTTCCCGGTAAGAGAGGCTACTAAAGATAAACAACTAGATAGTCAGATCCCACACATACCAAGCATTTCAATAACATACACACAATATGCTCGATATGTGCAATACAACATGGCATCACAAAATGACTCTACGACTCAAGTAGTTTATTCAATAGGCTCCGAGGAGCGAGACATTACAAACATGGGTCTCATGACCCAACAATCAGAGCATACAAGTCAAGGCACAAGCGGAAGCTATCATGTCTGAGTACAGACATCTATAAATGAAAAAGGTTGAGAAGCCTGACTATCTACCAGATCCTGCCGAGGGCACAAGATCGTAGCTGAGGTATCAAGCTAAACGTCGAAGTCCAAGCGGAACTACTAGTGAGACTGAAGTCTCTCTG
>NC_041384.1:464815139-464887898 GCF_002162155.2 Triticum dicoccoides
GCCGCGCTGGGCCGGTCCTGTTGGGCTGCACGGGTAAGTGGCCAGGTAAAACTCTTCTCTCTCTTTCTATTTCTGTTTTTATTTATTGTTTTCTATTTTGTTCTGTTTTGTTTTAGTTTAGTAAAATACTAAACCATTTTAATAAATTCTGTAGTTTATTATGTGGCTTACTAAAATATATACAAAGCCACTCACAAACTTCCAGAATTATTTGGAGTCATATTTAATATATATTAAATATAAATCCAAAGAAAATAGTTATTGGATTAATTCAAATGGCCAAAATAAATATCTCTGTGACTCCAAAAATATTGGTTTAAATTTTACCTCTCACCAATATTTCCATGGAATAACAGGAACATTTTCTTGGACTCATTTGATGAAATTTAAATGTTGGTTATTTTTAGAGGTCTTCTTAGGCTTTGAAAATTCCTCAATTCAATTTCATTTGAATTTAAACATGATGCTCACATGAGGTCTAGCCTAGTGCATTACCAGAAGCTAGGGATGTGACAAACAGCGTAGGAAGCAACAGTAAGTAGAGGTATGGGCAGCGACAACAACTAAGTGGCAGCAGTACATAGAAGCAGCGTCGGCCGGCTGCGCGCCGAAGCAACGAGCAGCAGCACGTGGGAGTAGCAGGCGGCGCAAGCAGTAGGTTGGGACGCGGGCACGCACGCACGCATAACGCAGGGACGCCGGCGGCTGTAGCATGCAGCAGCACATCACCTGGGAGGCGGGCGTGCTCGCACGCCCGGGGGCGGCCAGCGCGCGATGTGGGTGAAGGGCGGGTGTGCGCAGGCGAAGTGGCTGTAGTAGGCCGCGCCGCAGCACGCAGCAGCGGTAGCCGGAGTAGGGCGCGGACAACAGCGAGCGGCGAGCGGGGCAGCGATAGGCATCAACAGCGTACTAGTAGAGCGGAGACAGCAAACAAAGCAACACAAGGAGCAGCAGGCGCGCGTACGCGGACACTGAGGTTCGGCCATGGCGGCCGCCGACTCGTACAGGTGACTACGGCAACGGAATCGAAGGGGAAACAAGGGGAATCGGGGAAGGGCCACACAGCGGTTCTCGACGACGTGCTCGGGAGGTCGAGGAAGCGTTGAGAAAGGAGATCTGGAGCCGGGAAGCGATGGCCGGAATCAAAGAAGATGATCGATGGCAAGCGCTCAGGGCCTCCTAGCTCGAGCCCTTAAGCGTGGTGATGGAGCCGACCGCGGCGGACCTCCTGGGTGTGCCCCCGCACGCCGGAGACGTCGACGACCGCGACAACGACGGCGAGGCACCGGTGACCACGACTGGTTCAAGCTCAATTCCAAGAAGAAGAGGAAGGGGGAACGAAGGGGGAACGAAGGGGGAAAGAAGGAGCTCGATCTAGGGTTTTCGGGCGACGCTCTTATAGGCGGCCAGGGGGCGTCGATGGTCGCCACGCACGCCATGGCCGTGGCCATGGCCATGGATGTGTGCCACGACCCCCATGTCTCCTGTACAGAGGAAGGGGTGAGGTGGAGGTGGGCTGGGCCTACCCTTTCTCTAGATGGGCCATAGAGCCACTAGATTAGGTCCTCTTCTTCCCGTCTCTCTTTTCTCTTTTCTTTACATTTCGACCACAATTTTCTATTTAGCTGCTAGCAAATGGATCTAGTTAATCCTGAAATTTGGCACAAAATTCAAGCACAATATTTTGGAGTGGCACATAAAGTTTTGAGTCATTTGGAAACTTATAATTATTTGCTTATTTCGAAATGGTTACGTTTGTTGTAGTTGGACCACTTTATATTTTACTAGAAATTAATCGGAGAGCCAGATGATATTGGATTCAACATGACAAATGATCAGAGGGAATTGTACTAAAATTTGAACATTTTAATTTTATAGTTTGAAGAAATAATAACTTGACTTGTTATTTGAATTTTGAATTTGACTCTGATTTTTTTATCAACTAGCAAATTGGCTTAATAAATTATGTTGACATGGCACAATAGGGTGAGGTTACTATAGCTAAATTATGGGGGTGTTATATTCGGGCCCCGGGAAACATCATCCGGCAACAACCCGACGTGTTGTTTGTGGCTAGGTCTTATTCTCATCACGAGAGAGTCGCCGTAAACCGGCTCTCCCAGTTATCCCTAACCCTTAAGATTATTTCTCCCCTTTACGGGGTGCCATGCCCCTTGTCGGTGTCAAAACCGGCGGATCTCGGGTAGGGGGTCCCGAACTGTGCGTCTAGGCGGATGGTAATAGGAGGCAGGGGACACGATGTTTACCCAGGCTCGGGCCATCTTGATGGAGGTAATACTCTACGTCCTGCTTGATTCTTCTTGATAATATGAGTAGTACAAGAGTTGATCTACCACGAGATCAAAGAGGCTAAACCCTAAAAGCTAGCCTATGGTATGATTGTTGTTGTTCCTACGGACTAAACCCTCCGGTTTATATAGACACCGGAGGGGGCTAGGGTTACACAGAATCGGTTACAAGGAAGGAGATCTACATATCCGTACTGCCGAGCTTGCCTTCCACGCCAAGGAGAGTCCCATCCGGACACGGGACGAAGTCTTCAATCTTGTATCTTCATAGTCCAACAGTCCGGCCAAAGGATATAATTCGGCTGTCCGGATACCCCCTAATCCAGGACTCCCTCAGTAGCCCCTGAACCAGGCTTCAATGACGATGAGTCCGGCGCGCAGATTGTCTTCGGCATTGCAAGGCGGGTTCCTCCTCCGAACACTCCATAGAAGATTTTGAACACGAGGATCATGTCCGACTCTGCAAAACAAGTTCCACGTACCACCGTAGAGAGAATAATATTGCCACAATTCTAATCTGCCGACGCATTCCGCAGTGTGACATCACACCACAGCTAGGTCACCATTCGAATCATTTTTCATAACCCATCTCAGCGTGTTTCGCGAGGAGGTTTCCTTGGCACGTCTTGTCGAAGCAGAGATCGTGTCCCCTTTATCACGGGATTCTCATCAATACAGACGTGGGTAACCCAACCGTGCCTATGGTAGGACTCCTAGATCTTAGGCAAGTCCCAAACGGCCACGAGGAAGACGCTTGATATTCACCCTCTTTATAAAGGGGACAAGGCTTTTTCCTCTCGATCTTAATCGAATCCACCTCCCGCCTCGAGTTCCAACACCCAAAGCTCGGGTTTAGGCACTTCAGACCTTCAACTTTGTCTGGATCCAACCTTCAAGGTTAGTGGATGCCTTCCTCCGTCACGGAGGAGGACATCAAGAAGTTGAGAGAGGCCAGATATCTGACCGCCGAAATTTCGCATCGGCTGCCTGCCCGGGGGCAAGTCGTCCCTACTCCCAAACCCAATGAGAGCTTTGTGTTTGTCTCCCACTTCCTCCGAGGACTAGGCCTCGCTCCGGATCCCTTTGTTAGGGGTCTTATGTTCTATTATGGGCTAGATTTTCACGATCTGGCCCCGGATTCCCTTCTTCACATCTCAACATTTATTGTCGTATGTGAGGCATTCCTCCACATTACCCCTCACTTCGGCCTGTGGCTCAAGACCTTCGATGTGAAGCCGAAGATGATCGAGGGGCAGCACGCAGCGTGCGGAGGCGCTTTAATAAGTAGAATCGCTGACACTTCATGGCCTGAGGGTTGCTTCCCAGAGGTGTCCGTATTGTGGCAGCGGGAGTGGTTCTACATCACAGCTCCCCGAAGTGCCAAGTGGGTAGCTGCCCCCACCTTTCGCTCAGGCCCCCACCACAACTGATGTCGTGGATCGGCAATGGGTTGAGCTGGGGTCCAGGCAAGGACGTGCCAATACTGCAAAGCCGTATCCGAGATCTCTTTGAGAGAGATTTCAGTTTGGTTATGGTAGTGCAAGTTATGCTAGTTCGTCAAGTCCAACCTTGCAAACGCCGACCCCTTCGCATGTGGGAATTCAACCCTGAAGGACCGCGAGCTATTCAACATTTCCTCGGCATGACGCACGAGGATATGTACAAGTTGTTCTTCGGACCACAAATAATGTGTCCAGACATCACTGAGGATGCAGGTTTGAGCTGCAATCGCCCGGATACCCAAGTAAGTAGCCCTGCATCCGAACACACTGTCCATTTATTTATCGCAATGTTGCCCTAAAAGAGCCGCTCTTTGACCAGGATTGGATAGTGAAGGCAAAGTTGATCAGGTGTCCGGCCCCCCTCCCTGAGACCTCACCAAATCCCGTGCAAACCAGGATGCTGGAGATCGCGCCTTATCAAGCGCCCTTAGGAGAAGATAAAGGGGGGAACAAGGAGGCTAGCACCTCCGTGAAGGTGGTTAGCCGGAGTGGAGGGACTGAAACTTCCTCTCCCCAGGGAAGGAAGAGGACCGCCTCCGAGGATCCGGAGACAATGGTCTCCAAATGGGGGAAGAAATCTTCGCCGGAGGGTCCCGCCCTGGGGCTACCCCGGCCGTACTATGCCCTCAAGGAGATCAGCCCTCTATCGAGCTGTAAGTAAAAGGGTACTTAATAATGAAAATACCTCGCTTTACTTCTGAGGAAAATAACCGAAGCATTTATCTTGCAGTTCGGATCTTAGCCCTTCTCAGCAGAGCTCGTCTTCAGGGGATCTTCTTCCAGAGATGATGGAGAGCGAAACGCCTCCTCCTTCCACACTGCCTCATGAGGCGGGCGATCCCGAGGTGTCGTCGCGGAGGGTTTCTCCTGATCCGGCAAGGCCAGAAGGTAATCCTATGGCCACCCGAAGTCCTTATTATCCGGCTCTTGAAGAGAGCAATCAAAAGAGTCCGGCATCGTCTGGTGTGCGGTCGGACGTACTGAGGGATCTGCTAGAGCAAGCGGCTATCTCAGAAGAGCACCGCATGTTGATGGGTACGGTGATGGAAAGGATTTCGTCGGCCGAAAGCGGGTTGCATGAAGCCTTTATGAGTCTACTGACGGGTTTTGAGGTACACGAAGTGATGTACATTGTTAATAGTACCGCACATTTTTAGATGTGCTCTGTGTAGATAGTAGCCCCTGAGACTCTGGTTGTCACCGAAAACGGCGGCAAACAGAGGATCATAGTCCCAGGTAATAACCAGACTGCCTTTATGTGCAGGTGGTTGAAGCTCCGGTAGCTAGCCGGACTGATGGGTTGCTGAATTAAGGCGGCAACTGGATGCGGCAGATGCCGACATCGTGCTTGTTAACAAGCGGCTTGACAAGGCACAAGGTAGGTGATTTTTCTTGTGATTGTCACATAATAAGAGCAGCATGATGCCAGTATCTTTAATATGTTGTGACTACAGATGGAGCTGCCATCGTGGAGACCCTTCGGGCGGAGCTTGCCCGAGCCAAGGAGCAAGCAAGGAGTAGCAATGCGGCCACTTTAAAAGCGGCCGAAGAGTTAAGGGCCGAACAGGCCGCGCATTGCGAGAGCAAAGAAAAAATAGCCAAGATGGCTGTAGAGTTAAAAGATGCTGCTGACTGTTACCAGCTTCTTGAAGAAGAACACCGGGCGAAGGCGACGGACCTGGAAAAGGCCCGGGTGGCTGCCAAGGAAGCCCGCTCCAAAATTAGAGCGACGAAGGAGGAGCTGCATCAAGCTGCGGATATTGTATCTGGGAATCCCTTCTTGTTGCGGACTAAGTTTGGGGATCCGAAGTATGCACCTCTGGACCGGCTATGGAGTTCTGCGGACGCCTATGTAGATTTGGCTGCAAGTGCTGCTGATGCGGCCGAGTACTTCAAGAATCGGAAAGATCACGAAGTGGAGAAACTATTTTGGTCACAGTTTCACGCTCCAGCCCGTCCGCAGCTATTGAATGAGCAAATGACCGAGTGGACCGAGCTCCATAGATTGTCCGGATTTTCCATGAGGTCCGTTGTGGATCATCTGTGGCCGAGAGGGCCAAGGCTGAATAGCTACTTTAGCTTAGTGCAACAATTCCTTGGTGTTGTGCCACACATCGATGCTGTAAAGAGGTCGGCGTGCATAGAAGGTTCGCGGATGCCCCTTGCCCGTGTCAAAACATATTGGGCGGAGATGGATGCCACCACTATTGCGGCACAGGGTTCGGCCATAGGCCGAGTGGCTGCCGAGCACTACTTTGAAGAAGTTATTGAAGGCACTTGTTCGATAGAGGCTCAGTGTCGAAGAATATTATGTTTGAGTGACATGTATTCCCATTGTAAAAACAATGTTTTATTGAGTTTATCAAAGCTGTATTTATACTTTTGCCCGAAAGTACTATGATGCCTCCTGTGCGGCCGTTTATGTATATATGTATATAACCTGAAAGATGGCAGTCGTCGGCTTCAGCCCCCACGCATATAATGCGGGGGTGTTCACAGAAGACGCATGTTCACACTTGATCCAACGTCTTGGTCCATTAAGGAGGTGATAGTGCAGCGAACTAGGCAATCAGACTATAATGCTTTAACACTTTCACTTAGCCAGAGGAGTTTGACAGTGGGGCTACTATATAGCCCCTGGTGGCTCCGCGCTCATCCGAATTCGGGGCGCGTACATGCCTGGCCGGGAAACGGCCCTTCATTAAGGCGGAGGAATCCCGAAGATTCCGCTAGGTCATCAAGTGGTTGACCAGTCTCACGCTATATCATGACAGTCAGTTTTCGGCTTTCTCTACTGAGGTGCTCGTCCGGATAACCAGGGCACAATCGCAGTAGTTCTCCCGGTGCTGCCTTAGCCAATAGAGCGGAACGTAAGGCAGAAAAACACAGGAGCCGGGCAAACCCAACATTTGACCAAAGACATGATTCGGAGCTGATGCATATAAGGACAAACTCGCGACGCCGAACACTCCCTAAGGTATTCGGTCTTTATGATGTAGACCAGGCTTAAACAGTGCCCTTTGTAATAAGCCCCTGGTGTCCAGGTACATGCAGTATTCTGACGTGGCCACATGCCAATACGTCGACATCCTTCTCAATTGTACTAAGAATCCGGGGGATGTGTATCAACAAGAGACAGTAAAAAAGGTTTATGCAGGGTCTTAATCTAAAAAGAATCCTTGGAACGGGTCCCTGCTACACGTCTGCGCCTGTGTTTCCATTCTGCTGTATCCTGGACGGGTGTAGCACGATGGTCATCTGTAAAAGAGAGGAACTTAGTTGAAAAGTTGTCGTGCAAAAAGGTAGGTTATACTAAATAAACCATGTACAGTTTAAGATGAGTAAAGTTGAGCCTAATTGTCACTTGTTTACACGCGTTGAGCCCCTTGTATTGTTGTAGGGGTATAGCCATCAAACCTGTATCAATTATATATAGCTGCACCAGACTCGTCTAACCGTGTCCGTGGTCTTAACGACCTGTCAGATGCTCTAGTTGGTGAGGCCGTCTAGTGTGCGGCTGCCAAGGCAGCTGCACGGTCTTCCGCGCGCAAGGAGCGCTAAATATTTCCATTTACTGTAATGATGCCACGTGGACCGGGCATCTTAAGCATGAGATAAGCATAATGCGGTATTGCGTTAAAGCGACCGAAAGCTTCGCGTCCGAGTAGTGCTTGATAGCCACTTTGGAATGGAGCGATGCGGAAGGTTAAATTTTTGCTGCGGAAGTTATCGAGAAAGCCGAATATAACCTCTAGTAGCAGGGAGCCCGTGCAATGGGCTTATGGGCCTGGCGTTACTCCTTTAAAGGTAGTATTGCTATGGCTGATTTTTGTTGGGTCTATCCCCATTTTGCGGACTGTGTCCTGATATATCAGGTTTAAACTACTGCCGCCATTCATCAGGACTCGTGTGAAGTGGTATCCGTCAATTATCGGGTCTAACACCAAGGCAGCCCATCCTGCATGCCGGATACTTGACGAGTAATCCTGATGGTCAAAGGTGATCGGTTGGGACGACCAGTGGCAGAACTCCGCGGTGATAGGCCCTGGGGCATATGTCTCTAGGAGTGCCGCTTTGTTTCTCCCCTTTATCATGTGTAACACGTTTACTGTTTTGACTTCTGGTGGGAATTTCTTCTGTTCCCCAGTGTTTTGCTTGCAAGGCTCGTCCTCGTCTTTGCTTGGTGTATCCTGCCCCTTGTGTTTGGCGTTGAACTTGATGGACTGCTTGAAGACCCAACATTCTCTATGGGTATGATTTGCAGGTTTATCGGGGGTGCTGTGGATCTGGCATATTTTGTCCAGAATCTTGTTTAGGCTAGACAGTTCGTCCCTATTGCCTTTGGAGGGCAACTTTTGCTGACCTGGCCGTGAGCTTCTGAATCCGGCATTTACCGCTGTGTTCTTTGGGCTGTCTTGTTTATTCTGGCGCTTGTTTTTGCTGCGTCGTGGCTTCCCGTTTCCGTCCCTGACTTTGGATGTACTTGGGTCGCTGGTGCTGCATCGGGCTAACCAGCTGTCCTCGCCCGTGCAAAAGCGGGTCATGAGGCTTGTTAATGCTGCCATTGTTCTCGGCTTTTCTTGGCCGAGGTGTCGGGCAAGCCATTCGTCTACTAAGGCTTCGGCGTCCGGACAGTCGACTATTTGGTTCTTCTTAGTGAGAACCTGTTCTAAAGCTTTCGGGCTGACTCTCCGGGCTGTTGAGTTATATGACTTAAATCGTCTGCATCCGGTGGTCGGACATAGGTCCCTTGAAAATTTGCCCGAAAAGCGTCTTCGAGTTCTACCTAGCTTCCAATGGAGTTTGGGGAGGCTTTTAAGCCAGTGCCGAGCTGGCCCTTTGAGCTTGAGGGGTAAGTACTTGATGGCATGGAGATCGTCTCCTCGAGCCATGTGGATATGGAAGATATAGTCCTCAATCCAGACCCCAGGGTCTGTCATTCCGTCGTACGCCTCTATGTTTACGGGTTTGAATCCCTTTGGAAATTCATGGTCGAGCACCTCATCGGTGAAACATAGGGGGTGTGCGGCACCCCTGTATTTGGGTGTACCATGGTGTTCGGATTTTTGTTGCGTTGCATTGCGTGCTGGAGCGCGCTTGCTTGGCCCGTAGATGGATCTGGTTGCGCCGTCCTTTTGATGCGAGCCCTCACGTGGATCGCGTACTGGCTTGTGTGCGGCGTCGTTTGCCGCTCTATGCTGGACACGAGGTCGTCTATCCGATCGGATGGCTGTTTTGTTTTTTGATTGCGGGGGATCTAAGGCCTCCTCATCGAATTCAGGTAGCAGCTTTCGCTTCGGGTAGCTCTTTGTGTGGCGACTACCACCGTACTTTGCTGCAGTGTTGAGTACTTCACTCCATCTAATTCTGAGTGTCTTGTGCAGCCCTAAGCCTTTGCTTCTGCTTTTTCAGACTCCTCATAGTGGCAACAAGCCTTTGATGCGTATTCTGTTGCTCCGGGTGCCTGTCCGGTGTGATGTCATCCGGACTGTTATCTTCGCCGGAGTCAGGTTGTTCGGTTTGATTCTCCGTGTTGTCGTGGTCGGACGGTAGTTTAATGCCGTGTTTGTCGTCCGCTGGCTCACCCTGCTCTATTGCTGGGTCTGTATGATCGCTGTTTCTGTCGAGGCAGAATTTGGAGCGGCGCTTACGCCGCCGCTTTGACTACTTCTCGAGGGAACGATCCTTCGTTGCGTCCTTCCGTTCCTCGTCATCGTTTTCTTTGGGTGTGTCCACCATGTATACATCATATAATGAAGTGGGCGTCCAGTGCCCTATGGGCAGTGGCTCCTGTTCGTCTCCTGCATCGTTGTCCATACCGTCGATATCTTCAGAGTTGATGGCGGGCATGTCGGTCAAATCATCGACAGTGGCTACTAAGTGGGTGGTGGGTGGGCGGCGAGTTTCTTCGTCATCCGCATCCCAATCCTGCCGGACAAAGTTCGGCCAGGACTCTCCTGACAAGGAGAGAGACCTTAATGAGTTCAGTATGTCGCCGAAGGGCGAGTGCTGAAAGATATCCGTGGAGGTAAACTCCATGATCGGCGCCCAGTCGGATTCGATAGGCACAGGCGCAGGCGGTTCGGAGTCCATGGCTGGGGAAGAATCCGGTAGTTCGGCGTCACGGCTCCCGTGAAGGGTAAGGTCGATACTCGACTCGATCGCCGCTGAGAATGCGGCCTCCACGGCGGGGTCTATCCACCTGTCCATGGATGGCGCAATTGGCTCCGAATTGAGGGTCGGAGCGGTTGCCGGTGCGGTCTCCTGAATACTGTCTGATGGTAGAGCTAAATCATGCTCATCATGACCGTGTGGCGCACTCGGCAGGGGCTCGAATCCGTCGAAGATCAAGTCTCCGCAGATGTCGGCCGTGTAGTTTAAGCTTCCAAACCTGACCTGGTGGCCAGGGGCGTAACTCTCGATCTGCTCCAGATGGCTAAGCGAGTTGGCCCGCAGTGTGAAGCCGCCGAATACAAAGATTTGTCCGGGGAGAAAAGTCTCACCCTGGACTGCATCGCTATCCATGATCGAAGGAGCCATCAAGCCTAACGATAATGACACCGAGGAACTCTCAATGAAAGCACCAATGTTGGTGTCAAGACCGGCGGATCTCGGGTAGGGGGTCCCGAACTGTGCGTCTAGGCGGATGGTAGCAGGAGGCAGGGGACACGATGTTTACCCAGGTTCGGGCCCTCTTGATGGAGGTACTACCCTACGTCCTGCTTGATTGTTCTTGATAATATGAGTAGTACAAGAGTTGATCTACCACGAGATCGAAGAGGCTAAACCCTAGAAGCTAGCCTATGGTATGATTGTTGTTGTTCCTACGGACTAAACCCTCCGGTTTATATAGATACCGGAGGGGGCTAGGGTTACACAAAGTCGGTTACAAGGAAGGAGATCTACATATCCGTACTGCCGAGCTTGCCTTCCACGCCAAGGAGAGTCCCATCCGGACACGGGACGAAGTCTTCAATCTTGTATCTTCATAGTCCAACAGTTCGGCCAAAGGATATAATCCGGCTGCCTGGATACCCCCCTAATCCAGGACTCCCTCACCCCTCCTTATATATGTTGAAGGGGCGGGTTACATGTAGAGTCCACCTCAAACTAAGACTTAAACTATTCTGACTTCTCTTCATGGGCTTCATAACGTCTTGGGATTCATAACGTCTCGGGCTTTATAACCCCAAGCGACTCTATCTGCCGGGTTATGAATGTCAACCAGTTATCACTGTCTGCTAGTTATAACTGTCTGCCGGTTTACGATGGTCTGCCGGTTTATGATGTTTGCCGGTTTATGATGGTCTGCTGAGTTATCATCTGACTTAACTCCTGCCGGGTTATCATCTGACTTAACTCCTGCCGGGTTACTTAACTCATGTCGGGTTATCATCTGACTTAACTCCTGCCGGGTTATCATCTGACTTAACTCCTCCCGGGTTACTTAACTCCGGCCGGGTCATACCGTGGGGTATATCCCCGACATAGAGTGTATGTCTTCATTGTTTGAAGATATATGTTACTTCGTGTGTTGCACATTTAAGGCATCACATGCATAAGCATTAGGATGTGTGTCCAATTACAGGACATTTGAGGATTCTAAGATATTTAGCTCACACCGCAACTTGCAAAACCTTTTCTCATCCAAGGGCTTTGTGAAGATATCTGCCAATTGCTCTTCAGTGTTGACATGAATGATATCAATATCTTCCTTCATGACATGATCTCTGAGAAAGTGATGACGGATCTGAATGTGTTTTGTCTTCGAATGCCGAACTGGGTTGTTGGCAACCTTGATGGCGCTTTCATTGTCATAGTAGAGTGGCACATGCTTCAGATGGATTCCATAGTCCTTGAGAGTTTCCTTCATCCATAGAAGCTGAGCGCAGCAAGATCCAGCAGCAATGTATTCAGATTCAGAAGTGGAGAGAGATACACAGTTCTGCTTCTTTGAAGACCAACAGACAAGAGATCGTCCAAGCAAGTGACATGTGCCTGATGTAGACTTGCGATCAACCTTGTCACCAGCATAATCAGCATCTGAGAATCCAACTAGATCAAACTCTGAGCCCTTTGTATACCATAATCCTAGTGTTGGGGTGTAAGCCAAATATCGAAGAATTTGCTTCACAGCTAAGTGATGCGACTCCTTTGGTGCCGCTTGGAATCAGGCACACATGCAAACGCTAAGCATGATATCTGGCCTAGTTGCACATAAATAGAGTAAAGAACCAATCATGGAGCGGTATACCTTTTGATTGAACTCTTTACCATTGTCGTCAGGGCCCAGATGACTTTTGGTTGGCATTGGCGTCGTGTATCCCTTGCAGTCTTGCATTCCAAACTTCTTCAGGCAGTCTTTGAGGTATTTCTCTTGAGATATGACGATGTCGTTGCTTTGCTGACGAATTTGAAGACCAAGGAAGAACTTTAGCTCACCCGTCATGGACATCTGATATTGTTCTTGCATCATGTGTCCAAACTCATCACTATATCTTTTGTCAGTGTAGCCGAAGATAACGTCATCCACATAGATCTGGCACACAAACAGTTCACTGTCGTATGTCTTCGTGAAGAGAGTGGGATCCAGTGAACCATGTTTGAAGCCTTTGCTCTTCAGGAAGTCGTTGAGTGTGTCATACCAAGCACGAGGGGCTTGTTTGAGGCCATACAGTTCCTTGTTGAGCTTGTAAACCATGCCAAGATGTTTTGGATCTTCAAAGCCAGGTGGTTGTGCAACATACACTTCTTCAATCTTGCCATTGAGAAAAGCACTCTTCACATCCATTTGATACAGGAGGATGTTGTGATGGTTGGCATAGGCTAGCAGAATGCCAATGGCTTCAAGCCTAGCCACCGAAGCGAATGTTCCATCGAAGTCAATTCCTTCAACTTGAGTATATCCTTGAGCAATGAGACGATCCTTGTTTCTAACAACTTGACCATGCTCATCTTGTTTGGTGCGATAGATCCATTTTGTGCCTATGATATTGTGCTTGCGAGGATCAAGACGCTTGACCAATTCCCACACATTGTTCAGTTCGAACTGTTGAAGCTCTTCTTGCATAGCTTGAATCCACTCAGGTTCCATGAAGGCTTCAACAACTTTCTTGGGTTCAGATATAGAGACAAATGCAAAGTGCCCACAAAATTTGCCAGTTGCGTTGCTCTTGAACGAGTAAGGGGACCAGGTGCATTGATGCTATCAATTATCTCCTCAATCTGCACTTCATTCGCAACATGAGGATGAACTGGACGAAGACTTTGCTCTTGCTGATCATTGTCTTCTTCTTCATTATTGGCTTCAGGCTGAGCAGAGTCTTCATGTTGATTTGGTGCAGAAATGATAAGTTCCTCTTCAGCCCGTTCCTTTGAAGGTATGATTTCTCCAGTACCCATAAGCTTGATGGATTCACTAGGTGGAACTTCATCTAGCACATTTGGCAGGTGCTCTCTTTGCGAGCCGTTAGTCTCATCGAACCACACATCCATAGTTTCAACCACTTTATAGTGAAAGAGGTTGAAGACTTTATAGGAGTGCAAATCCTTCCCGTAACCAAGCATAAAACCTTTATGTGCTTTCGGTGCAAATTTTGAAGTGTGATGTGGATCCTTGATCCAGCACCTTGCACCAAATACTCTGAAGTAGCTTAGGTTTGGCTTCTTACCAGTCAGTAGTTCATATGATGTCTTCTTTAGAAGCTTGTGAAGATAAACACGGTTGATGACATGGCATGCAGTATCAATAGCTTCAGGCCAGAACTTCCTTGGAGTCTTGTACTCATCAAGCATCGTCCGAGCCATCTCAATGAGTGTTCTGTTCTTGCGCTCCATGATGCCATTCTGCTGAGGTGTGTATGGAGCTGAGAATTCATGAGTGATTCCCAATGTATCAAGATAAGTGTCGAGGCCGGTGTTCTTGAACTCTGTGCCGTTGTCACTTCTTATGTGCTTGATCTTGATGCCATAGTTTGTCATGGCACGATTGGCGAATCATCTGAAGACATCCTGCACTTCAGTCTTGTAGAGAATTATATGCACCCAGGTATATCTAGAGTAATCATCAACAATAACGAAGCCATAGAGACAAGCAGTAGTAGTAAGAGTGGAGTAATGAGTAGGGCTGAATAGGTCCATGTGAAGCAGCTCGAAGGGATGTGATGTAGTCATGATTGTCTTTAAAGGATGCTTGGCCCTAGTCATCTTCTCGGCTTCGCAGGCACCATAGGATGATCCTTTTTGAACTTGACGCCCTCGATGCCTACAACATGCTTCTTCTTCACGAGAGTGTACAAGTTCCTCATGCCAGCATGCCCTAGCCTCCGATGCCAGAGCCAGCACTCTGAAGCTTTTGCTAGAAGACATACTGCCAACTGTTGTCCTGCTGAGAAATCTACCATGTACAGATCACCTTTTAGGTACCCTTCAAAGACTAGAGACTTGTCAAATTCCATTAGCACAAGGCAACGATATTTTCCAAATATCACAATCATGTTCAAGTCACAAAGCATTGAGACAAACATTAAGTTGAAACCAAGGGATTCAAAAAGCATCACTTTATCCATGTGCTGATCCTTTGAGATTGCAACTCTACCTAGACCCAATACCTTGCTTTTACCAGTGTCAGCAAATGTGATATGACTCTTGTCAGATGGACATAAGGCTGAGTCCATGAGAAGACTTCGATCGCCAGTCATGTGGTTAGTGCATCCACTATCAATAATCCATTCTGAAGCAGCTGGTGTCATACCCTACAGTGCAGTTAAGGGGATAGGCTTCACGAAGAGTATTGTGAAGCATAAACATTTGACGAGCAAGTGGATTATGAAAGCTCAGATCCAGATCAGGACTGATAGGATGCATGGCAAGCGACTCAGGAACGAAATACATAATAAGACCATTTGGGCATTTTATCTTGCGCCCCACAAGATGTTTTAGGTCCCCAACAGTAGCATCTGACGCATTTGATTTCCGGCTGGATACCTTTCCCTACAAAAGAGAGTTGAGTTTTCTTAACCACCCACATCTTCAGGGGTGGCTTCGAAGCAATGAGTCTAAGTGCAACACCTGAGAACTTTGGCTTTGGGGCCCTAGCAAATAGTCTTGCATGAGGTGAATAATACTCATAAGAATAAGCAGAGTAGTTCTTGGTCTTATGAACATGGCTGTTTGATGAAACACACTCATATTCATAGGCCTGAGTATGGTTTCCCTGCAAAACATTTGTGTTAGGACGACTCTGGTGAGTCCTCTATCTGTATGAAGCCTTTGGACCATGTGAAGCCTTTGGTCTGGGGTTTGTCTTCTTCCCAGGTGGTGTCAAGGTGACATTCACCTGAAGATTTTCAAGACAACTCTTGGGCACCCAGATCCTCTTCAAAGGTGGCCCATTCCTGTAGTTAGCACCAATATACCTGGCAAACACTTCACCATTCTGATTCTTAAACAATTTATAGTTTGCATCAAAGGATTCATCAATGATAATCGGGTTAGCACAAGTGAAGCCAGATAAAGTAGATGGATCCACTGAAGGTCCCTTTGCAGTAACCCATGTGGTTTTGGGGTACTGCTTAGGATTCCAGTAAGAACCATCAACATTCATTTTCCTCTCGAACCCAACACCCTCTTTCCTAGGGTTTCAGTTCAGAATCTGTTTCTTGAGGACTTCACATAGTGTCTGATGCCCTTCGACACTCTTGTACATTCCTGTTTCAAGCAACATCTTCAACCTGGCATTCTCATCAGCAATAGTAGTGGTATCCTCAGCAGAGGGGTTAGTTACCACATCAGCAGTTGAAGATATTGCAATAGCAGTAGCAGTAGAACATCCAGCAACAGAAGTAGCGTTATCATGCTCAAGGCATTTTAGACATGGTGGTTCAAATCCTTCCTGAGCGGGACTGATCTGTTGAGCGCGAAGTGACTCATTCTCTTTTTGAAGATCTTCATGAGCCGCTCTTAAGTTCTCAAGTTCTTGCTTCCTTTGAAGATAATCGTAGGAGAGCTTTTCATGAGTAGTTGAGAGCGTTTCATGACGACTTTCAAGCTCTTCGTACTTAACATGAAGATTTTTAATGTCTTCAATTAAAGACTGAGTTCAAGTCATTTCCGCGTCCAACAGGTCATCACTTTTGTCTAACAATTTTTGAATATGTTCCATAGCAGTCTGTTGCTGTGTTGCAATTTTAGCAAGTGTTTTGTAGCTAGGTTTAGATTTACATTCAGAGTCATCTTCACTAGTTGTTTGATAGTGAGCATCGCCTGAGTTTACCTTGCCACCACGTGCCATGAAGCAGTAGGTGGGTGCAGAGTCATCTTTGTTAGCATCAGCGTTGGTGAAGAGGCCATCGTATTCAGTGTTGAAGATGGACTTGGCGACGTACGCTGAAGCTAAAGCCAGGCTTGCCACGCCTGAATCAGATTCCTCTTCAGACTCCATCTCCACCTCCTCAGATGTAGACTCCTCCTCTGAATCCATTTCCTTGCCAACAAATGCACGACCCTTGCTAGATGAGCTCTTCTTGTGTGATGAAGACTTTGACGAAGACTTAGAAGAATATTTTGAGGATTTCTTCTTTTTCTTGTCATCAGAATCATATTCCTTGCTCTTCTTCTTCTTCTTCTTCTTCTTCTTCTTCTTCTTCTTCTTCTTCTTCTTCTTCTTCTTCTTCTTCTTCTTCTTCTTCTTCTTCTTCTTCTTCTTCTTCTTCTTCTTCTTCTTCTTCTCATTATCCCATTGAGGACATTCAGAGATGTAGTGACCAGGTTTCTTGCACTTGTGACACGTTCTCTTCTTGTAGTCACGGGAGGGAAGCTTCATCATTTCTTGAGCTGGATCTTGAAGACTGTCTGGAGCCTTTCTTCCTAGTGAACCATTGGAACTTCTTCACGAGCATGGCAAGCTCCTTTCCAATGTCTTCATGATCCTCAGAACTGCAGTCAGATTCTTCTTCAGATGAGGAGATAGCCTTTGCCTTCAAGGCGCGAACTCGGCCATAGTTGGGACCATAGATGTCTTGTTTCTCAGATAGCTAGAATTCATGTGTGTTGAGCCTCTCAAGTGTGTCAGCCGGTTCGGGAGTCTTGAAGTCAGGGCGTTCTTGAATCATCAGGGCCAAGGTGTCAAATGAGCTGTCGAGTGATCTCAAGAGTGTCTTGACGATTTCATGCTTGGTGATTTCAGTGGCCCCGAGTGCATGAAGCTCATTTGTGATATCAGTGAGGCGATCAAAAGTCAGCTAAACATTCTCATTGTCATTTCTCTTCAAGCGGTTGAAGAGATTGCGAAGAACACTGATCCTTGAGTCTCTCCGGGTTGAGATGCCTTCATTGACCTTGGAGAGCCAGTCCCAGACTAGCTTTTCAGTTTCCAGAGCACTCACTCGGCCACACTGTCCTTTGGTCAGATGACCACAGATGATGTTCTTGGCAGTAGAATCCAGTTGAATGAACTTCTTGACATCAACTGCGGTGACGCCTTCACCGGCCTTGGGAACGCCATTCTTGATGACATACTAGAGGTCGACATCAATGGCTTCAAGATGCATGCACATCTTATTCTTCTAGTAAGGGTAATCAGTGCCATTGAAGACAGGGCACGCAATGGAGACTTTGATTATCCTTGCAGTCAACATAGCTAAAACTCCAGGTGGTTAAACGGAATCACACAGAACAAGGGAGCACCTTGCTCTGATACCAATTGAAAGTGCTAGTTATCGACTAGAGGGGGGTGAATAGGCGATTTTTATGAAAGTCTTCAAAACACGGGGGCTTTGAAGACAAACAATAGAAATGAACCTATTGATATGCAGCGGAAGGTAGACTACACTAGACAGGCCATAGTCAAGTAAGCAATGAAGTGAAAGCACGAAGACTATCAGCAGCTAAGTAGTATGTATCAAGATGGAAGAAAGTATGAAACCTATCAACAACAGTCTTCACATAGTGAAGTCAATCATATCATGCAAGCAGGAAATGACTTCACGAAGACAAAATGTAAGTAAAGAGAGAGGTAAGGATAGAACCAATTGCTTGGTGAGGACATGTATTTGTTGGACCAGTTCCAGTTGCTGTGACAACTGTACGTCTGGTTAGGGAGGCTGAGATTCAACTCAGAAGACTGCATCTTCACCTTATTCCCCTTGAGCTAAGGACACACAGTCCTCGCCCAACCACTCTGGTAAGTCTTCAAGGTAGACTTTCAAACCTTTACAGACTTTGTTCACCGGTGATCCACAATGACTCTTGGATGATCAGAACGCGACGCCTAACCGGCTGGAGGATTCACAGTCCTCAAGTGTAACAAGTCTTCAGATCACGCAGACAGAAAGACTTCAGTGATGCCTAACACTCTTTGGCTCTGGGTGTTTAGGGCTTTGTCCTCGCAAGGATTTATCTCTCAAAGGCTTCGAGGTGGGTTGCTCTCAAACAACAAAAGCCATGCACTAACTCTGAGCAGCCACCAATTTATGGTGTAGGGGGTGGGCTATTTATAGCCACTAGGCAACCCGACCTGATTTGTCCAAAATGACCCTGGGTCACTAAGGAACTGACACGTGTCTAATGGTTAGATTTCAAACACACGCGGCAGCTTGACTTGGGCTGCAAGTAAAGCTAACTCATCCAGCTCTGGATAAGATTTGCTCTCATTATCTTTGCTCGAAGACATATGATTTGGTTGAGCATCACTTCAGTCACTCTGACTTTGTTCACTTGGACCCCACTTAACAGTACGGTGGTTCCTATGACTCAACAAAGAAGAAAAGGAAACTACGAAACAACTATGTCTTTGCAATCCATAGTCTTCATAGAATGTCTTCTCATATCATAGTCTTCAATGTGAATATCTTCACATACCACCATTGTCTTCAATGTCTTCACACATTTTTAGGGGTCATCTCCGTTAGGTAAACCGAATCAATGAGGGACTACTACCTATGTTATCCTGCATTCTCACAAACACATTAGTCCCTCAACCAGGTTTGTCGTCAATACTCCAAAAGCTACTAGGGGTGGCACTAGATGCACTTACAGAGACAACGCGCAAGCCACCGAATACCTGCACAAACAAACACCAACTTGCACCCAACACGATAATGGGGTTGTCATTCCCTTCACGGTATATTCACAAAGTGAGATCTGATAGATATGGATAAACAACAAAGTACTATTTTTGGTATTTTTTGGTTTATGGAACGGAAAGTAAAAGATTGCAAAGAGAGTAAATCGGAAACTAAAATTATATATCGGAAACTTATATGATGGAAAATAGACCCGGGGGCCATAGATTTCACTAGAGGCTTCTCTCAAGATAGAAATTATTTTACGGTCGGTGAACAAATTACTGCCGAGCAATTGATATAAAAGCGCAAAGTTATGACGATATCTAAGGCAATGATCATGAATATAGGCATCACGTCCGTGTCAAGTGGACCAAAACAATTCTGCATCTACTACTATTACTCCACACATCGACCGCTATTCAACATGCATCTAGAGTATTAAGTTCATAAATAACGGAGTAATGCCTTAAGCAAGATGACATGATGTATAGGAATTAAATCAAACAATATGATGAAAACCCCATCTTTTTATTCTCGATGGCAACAATACAATACATGCCTTGCTGCCCCGACTGTCACTAGGAAAGGACACCGCAAGATTGAACCCAAAGCTAAGCACTTCTTCCATTGCAAGAAAAACCAATCTAGTTGGCCAAACCAAATCGATAGCTCGAAGAGACTTGCAAAGATATAAAATCATGCATATAAGAATTCAGAGGAGAATCAAATAATATTCATAGATAAGTTGATCATAAATCCACAATTCATCGGATCTCGGCCAACACACCGCAAAAGAGTGTTACATCGAATAGATCTCCAATAACATCGAGGAGAACACGGTATTGAGAATGAAAGAGAGAGAAGAAGCCATCTAGCTACTAGCTATGGACATGTAGGTCTGTGGTAAACTACTCACGCTTCATCGGAGAGGCAATGATGTTGATGTAGAAGCCCTCCGTGACCGAATCCCCCTCTGACAAGATGCCGGAAAAGGCCCCTAGATGGGATCTCACGGGTACAGAAGGTTGCGGAGGTGGAAAAGTGGTTTCGTGGCTCCCTTGGAAGTTTTTGGGGTATTTGAGAATATATAGGAGGAAGATCTAGGTCAGGAGGTTACCGAGGGGCCCATAAGGTCGGGGGGCGCACCCTACTCCCTGGGCGCACGGTGGCCACCTCATGGCTCTTCTGACTTGCACTGCAAGTCTCCTGGGTGTCTTCTGGTCCAAGAAAAAGCACCGCGAAATTTTTATTCCGTTTGGACTCTGTTTGGTATTCCTTTTCTGCGAAACTCTAAAAGAAGGAAAAAACAGAAACTAGCACTAGGCTCTAGGTTAATAGGTTAGTCCCAAAAATCATATAAAATAGCATATTAATGCATATAAAACCTCCAAAACAGATAATATAATAGCATGGAACAATAAAAATTATAGATACCTTGGAGACGTATCAAGCAGCCCCAAGCTTAATTCCTGCTCGACCTCGAGTAGGTAAATCATAAAAACAGAATTTTTGATGTGGAATGCTACCTAACATATTTATCCATGTAATTCTATTTATTGTGGCATGAATGTTCAGATCCGTAAGATTCAAAACAAAATTTTAATACTGTCATAAAAACAATAATACTTCAAGCATATTAACAAATAATTATGTCTTCTCAAAATAACATGGCCAAAGAAAGCTTATCCCTACAAAATCATATAGTCTGGCTATGCTCCATCTTCATCCCACAAAATATTCAAATCATGCACAACCCCGATGACAAGCCAAGCAATTGTTTCATACTTTTGATGTTCTCAAACCTTTTCAACTTTCACGCAATACATTAGCGTCAGCCATGGACATAGCACTATAGGTGGAATAGACGGTGGTTGTGGAGAATACAAAAAAGAAAGAGATAGTCTCACATCAACTAGGCGTATCAACGGGCTATGGAGATGCCCATTAATAGATATCAATGTGAGTGAGTAGGGATTGCCATGCAGCGGATGCACTAGAGCTATAAGTTTATGAAAGCTCAAAAAAGAAAACTAAGTGGGTGTGCATCCAACTTGCTTGCTCATGAAGACCTAGGGCGTTTTAGGAAGCCCATCGTTGGAATATACAAGCCAAGTTCTATAATGAAAAATTCCCACTAGTATATGAAAGTGATATCATAGGAGACTCTCTGTCATGAAGATCATGGTGCTACTTTGAAGCACAAGTGTGGCAAAAGGGTAGCAACATTGTCCCTTCTCTCTTTTTCTCTCATTATTTTTCTTTTTTGGGCCTTCTCTCCCTTTTTTTATTTCCTCGCACGGGACAATGTTCTAATAATGAAGATCATCACACTTCTATTTACTTACAACTCAAAAATTACAACTCGACACTAGAACAAAAATATGACTCTATGTGAATGCCTCCGGCGGTGTACCAGATTTGCAATGAATCAAGAGCGACATGTATAAAAAATGATGAACGATGGCTTTGCCACAAATACGATGTCAACTACATGATCATGCAAATCAATATGATAATGATGGAACGTGTCATAATAAGTGGAACGGTGGAAAGTTGCATGGCAATATATCTCGGAATGGCAATGGAAATGCCATAATAGGTAGGTATGGTGGCTGTTTTGAGGAAGGATATGTGGTGGGTTTATTGTACCGGCGAAAGTTGCGCGGTACTAGAGAGGCTAGCAATGGCGGAAAGGTGAGAGTGCATATAATCCATGGACTCAACATTAGTCATAAAGAACTCACATACTTATTGCAAAAATATATTAGTCATCGAAACAAAGTACTACGTGCATGCTCCTAGGGGAATAGATTGTTAGGAAAAGACCACTGCTCATCCCCGACCGCCACTCATAAGGAAGACAATAAAAAAACATCTCATGCTCCAACTTCGTTACATAACGGTTCAACATACGTGCATGCTACGAGACTCGAAAACTTTAGCACAAGTATTTCTCAAATTCACAACTACTTACTAGCATGACTCTAATATCAACATCTTCATATCTCAAACCAATCATAAGGAATCAAACTTCTCATAGTATTCAATGCACTTTATATGAAAGTTTTTATTATATCCCTCTTGGATGCCTATCATATTAGGACTAATTTTATAACCAAAGAAAATTACCATGCTATTCTAAAGACTCTCAAAATAGTATAAGTGAAGTATGAGGGTTCATCAATTTCTATAAAGTAAAACCACCGCCATGCTCTAAAAGGATATAAGTGAAGCACTAGAGCAAAATTGCCTAGCTCAGAAGATATAAGTGAAGCACATAGAGCATTATAATAAATCACGACTCATGCGTGTCTCTCCCAAAAGGTGTGTACAGCAAGGATGATTGTGGCAAACTAAAAAGTAAAGACTCAAATCATACACACTCCAAGCAAAACACATATCATGTGGTGAATAAAAATATAGCCTCAAGTAAAGTTACCAATAGGCGAAGACGAAAGAGGGGATGCCTTCCCGGGGCATCCCCAAGCTTAGGACCATTTCCCTCCTTGAATATTACCTTGGGGTGCCTTGGGCATCCCCAAGCTTAGGCTCTTACCACTCCTTATTCCATAGTCCATCAAATCCTTACCTGAAACTTGAAAACTTCACAACACAAAACTCAACAGAAAATCTCGTAAGCTCCGTTAGTATAAGAAACTAAATCACCACTTTTGGTACTGTTGTGAACTCATTATTTATTTATACTGGTGTAATATCTACTGTATTCCAACTTTTTCATGGTTCATACCCCCCGATACTAGCGATAGATTCATCAAAATAAGCAAACAACACGCGAAAAAACAGAATCTGTCAAAAACAGAATAGTCTGTAGCAATCTGGATATTTCGAATACTTCCGTAACTCCAACAATCCCGAGAAATTAGGAAGTCCTAGACAATTTGTTTATTAATACTCTTCAAAAAGAATAAGTATTTTATCGCGCTTCTGATAAAAATGAAAACTAACCTCCTGGGCGCAAAAGTTTCTGTTTTTCAATAGGATCAAATCAACTATCACCGTATGCTATCCCAAAGGTCTTACTTGGCACAAAAACTAATTAATACACAAAACCACATCTAACCAGAGTCTAGATTAAATATTTATTGCAAAACAAAACCTAAAAAGCAAAAGCAAAAACAAAAATAAAATTGGGTTGCCTCCCAACAAGTGCTATTGTTTAGCGCCCCTAGCTAGGTGTCGATGTCAAAACCGGCGGATCTCGGGTAGGGGGTCCCGAACTGTGCGTCTAAGGCGGATGGTAACAGGAGGCAGGGGACATGATGTTTTACCCAGGTTCGGGCCCTCTTGATAGAGGTAAAACCCTACGTCCTGCTTGATTGTTCTTGATGATATGAGTATTACAAGAGTAGATCTACCACGCGATCAGAGAGGCTAAACCTTAGAAGCTAGCCTATGGTATGATTGTATGTTGTCCTACGGACTAAAACCCTCCGGTTTATATAGACACCGGAGGGGGCTAGGGTTACACAAGGTCTGTTACAAAGGAGGAGATATACATATCCGTATTGCCTAGCTTGCCTTCCACGCCAAGTAAAGTCCCATCCGGACACAAGATGAAGTCTTCAATCCTGTATCTTCATGGTCCAACAATCCGACAAAAGGATATAGTCCGGTTGTCCGGAGACCCCCTAATCCAGGACTCCCTCAGTAGCCCCCGAACCAGGCTTCAATGATGTCAAGTTAGACACGTAGTATTGTCTTCGGCATTGCAAGGCGGGTTCTCCTCTAATCTTGAATGTTTGTTAAGTAGTGTTCGGACCCATAAATGTTGGACTTCTTGGCTTCTGCGCCCAATAAGGGCTATCTTCCACGCGTCGAATGAATATGAGGAGCCAGGGCATTTTTACATCCACCCCCTAGCTAGATAAATAAATTGTCTATTAAAGGGATGAGGATTCCTAGATCCAATCCATACCATCTTCCCATAGCGAGAATCCATCGGAATGTGCTTCGGAAAAATCCATTCCAACATGGCTGACCACCGTAGCTCCTCCTCTCGCCCCCGTAGCCCTAAGCCCGGTGATTGGGAGAGATGCTCCATCCTACACAGTCGATTAGTCGAACTGCAAACTCAGGGATTTCTCCCTCGAGCGTATATGGTTCCCGTCCGAGCCGGGCTCGCCACTTACAATGGCGGGGAGCAAGCCGAGAGCTTCCCCAGCCCCTCTACAGGGGAGCGGGTGTGCCTTGTTCCTTACTTATTAAGGGGACTCAGATTTCCAATTCATCCGTTCCTCCGCGGGCTCCTGGAGTTTTACGGTCTCCAACTACATAATTTCACCCCTGCTTCCATATTACACATCACCGGCTACATCGCCCTTTGCGATTTATTCCTGGGTTGTGAGGCTCATTTCAAGCTATGGAAGAGGTTATTTTGCCTCGTCCCTCGCACATAGAAGGGGTCACTTTATCAAGTTGGCGGAGCCGAAATATGGCGCATCACCGAAACCGGATATATGTCCGGTACTCTGAAGAGGACATCCGAAGACTGGCCTTCGGAATGGTTTTATATGGAGGACGTTCCCCTTCCGGACCCTATTCGGCGGGGTCTTCCTGAGTTCAACATTGCTCCTCTGAAGAAACGCCGAAGCTGGCGCCCATGGAGCCCCTAGGAGGAAGACAACAGAGAAGTCCTTTACATGATGAACCGGATTAAAGCGCTGGCTCAATCAGGATTGACAGTAATCGAGGTTATGTCAATATGCATAATGCGGGGAGTGCAACCACTTCAATATCGAGGGCACCCCCTGTGGTGTTTTAACGGGGAAGATGATGCAGCCCGTTGTGGGTGTAAGGGACCGGACTCTGCTGCTGCTTTAGCAAAAAATCTATCCGAGTTGTTCAAGGGAGAGGAATAGGAGTTCATCCGCATCAAGCCACGGGATGGATTCTCCACGTACAACCCTCGAAGCTGGGTGAGTCATATCTCCTTACTCCCATTCTTCCCGCATTTTTTGTCGTGGGTACTTACCCTGCCATTTTACGGCAGGAACTGCGAAACGCTGTAAGGGAGGTCAACAACCCATCTCCACAACCAGAGGACCCTGACCGGGCCCTTGGTCCCGGACTCAAAGAAGATCCGGACATATTCATGGAGCTGATAGACAGGCAGTTCTATCAACTGAGTTGTGATGACGCCATGGTGGCCATTACGGCCGACTATCCCGGACTGCTCCCTACGTCGCATGTAAGAAAAACCAAAATCCCAACTCCAAAAACTAGGATCCCCTTTTAGACACTTCACCTACCATATGCATATGGTGTTTTATAGGGAAGGCATTGGGGACGTCGTGCCGAACCCGCATCAACTCGCGAACAAGAGGCACCGAGGCCGGTTAGGCCAAAAAGGAAGGCGGTCAGGACGGAGACGCCAGCGCAGAGGTATGAAAGAAAAAACCCCGCTCCGTGGTTGTCGTCTTTCTCAAAATGTAATGACGTCCATGTTTCTTTAATAGGAAAAACGCTCGCCGGAATATGTCTGGAGAGGCTGCCGATCACGCTTCCACCAGTCGGGCTCCAGGGCCGGACATAGAGGCGGAAGCCGACATGGGGCGGACGCCGGATACTCCTCCTACAGAGGATGCAGATAAACTGTCTGCTACAAATTCAGAAGTGGAGAGCGCCATGAATCATAGGCGTCACCGGGCCGTACTCCGTGACGCTTGCTTCTCACTAGAGGCATTTGATGCCTTCAATTCTGGAAACGCGTACCTCCGTGCTGCTCAAAGTGGTCTAGCCAGAGCCACGGACCACTATGTATGGGATGTACGGGTAAGTAAATCTGACGATTATATGTACCAGTAGCCCCTGAGACTTGAAACAGTTGACGCAACTGATTTAAGGCTCAATATTTGTGCAGGTTCTTATGGAGAAGAATTCCCAACTGTCTCAAGAGCTGGACAAGTGCAAGGCCCAGCTTGAAGCCACTGTTGCCGCATTGAAGGAGTCTAAAATGGTCCCCGTGGTAACTCCTTTGTCTATTGCAAAGAATATCGGTACCAGGTAGTATGCGGCGTATATGCACACGTAACAATATATGTTGCAGGTGGCCCCGGAGTGAATCCGGAGGCCGTGGAGGCGGATACGGCACGTGATGATCGACAGCGAAACGCTGGCGAGCGCGTGCTAACGCGAGTCAGGCAGGAGAAAAATGATCTCCAAGATGCCAATATCCAGCTGGGCATGGAACTGAAGGACGTCCGAGCCCAGCTTGCAGACTCCGTGAAGGAGAATAAACGTCTTCAGCACGGCATTTTTAGTAAGTTCTTGAACGAACTGTTTAAAGGAGTTCGGCGAAGAAGCCCGCTAACAACTTATATCTGCAGGTATGCTGACGGGTCGTCCCGCGGAGGAGATGCCCGGGTCCTCGGGTGATCTTTTGCCATAGCTCTCACAACTACACGAACAAGTTTGGCAGGTGATGCAGAGTATTGCCCAAGCCTTGTGGCCGTCCGCGTCCCCGCCAGGAGGCATGGCGGAGCTTATAGAGAAGCTGAAGGGAGCACGATGGCGCTTCCGGTTATGGAAGATACCAGCCTGCCGACAAGGTGCATGGGAAGCCTGGGCTATGGTGAATACACAATACACCAAGGCTGACCCAAACCACATGGCCGAGGTCGGACCTGTGGGGCCCGTTGGGAAAGAGATCCCTGTCAGTTTAGTGTATGATCAAGTACATTTAGCCGCCAAGTATTCCCAACAGGATTGTAGGCTAGATAGCCTGTTGGATGGCATAGAAGAAGAATTTGATCAGTCTTAGTGACTGTGTACTTCAAGTGACATATGTAATGTCCCTAGCCGGATTGTAAATCATTTGTCATGGCGGACGTTTTCGCTTCGACCTCTGGACCCGATAGTCCGGAGTGTATCCGAATACCCACTCGGTTATATAAAAACCAGGGTATGCATGGAACCAGGCGTAGGGGTCATAAGTGCTTGAACACACAAGTACCCAACTAGCTATGTTATATTACATGGGTAGTAAGAAACATCTTCTAGGGAGAATAGTTCCTTTAAGGGTTCCTTTCCCTGGGTATGCATGCCCTAATGTGCATGCCCGAACTGCAAGACGCAGGTTAAAAACATCTGGGGGCGTGTAGTAATTTAAATGAAAGTCATCTTTTATTCACCGACCGAATATTCCCTTAAGAACGCTAGCTTTCAGCTTCACCCAGTCTGAGGTACACATCCGGCTGACCCGACAGTAACAATTGCAGAGGTGCTCCCCTTATGCCCTAGCCGAATTAACGGGAACGTAGGGCATAAACACAAGAGCCAGGCAACCCATCTTGGCCAAAACTTAAGTCATATCGATGCATATAATGGCGAAAAAGGGTACATGCGGAAGAATGACACATGTGCGGGGCATGAAGCCCGGAAAAATAATTAGATTAAGCTTCTGTATAGCAAGCCCCCAGGTATATTGAGTGCGGTTAGCGCGTTGAGATTGTGTAACCAAGACACAGGTTTAGCCCTTTAGGGCTTTCAAGAGAAAAGAGAGTAAGAAAGAGGGAAAAACAGATGTGCATAAAATTCATGGAGGTAAGGAGACGAACATAGAGTCTGGCGCTAGGCGTAGAATCTTTAGAGTATGGCTGCGTTCCATGGGTTTGGCTCGAGTCGATTATTCGATGCATCCCGCAGACGATACGCTCCACCGGTCAGAACCTGGTCGATAATGAAAGGACCTTCCCATTTGGGCTTGAGCTTGTTCTTTTTCTTCTCCGGGAGGCGCAGAACTAGTTCACCAACGTTATAGGTTTTGGCCCGCACTTCTCTGCTTTGATACCTTCGAGCCTATTGTTGATAGAATGCGGAGCGGGCTTTTGCCACGTCGCGCTCCTCCTCCAGGGCATCCAAACTGTCCTGCCGATCGAGCTTGGCCTCTCTTTCTTCGTACATGCGCACTCGAGGTGAGTCATGAATTATGTCGCAAGGCAGCACCGCCTCAGCGCCGTACACCATAAAAAATGGTGTGTATCCAGTAGTATGATTCGGCGTGGTCCGCAGCCCCCATAGTACGGTGTTGAGCTCCTCTACCCAATGGGTGTCTGATTCCTTTAAGGACCGGACTAATCTGGGTTTAATACCACTCATGATAAGACCATTCGCTCATTCGACTTGACCGTTAGTTTGCGGATGATAGACAGAAGCATAATCAAGCTTGATGCCCATGTTATTGCACCAAAGTTTCACCTCGTCGGCTATGAAGTTCGTGCCCTTGTCGGTGATGATGCTATGGGGAACGCCATAACGGTTTACAACCCCGGATATGAAGTCTATCACCGGTCCGGATTCAGCTGTTTTGATAGGTTTGGCTTCTATCCATTTGGTGAATTTGTCCACCATGACCAGTAAGTATTTTCTCTTATGGGTTCCCCCTTGAGGGGTCCGACCATATCGAGCTCCCAGACCGCAAAGGTCCAAGTAATGGGGATGGTTTGGAGGGCGGTAGGTGGCATGTGGCTTTGGTTTGCAAAAAGCTGGCAACCAACGCAATGTTGAACCAGATGCTGTGCATCTGCCCGGGCCGTCGGCAAATAAAAACCTGTATGGAAGGCCTTACTTACAAGTGCCCGGGCTGCTGGGTGGTGGCCACCGAGTCCGGCATGGATTTCTGCCAATAGCTTCCGCCCTTCCTTTTCGAAGATGCACCTTTGAAGGACTTCGGTTGTGCTTTTCTTATAAAGCTCTCCCTCATGGACCTTGTAGGCTTTAGATCGCCGCACTATGCAGCGAGCCTCATTTTGGTCCTCGGGTAATTCCTGTCTGGTTAGGTAGGCCAGGAATGGTTCTGTCCATGGGGCGATGACGACCATTATCACGTGGGCTGAAGGTGTTATTTCGGTGGTAGAGCATCCGATTGTGTTAGAGTATTCGGTATCTGGGGTTATGGCCGGGTCCGGACTAATTTTGCCGCTGTCCCCTTCCCATACCACGGATGGTTTAAACAGTCTTTCCAGGAAGATATTTGGTGGGACAGGGTCACTTGTAGTGCCGATTCGAGCTAGGATGTACGCTACCTGGTTGTTTTCCCGAGCCATGTGGTGGAATTCCAGCCCCTCGAACCGGGCTGACATTTTGAGGACGGCGTTGCGATATGCCGCCATTTTTGGATCCTTGGCATCGAAGTCTCCATTTATTTGGGATATTATGAGGTTTGAATCCCCACGTACCTCTAGGCGTTGGATGCCCATGGAGACTGCCATCCGGAGGCCGTGTAGTAGGGCCTTGTATTCGGCTGCGTTATTGGAGTCCGTATATAGTATTTGGAGCACGTATTGTGCTGTGTCTCCGGTGGGGGACATCAGGACGACGCCGGCCCCTAGACCAGCCAGCATTTTAGAGCTGTCGAAGTGCATGATCCAATTGGAGTATGCGTCGTACTCTTTAGGGAGTTCGGCTTCTGTCCATTCGGCTACGAAATCGGTCAGTACTTGCGACTTAATGGCTCATCGTGGCTTATATTTTATGTCGAATGGGAGGAGCTCAATGGCCCATTTGGCAATCCGGCCCGTGGCATCACGGTTGTTTATTATGTCATTGAGTGGTACTTCGGATGCCACCGTGATCGAACACTCTTGAAAGTAGTGTCGTAATTTCCGGGATGCCATAAATACCTCGTATGCTATCTTTTGGTAATGTGGGTACCGTGATTTGCATGGAGTGAGGACGGTGGATACATAATATACTAGCTTTTGAAGCGGGAATTTATGTTCGTCCGTCTCTCGTTCGACGACGAGCACTGCGCTTACAACTTGGTGAGTTGCCGCTAGATTTAATAGCATTGGTTCGCCGACAGTTGGCGCGGCCAGGATTGGGTTGGCGGCCAGGATGGCTTTGACTTCTTCCAATATGCCCATGGTTGCGTCCGTCCACTCGAAGTGTTCGGTGCGCCTAAGGGGAAGTGCCTTTTCTCCTAATCGGGAGATAAAGCGGCTTAAAGCCGCCATGCATCCAGTCAATTTCTGGATTTGCTTGAGGTCAGTTGGGATAGCCAACTGTGACAAAGCTCGGATTTTAGCCGGGTTTGCTTCAATTCCTCTACTGGAGACGATGAAGCCCAGGAGCTTTCCGGCAGGAACGCCGAAGACGCATTTTTCCGGATTGAGCTTAATGTCGTATGTTCGGAGATTGGTGAATGTGAGCCTCAAGTCATCTATTGAAGAGTCGACGTGTCTGGTTTTAATGACCACATCGTCTACGTATGCCTCCACAGTCTTGCCGATATGATTTTCCAGACATGTCTAGATCATGCGCTGATATGTTGCGCCGGCGTTTTTGAGCCCAAAGGGCATTGTGTTAAAGCAGAAGGGGTCGTATGGTGTTATAAATGTTGTTGCAGCGAGATCAGACTCCGCCATCTTAATCTGGTGGTAACCGGAGTATGCATCGAGGAAGCACAATGATTCGTGTCCCGCAGTAGCGTCGATGATTTGATCGATGCGAGGGAGTGGGAAGGGATCCTTTGGGCAAGCCTTGTTAAGGTCTTTGAAGTCGACACATAGGCGCCAAGATTTGTCCTTCTTTGGTACCATCACCAGGTTTGCTAGCCAATCCAGATGTTTTATTTCTTTAATGAATCCGGCTTCCAGTAGCTTGGCCAACTCCTCTCCCATGGCTTGTCGCTTAGGTTCAGAGAAACGCCGAAGAGTCTGCTTGACCGGCTTGAATCCTGTTAGAATATTAAGGCTATGCTCGGCCAATCTGCGTGGGATTCCTGGCATATCTGAAGGATGCCAGGCGAATATGTCCCAATTCTCGCGCAGAAACTCTCGTAGTGCAGCGTCTACAGTGGGGTCTAACTGTGCCCCAATGGATGCTGTTTTTGTAGGGTCCGTTGGATGGACTTGGAATTTAACTATTTCGTCTGCTAGTTTAAAGTAGGTGGACTTGGATCTTTTGTCTAGTATCATGTTGTCCCTGTCCACCATGGAGCGCAGCGCGGTTAACTCCTCTGCCACAAGGGCTTCGGATAATGCCTCAAGGGCTAGGGCCGCTGTTTTGTTCTCGGCGCGGAGTGCTATGTCTGGATCACTAGCTAGAGTGGTAATTCCCTTGGGTCCGGGCATTTTGAGCTTCATGTACCCGTAATGGGGGATGGCTTGAAAAATCATGAATGCCTCCCGCCCTAGAAGGGCGTGGTATCCGCTACTGAACGGGGCCACTTGGAATGTAATTTCTTCGGACCTGTAATTTTCCGGAGTGCCGAATACCACATCAAGTGTGATTTTCCCAGCGCAACGTGCCTCCCGACTAGGGATGATTCTTCAGAAGGTCGTACTGCTTTGTTCAATACGGTTGCGGTCTATGTCCATTTTTGGAGAGTTTCCTGATAGATGAGGTTTAATCCGCTGCCGCCATCCATGAGCACCTTAGGGAGCCGAAAGCCGTCCACAATTGGGCTGAGGACCAAAGCGGCTGGTGCTCAGGCTGTTCAGAATTTAGGTTCGTCACTGGCGTTGAAGGTGATAGCTGTGTCGCTCTATGGATTTATTGCTGCCACGTGGCAGACTTCGGCAAGGCCGCGGAGTGCTTGCTTACGCCTATTATTTGAGGCGAAGGTCTCGAAGACCATTAATACTGTGTTGTTATCCGTGGGGAGGTGCTCTGAGGTATTTTGGGTGAGAAGATCCTCGCCGCTTTTGGCCACCTGCTGGAGTACCCAACATGCTCTAAGGCTGTGTGTTGATATGGTATCCGCTGTACTATGGATTTTGCAGGGCCCGCTGAGCCATCCCTCCAATACGGTTCCATGCCCTGTAGTGGGCTTTTTCTTCTTTGTCATTGAGTTGGGCGACTTATAAGAGTGCGCCCTTTTAGTTCCGACTGGGGGTTTTGTCAGAGCCGGATTGTCCCAAAATTGCGTTTGGGTTTTCCAGGCACTTTCCATCGCACAGTATTTCTGTACTATGTCCACCAAGTCAGCGAAGTGTGTTACATCACAGCAACTTATGGCGTTGAGGACTCCCTTGTCCGTGCAATTGCTGCAAAAGAGCAAAATTGCATCTTCCTCGCGACAGTCCTTGACCTTGTTCATTAGAAGGAGGAATCTGGCCCAATAGTGATGTACTGTCTCTTAGGGAGCTTGCCTAATGTGGGAAAGATAGTTTGTATCTGGGTGGGTGGGTGGATTAAAGTCCAGACCCAATCTGTGATCCCGGGGCAGGGGAGTTTCCGATCTTGGAAGTTCGGACTCCGGGATATTGCCCTGCGGGTTCGGTATGCGGCCTGATTCTGGAGTCAGGGTTAGGGCGGCGTCCTTTCGCGAGCGCGTATCCTGCTCGGAGAGCTCGGGAATCCGGACATAATTCGTCCTCAGGATAGAAAGAGAATCGCCGCATTGCTCCTCCACCACCGCCATTTGATGGGAAAGTAAATCGGAAACTAAAATTATAGATTGGAAACTTATATGATGGAAAATAGACCCAGGGGCCATAGGTTTCACTAGAGGCTTCTCTCAAGATAGAAATTATTACGAAGGGTGAACAAATTACTGCCGAGCAATTGATAGAAAAGCGCAAAGTTATGACTATCTAAGGCAATGATCATGAATATAGGCATCACGTCCATGTCAAGTAGACCCAATCGATTCTGCATCTACTATTATTACTCCACACATCAACCGCTATCCATCATGCATCTAGAGTATTAAGTTCATAAATAACGGTGTAACGCCTTAAGCAAGATGACATGATGTAGAGGAATTAACTCAAACAATATGATGAAAACCCCATCTTTTTATCCTCGATGGCAACAATACAATACGTGCCTTGCTGCCCCTACTGTCATTGGGAAAGGACACCGCAAGATTGAACCCAAAGCTAAGCACTTCTCCCATTGCAAGAAAAACCAATCTAGTTGGCCAAACCAAATCGATATTTCAAAGATACTTGCAAAGATATCAAATCATGCATATAAGAATTCAGAGGAGAATCAAATAATATTCATAGATAAGCTGATCATAAATCCACAATTCATCGGATCTTGGCAAAGACACCGCAAAAAGAGTATTACATAGAATAGATCTCCAAGGTATTGAGAATCAAAGAGAGAGAAGAAGCCACCTAGCTACTAGCTATGGACCCCTTGGTCTGTGGTAAACTACTCACGCTTCATCGGAGAGGCAATGGTGTTGATGTCGAATCCCTCTGTGATTGAATCCCACTCTGACAAGATGTCGGAAAATGCCCCTAGATGGGATCTCACGGGTACAGAAGGTTGCGGTAGTGGAAAAGTGGTTTCGTGCCTCCCCTGGAAGTTTTTTGGGGTATTTGAGAATATATAGGAGGAAGATCTAGGCCAGGAGGTCACCGAGGGGCCGACAAGGTCGGGGGGGTGCTACCTCTTGAGCACTGCGTTGGTTTTCCCTTGAAGAGGAAAGGGTGATGCAGCAAAGTGGCGTAAGTATTTCCCTCAGTTTTTGAGAACCAAGGTATCAATCCAGTAGGAGATCACGCTCGAGTCCCACACACCTACACAAACAAATAAGAACCTCGCAACCAACGCGATAAAGGGGTTGTCAATCCCTTCACGGTCACTTACGAGAGTGAGATCTGATAGATATGATAAGATAATATTTTTGGTATTTTTATGATAAAGAGAAATAAAGATGCAAAGTAACATAAACGGCAAAGGAAATAACTAAGTGTTGGAAGATTAATCTGATGGAAGATAGACCCAGGGGCCATAGGTTTGACTAGTGGCTTCTCTCAAGAGCATAAGTATTACGGTGGGTAAACGAATTACTGTCGAGCAATTGATAGAATTGAGCATAGTTATGAGAATATCTAGGTATGATCATGTATATAGGCATAACGTCCGCAACAAGTAGGCCGAAACGATTCTGCATCTACTACTATTACTCCACACATCGACCGCTATCCAGCATGCATCTAGAGTATTAAGTTCATAAGAACAGAGTAATGCTTTAAGTAAGATGATATGATGTAGAGGGATAAACTCATGCAATATGATATAAACCCCATCTTTTTATCCTCGATGGAAACAATACAATACGTGTCGGTTCCCTTTCTGTCACTAGGATCGAGCACCGCAAGATTGAACCCAAAGCTAAGCACTTCTCCCATTGCAAGAAAGATCAATCTAGTAGGCCAAACCAAACTGGTAAGTCAAAGAGACTTGCAAAGATAAACCAATCATACATAAAAGAATTCAGAGGAGATTCAAATATTATTCATAGATAAACTGGATCATAAATCCACAATTCATCGGATCTTGACAAACACACCGCAAAAGAAGATTACATCGAATAGATCTCCAAGAAGATCGAGGAGAATTTTGTATTGAGATCCAAAGAGAGAGAAGAAGCCATCTAGCTAATAACTATGGACCCGTAGGTCTGAAGTAAACTATTCACACATCACCGGAGAGGCCATGGAGTTGATGTAGAGGCCCTCCGTGATCAATGCCCCCTCCGGCGGAGCTCTGGAAAAGGCCCCGGATGGGATCTCTCGGGTACAAAAGGTTGCGGCGGTGGAATTAGGTTTTCGTGGTGCTCCTGGATGTTTGGGGGATACGTGGATATATATAGGAGGAAGAAGTATGTCGGTGGAGCAACGAGGGGGCCACGAGGGTGGAGGGCGCGCCTAGGGGGGTAGGCGTGCCCCCTGCCTCGTGCCCTCCTCGATTGTTTCTTGATGCTCACTCCAAGTCTCCTGGATCACGTTTGTTGAGAAAATCACGTTCCCAAAGGTTTCATTCCGTTTGGACTTCGTTTGATATTCCTTTTCTTCGAAACCCTAAAATAGGTAAAAAAGCAGCAATTTGGGCTGGGCCTCCGGTTAGTAGGTTAGTCCAAAAAATGGTATAAAAGTTTAAAATAGAGCCCATTAACAACCAAAATATATAATATAATAGCATGTACCAGTCAAAAATTATAGATACGTTGGAGACATATCAAGCGTCCCCAAGCTTAATTCCTGCTCGTCCTCGAATAGGTAAATGATAAAAGAAGAACTTTTGATGTGGAATGCTTTCTAACATATTTCTCAATGTAATTTTTATTTATTGTGGCATGAATGTTCAGATCCAAAAGATTCAAGATAAAAGTTTAATATTGACATAGAAATAATAATAGTTCAAGCATACTAACTAAGCAATCATGTCTTCTCAAAATAACATGGCCAAAGAAAGTTATCCCTACAAAATCATATAGTATGGCTATGCTCTATCTTCACCACACAAAATATTTAAATCATGCACAACCCCGATGACAAGCCGAGCAATTGTTTCATACTTTTGATGTTCTCAAACTTTTTCAATCTTCACGCAATATATGAGCGTGATCCATGGATATAACACTATATGTGGAATAGAATTGTGGTTGTGGAGAAGACAAAAAAGGAGAAGATAGTCTCACATCAACTAGGTGTATCAACGGGCTATGGAGATGCCCATCAATAGATATCATTGTGAGTGAGTAGGGATTGCCATGCAACGGATGCACTAGAGCTATAAGTATATGAAAGCTCAACAAAAGAAACTAATTGGGTGTGCATCCAACTTGCTTGCTCATGAAGACCTAGGGCATTTTGAGGAATCCCATCATTGGAATATACAAGCCAAGTTCTATAATGAAAAATTCCCACTAGTATATGAAAGTGACATCATAGGAGACTCTCTATTATGAAGATCATGGTGCTACTTTGAAGCACAAGTGTGGAAAAAGGATAGTAGCATTGTCCCTTGTCTCTTTTTCTCTCATTTTTTATTTGGGCCTTTTTTTTCTTTTTGGCCTCTTTTCTTTTTTTCGTCCGGAGTCTCATCCCGATTTGTGGGGGAATCATAGTCTCCATCATCCTTTCCTCTCTGGGACAATGCTCTAACAATGCCGATCATCACACTTTATTTACTTACAACTCAAGAATTACAACTCAATACTTAGAACAAAATAGGACTCATGTGAATGCCTCCGGCGGTGTACCGGGATGTGCAATGATGCACGAGTGACATGTACGAAGAATTATGAACGGTGACTTTGCCACAAATACGATGTCAACTACATGATCATGCAAGCAATATGACAATGATGAAGCGTGTCATAATAACGAAACGATGGAAAGTTGCATGGAAATATATCTCGGAATGGCTATGGAAATGCCATAATAGGTAGGTATGGTGGCAGTTTTGAGGAAGGTATATGGAGGGTTTATGGTACCTGCGAAAGTTGTGCGATACTAGAGAGGCTAGCAATGGTGGAAGGGTGAGAGTGCGTATAATCCATGGACTCAACATTAGTCATAAAGAACTCACATACTTATTGCAAAAATCTATTAGTTATCGAAATAAAGTATTACACGCATGCTCCTAGGGGGATAGATTGGTAGGAAAAGACCATCGCTCGTCCCCGACCGCCACCCATAAGGAAGACAATCAATAAATAAATCATGCTCCGACTTCATCAAATAACGGTTCACATACGGGCATGCTATGGGAATCACAAACTTCAACACAAGTATTTCTCAAATTCAAAACTAGTCAACTAGCATGACTCTAATATCACCATCTAAAGGAAATATACCCTAGAGGCAATAATAATGTTATTATTTTATTTCCTTATATCATGATAAATGTTTATTATTCATGCTAGAATTGTATTATCCGGAAACATAATACTTGTGTGAATACATAGACAAACTAAAACGTCACTAGTATGCCTCTACTTGACTAGCTCGTTAATCAAAGATGGTTATGTTTCCTAACCATAGACATGTGTTGTCATTTGATTAACGGGATCACATTATTAGGAGAATGATGTGATTGACATGACCCATTCCATTAGATTAGCACCCGATCGTTTAGTATGTTGCTATTGCTTTCTTCATGACTTATACATGTTCCTATGACTATGAGATTATGCAACTCCCATTTGCCGGAGGAACACTTTGTGTGCTACCAAACGTCACAACATAACTGGGTGATTATAAAGGAGCTCTATAGGTGTCTCCACAGGTAAATGTTGGGTTGGCGTATTTCGAGATTAGGATTTGTCACTCCGATTGTCGGAGAGGTATCTCTGGGCCCTCTCGGTAATGCACATCACATAAGCCTTGCAAGCATTGCAACTAATGAGTTAGTTGCGAGATGATGTATTACGAAACGAGTAAAGAGACTTGCCGGTAACGATATTGAACTAGGTATTGAGATACCGACGATCGAATCTTGGGCAAGTAACATACCGATGACAAAGGGAACAACATATGTTGTTATGCGGTCTGACCGATAAAGATCTTCGTAGAATATGTGGGAGCCAATATGAGCATCCAGGTTCCGCTATTGGTTATTGACCGGAGACATGTCTCGGTCATGTCTACGTTCTTCTCGAACCCGTAGGGTCCGCACGCTTAAGGTTTCGATGACAGTTATATTATGAGTTTATGAGTTTTGATGTACCGAAGTTAGTTCGGAGTCCCGGACGTGATCACGGACATAACGAGGAGTCTCAAAATGGTCGAGACATAAAGATTGATATATTGGACGGCCATATTCGGACACCGGAAGTGTTCCAGATGATTTCGGAGAAAACCGGAGTACCGGAGGGTTACCGGACCCCCCCGGGAGAAGTAATGGGCTATATGGGCCTTAGTGGAGAGAGAGAAGGGCAGCCAGGGTGGGCCGTGCGCCTCCTCCCCCTGGTCCCAATTGGACTAGGAGAGGGGGGGGGGTGGCGCCCCCCTTTCCTTCTCCCTCCCCACTTCCTTTCCCCCTCCTAGTAGGAGTCCTACTCCTACTAGGAGGAGGACTCCTCCTTGGCGCGCCAATAGGGCCGGCCGGCCTCCTCCCCTTGGTCCTTTATAGACGGGGGTAGGGGGCACCCCTAGACACACAAGTTGATCCACGTGATCGTTTTCTTAGCCATGTGCGGTGCCCCCTTCCACCATAATCCTCGATAATATTATAGCGGTGCTTAGGCGAAGCCCTGCGACGGTAGAACATCAAGATTGTCACCACGCCATCGTGCTGACGGAACTCTTCCCCGACACTTTGCTGGATCGGAGTCCGGGGATCGTCATCAAGCTGAACATGTGCTAAAACTCGGAGGTGCCGTAGTTTCGGTGCTTGATCGGTCGGGCCGTGAAGACGTACGACTACATCAACCGCGTTGTGCTAACGCTTCCCCTGTCGGTCTACAAGGGTACGTAGATCACACTCTCCCCTCTCGTTGCTATACATCACCATGATCTTGCGTGTGCGTAGGAATTTTTTTTGAAATTACTACGTTACCCAGCAATGGTATCAGAGCCTAGGTTTTATGTGTTGATATTATATGCACGAGTAGAACACAAGTGAGTTGTGGGCGATATAAGTCATACTGCTTACCAGCATGTCATACTTTGGTTCGACGGTATTGTTGGACGAAGCGGCCCGGACCAACATTACGCGTACGCTTACGCGAGATCGGTTCTCCCGATGTGCATTGCACAAAGGTGGCTAGCGGGTGTCAGTTTCTCCAACTTTAGTTGAGCCGAGTGTGGCTACGCCTGGTCCTTGCGAAGGTTAAAACAGCACCAAGTTGACAAACTATCATTGTGGTTTTGATGCGTAGGTAAGATTGGTTCTTACTTAAGCCCGTAGTAGCCACGTAAAACTTGCAACAACAAAGTAGAGGACGTCTAACTTGTTTTTGCAGGGCATGTTGTGATGTGATATGGTCAAGACATGATGCTAAATTTTATTGTATGAGATGATCATGTTTTGTAACCAAGTTATCGGCAACTGGCAGGAGCCATATGGTTGTCGCTTTATTGTATGCAATGCAATTGCGCTATAATGCTTTACTTTATCACTAAGCGGTAGCGATAGTCGTGGAAGCATAAGATTGGCGAGACGACAACGATGCTACGATGGTGATCAAGGTGTCGCGCCGGTGACGATGGTGATCATGAAGGTGCTTCGAAGATGGAGATCACAAGCACAAGATGATGATGGCCATATCATATCACTTATATTGATTGCATGTGATGTTTATCTTTTATGCATCTTATCTTGCTTTGTTTGACGGTAGCATTTTAAGATGATCTCTCACTAAATTATCAAGAAGTGTTCTCCCTGAGTATGCACCGTTGCGAAAGTTCTTCGTGCTGAGACACCACGTGATGATCGGGTGTGATAGGCTCTACGTTCAAATACAATGGGTGCAAAACAGTTGCACACGCGGAATACTCAGGTTATACTTGACGAGCCAAGCATATACAGATATGGCCTCAGAACACGGAGACTGAAAGGTCGAGCGTGAATCATATAGTAGATATGATCAACATAGTGATGTTCACCAATGAAACTACTCCATCTCACGTGATGACCAGACATGGTTTAGTTGATTTGGATCATGTAATCACTTAGAGGATTAGAGGGATGTCTATCTAAGTGGGAGTTCTTTAGTAATATGATTAATTGAACCTAAATTTATCATGAACTTAGTACCTGATAGTATCTTGCTTGTTTATGTTTGATTGTAGATAGATGGCCCGTGTTGTTGTTCCGTTGAATTTTAATGCGTTCCTTGAGAAAGCAAAGTTGAAAGATGATAGTAGCAATTACACGGACTGGGTCCGTAACTTGAGGATTATCCTCATTGCTGCACAGAAGAATTACGTCCTGGAAGCACCGCTGGGTGCCAGGCCTGCTGCTTGAGCAACACCAGATGTTATGAACGTCTTGCAGAGCAAAGCTGATGACTACTCGATAGTTCAGTGTGCCATGCTTTACGGCTTAGAATCGGGACTTCAACGACGTTTTGAATGTCATGGAGCATATGAGATGTTCCAGGAGTTGAAGTTAATATTTCAAGCAAATGCCCGGATTGAGAGATATGAAGTCTCCAATAAGTTCTATAGCTGCAAGATGGTGGAGAACAGTTCTGTCAGTGAGCATATACTCAAAATGTCTGGGTATAATAATCACTTGATTCAATTGGGAGTTAATCTTCTAGATGATTGCGTCATTGACAGAATTCTCCAATCACTGCCACCAAGCTACAAGAGCTTCGTGATGAACTATAATATGCAAGGGATGAATAAGACAATTCCCGAGCTCTTCGCAATGCTGAAAGCTGCGGAGGTAGAAATCAAGAAGGAGCATCAAGTGTTGATGGTCAACAAGACCACTAGTTTCAAGAAAAAAGGCAAAGGAAAGAAGAAGGGGAACTTCAAAAAGAACAGCAAGCAAGTTGCTACTCGAGAGAAGAAACCCAAACCTGGACCTAAGCCTGAAACTGAGTGCTTCTACTGCAAGCAGACTGGTCACTGGAAGTGGAACTGCCCCAAGTATTTGGCGGATAAGAAGGATGGCAAGGTGAATAAAAGTATATGTGATATACATGGTATTGATGTGTACCTTACTAATGCTCGCAATAGCACCTGTGTATTTGATACTGGTTCTGTTGCTAACATTTGCAACTCGAAACAGGGACTACGGATTAAGCGAAGATTGGCTAAGGACGAGGTGACGATGCGCGTGGGAAATGGTTCCAAAGTCGATGTGATCGTGGTCGGCACGCTACCTCTACATCTACCTTCAGGATCAGTATTAGACCTAAATAATTGTTATTTGGTGCCAGCGTTAAGCATGAACATTATATCTGGATCTTGTTTGATGCGAGACGGTTATTCATTTAAATTAGAGAATAATGGTTGTACTATTTATATGAGTAATATCTTTTATGGTCATGCACCCTTAAAGAGTGGTATATTCTTATTAAATCTCGATAGCAGTGACACACATATTCATAATGTTGAAGCCAAAAGATGCAAAGTTGAAAATGATAGTGCAACTTATTTGTGGCACTGCCGTTTGGGTCATATCGGTGTAAAGCGCATGAAGAAACTCCACACTGATGGACTTTTGGAACCACTTGATTATGAATCGCTTGGTACTTGCGAACCGTGCCTTATGGGTAAGATGACAAAAACACCGTTCTCCCGTACTATGGAGAGAGCAACAGATTTGTTGGAAATCATACATACAGATGTATGTGGTTCGATGAATGTTGAGGCTCGTGGCGGATATCGTTATTTTCTCACCTTCACAGATGACTTAAGCAGATATGGGTATATCTACTTAATGAAACATAAGTCTGAAACGTTTGAAAAGTTCAAAGAATTTCAGAGTGAAGTTAAAAATCATCGTAACAAGAAAATAAAATTCCTACGATCTGATCGTGGAGGAGAATATTTGAGTTACGAGTTTGGTGTACATTTGAAACAATGCGGAATAGTTTCGCAACTCATGCCACCCGGAACATCACAGCGTAATGGTGTGTCCGAATGTCGTAATCGTACTTTACTAGATATGGTGCGATCTATGATGTCTCTTATTGATTTACCGCTATCGTTTTGGGGGTATGCTCTAGAGACAGCCGCATTCACGTTAAATAGGGCACCATCAAAATCCGTTGAGACGACGCCTTACGAACTGTGGTTTGGCAAGAAACCAAAGTTGTTGTTTCTGAAAGTTTGGGGCTGCGATGCTTATGTGAAAAAGCTTCAACCTGATAAGCTCGAACCCAAATCGGAGAAATGTGTCTTCATAGGATATCCAAAGGAAACTATTGGATACACCTTCTATCACAGATCCGAAGGCAAGACTTCTGTTGCTAAATTCGGAAACTTTCTAGAGAAGGAGTTTCTCTCGAAAGAAGTGAGTGGGAGGAAAGTAGAACATGACGAGGTAACTGTACCTCCTCCCTTATTGGAAAGTAGTACATCATAGAAACCAGTTTCTGTGACACCTACACCGATTAGTGAGGAAGCTAATGATGATGATCATGAAACTTCAGAACAAGATATTACTGAACCTCGTGGATCAACCAGAGTAAGATCCGCACCAGAGTGGTACGGTAATCCTGTTCTAGAAATCATGCTACTAGATCATAATGAACCTATGAACTATGGAGAAGCGATGGTGAGCCCAGATTCCGCAAAATGGCTTGAAGCCATGAAATCTGAGATGGGATCCATGTATGAGAACAAAGTATGGACTTTGGTTGACTTGCCCGATGATCGGAAAGCAATTGCGAATAAATGGATCTTCAAGAAGAAGATTGACACTGACGGTAATATTACTGTCTACAAAGCTCGACTTGTCGCAAAAGGTTTTCGACAAGTTCAAGGGATTGACTATGATGAGACCTTCTCACCCGTAGCGTTGCTTAAGTCTGTCCGAATCTTGTTAGCAATTGCCGCATTTTATAATTATGAAATTTGGCAGATGGATGTCAAAACTGCATTCCTGAATGGATTTCTGGAAGAAGAGTTGTATCTGATGCAACCGGAAGGTTTTGTCGATCCAAAGGGAGCTAACTAAGTGTGCAAGCTCCAGCAATCCATTTATGGACTGGTGCAAGCTTCTCGGAGTTGGAATAAACGCTTTGAGAGTGTGATCAAAGCATTTGGTTTTGTACAGACTTTTGGAGAAGCCTGTATTTACAAGAAAGTGAGTGGGAGCTCTGTAGCATTTCTGATATTATATGTAGATGACATATTACTAATCGGAAATGATATAGAATTTCTGAATAGCATAAAGGGATACTTGAATAAGAGTTTTTCAATGAAAGACCTCGGTGAAGCTGCTTACATATTGGGCATTAAGATCTATAGAGATAGATGAAGACGCTTAATTGGACTTTCACAAAGCACATACCTTGACAAAATTTTGAAGAAGTTCAAAATGGATCAAGCAAAGAAAGGATTCTTGCCTGTGTTACAAGGTGTGAAATTGAGTAAGACTCAATGCCCGACCAAAGCAGAAGATAGAGAGAAAATGAAAGATGTTCCCTATGCTTCAGCCATAGTCTCTATCATGTATGCAATGTTGTGTACCAGACCTGATGTGTGTCTTTCTATAAGTCTAGCAGGGAGGTACCAAAGTAATCCAGGAGTGGATCACTGGACAGCGGTCAAGAACATCCTGAAATACCTGAAAAGGACTAAGTATATGTTTCTCATATATGGAGGTGACAAAGAGCTCATCGTAAATGGTTATGTTGATGCAAGCTTTGACACTGATCCAGACGATTCTAAATTGCAAACCGGATACGTGTTTACATTAAACGGTGGAGCTATCAGTTGGTGCAGTTCTAAACAAAGCGTTGTGGCGGGAACTACATGTGAAGCGGAGTACATAGCTGCTTCGGAAGCAGCAAACGAAGGAGTCTGGATGAAGGAGTTCATATCCGATCTAGGTGTCATACCTAGTGCATCGGGTCCAATGAAAATCTTTTGTGACAATACTGGTGCAATTGCCTTGGCAAAGGAATCCAGATTTCACAAGAGAACCAAGCACATCAAGAGACGCTTCAATTCCATCCGGGATTTAGTCCAGGTGGTAGACATAGAGATTTGCAAGATACATACGGATCTGAATGTTGCAGACCCGTTGACTAAGCCTCTTCCATGAGCAAAACATGATCAGCACCAAAGCTCCATGGGTGTTAGAATCATTACTGTGTAATCTAGATTATTGACTCTAGTGCAAGTGGGAGACTGAAGGAAATATGCCCTAGAGGCAATAATAATGTTATTATTTTATTTCCTTATATCATGATAAATGTTTATTATTCATGCTAGAATTGTATTATCCAAAAACATAATACTTGTGTGAATACATAGACAAACTAAAACGTCACTAGTATGCCTCTACTTGACTAGCTCGTTAATCAAAGATGGTTATGTTTCCTAACCATAGACATGTGTTGTCATTTGATTAATGGGATCACATTATTAGGAGAATGATGTGATTAACATGACCCATTCCATTAGCTTAGCACCCGATCGTTTAGTATGTTGCTATTGCTTTCTTCATGACTTATACATGTTCCTATGACTATGAGATTATGCAACTCCCGTTTGCCGGAAGAACACTTTGTGTGCTACCAAACGTCACAACGTAACTGGGTGATTATAAAGGAGCTCTATAGGTGTCTCCAAAGGTAAATGTTGGGTTGGCGTATTTCGAGATTAGGATTTGTCACTTCGATTGTCGGAGAGGTATCTCTGGGCCCTCTCGGTAATGCACATCACATAAGCCTTGCAAGCATTGCAACTAATGAGTTAGTTGTGAGATGATGTATTACGAAACGAGTAAAGAGACTTGCCGGTAACGAGATTGAACTAGGTATTGAGATACCGACGATCGAATCTCGGGCAAGTAACATACCGGTGACAAAGGGAACAACGTATGTTGTTATGCGGTCTGACCGATAAAGATCTTCATAGAATATGTGGGAGCCAATATGAGCATCCAGGTTCCGCTATTGTTTATTGACCAGAGACATGTCTCGGTCATTTCTACATTGTTCTCGAACCCGTAGGGTCCGCACGCTTAAGGTTTCGATGATAGTTATATTATGAGTTTATGAGTTTTGATGTAACGAAGTTAGTTCAGAGTCCCGGATGTGATCACGGACATAACGAGGAGTCTCGAAATGGTCGAGACATAAAGATTGATATATTGGACGGCTATATTCGGACACCGGAAGTGTTCCGGATGATTTCGGAGAAAACCGGAGTACCGGAGGGTTACGGGAACCCCCCGGGAGAAGTAATGGGCAATATGGGCCTTAGTGGAGAGAGAGAAGGGCAGCCAGGGTGGGCCGCGCGCCTCCTCCCCCTGGTCCCAATTGGACTAGGAGAGGGGGGGGGGTGGCGCCCCCCTTTCCTTCTCCCTCCCCACTTCCTTTCCCCCTCCTAGTAGGAGTCCTACTCCTACTAGGAGGAGGACTCCTCCTTGGCGCGCCAATAGGGCCGGCCGGCCTCCTCCCCTTGCTCCTTTATAGACGGGGGTAGGGGGCACCCCTAGACACACAAGTTGATCCACGTGATCGTTTTCTTAGCCATGTGCGGTGCCCCCTTCCACCATAATCCTCGATAATATTGTAGCGGTGCTTAGGCGAAGCCCTGCGACGGTAGAACATCAAGATCATCACCACGCCGTCGTGCTGATGGAACTCTTCCCCGACACTTTGCTGGATCGGAGTTCGGGGATCGTCATCGAGCTGAACGTGTGCTAAAACTCGGAGGTGCCGTAGTTTCGGTGCTTGATCGGTCAGGCCGTGAAGACGTACGACTACATCAACCGCGTTGTGCTAACACTTCCGCTGTCGGTCTACAAGGGTACATAGATCACACTCTCCCCTCTCGTTGCTATACATCACCATGATCTTGCGTGTGCGTAGGAATTTTTTTTTGAAATTACTACGTTACCCAACACCATCTCCATATCTCAAAACAATTATCAAGTATCAAACTTCTCATAGTATTCAATGCACTTATATCAAAGTTTTTATATTAAAGCAATTTTCCATGTTGTTCTAAATGACTCTCAAAATAACATAAGTGAAGCATGAGAGATCAATTATTTCTATAAAATAATACCACCGCCATGCTCTAAAAGATATAAGTGAAGCACTGGAGCAAAAAATATATAGCTCAAAAGATATAAGTGAAGCACATAGAGTATTCTAATAAATTTCAAAATCATGTGAGTCTCTCTCAAAAGGTGTGTACAGAAAGGATGATTGTGGTAAACTAAAAAGCAAATACTCAAATCATACAAGACGCTCCAAGCAAAACACATATCATGTGGTGAATAAAAATATAGCTCCAAGTAAAGTTACCGATAGACGAAGACGAAAGAGGGGATGCTTTCCGGGGCATCCCCAATCTTAGGATTTTTGGTGTCCTTGAATTTTACCTTGGGGTGCCATGGGCATCCCCAAGCTTAGGCTCTTTCCACTCCTTGTTCCATAATCCATCAAGACTTTACCCAAAACTTGAAAACTTCACAACACAAAACTCAAAATAGAAAATCTCGTGAGCTCCGTTAGCGAAACAAAACAAAACACCACTTCAAGGTACTGTAATGAACTCATTCTTTATTTATATTGGTGTTAAACCTACTGTATTCCAACTTCTCTATGGTTTATAAACTCTTTTACTAGCCATAGATTCATCAAAATAAGCAAACAACACACGAAAAACAGAATATGTCAAAAACAGAACAGTCTGTAGTAATCTGTAGCTAATGCAAACTTATGGAACCCCAAAAATTCGAAAATAAATTGATGGACGTGAGGAATTTATCTATTAATCATCTTCAAAAAGAATTAACTAAATAGCACTTTCCAAGTAAAAATGGCAGCGATTCTCGTGAGCGCTAAAGTTTCTGTTTTTTACAGCAAGATCAAAAAGACTTTCCCCAAGTCTTCCCAACGGTTCTACTTGGCACAAACACTAACTAAACACAAAAAACACAACCAAAACAGAGTCTAGATAAATTATTTATTTAATAACAGCATGTAAAAAAATTGGGTTGTCTCCCAACAAGCGCTTTTCTTTAAAGCCTTATAGCTAGGCATAAGATTTCAACGATGCTCACATGAAAGACAAGAATTGAAGCACAAAGAGAGCATCATAAAACACGTGACAAACACATCTAAGTCTAACATACTTCCTATGCATAGGCATCTTATAGGCAAACAAATTATCTAGGCAAGCAAAATCTAGCATATGCAAGGAAGCGGAAAGAAACAATAGCAATCTCAACATAACGAGAGGTAATTTAGTAACATGAAAATTTCTACAACTATATTTTCCTCTCTCATAATAACTACATGTAGGATCATAAGCAAATTCAACAATATAGCTATCACAAAACATATTCTTAACATGATCCACATGTATGCAAAGTTGACACTCTTCCAAAATAGTGGGATTAACATGAACTAAAGTCATGACCTCTCCAAACCTACTTTTATCAAAGACTTCATAAGATTGAACATTCTCCAAATATGTGGGATCTAAAGTTGACACTCTTCCAAACCCACTTTCAATACTATTGCAAACATTATTATCATTCTCATATTCATCATGGGGCTTAAATAAATTTTCAAGATCAAAAGAAGAATCACCCCAATCATGATCACTGCAACAAGTAGTAGACATAGCAAAACTAGCATCCCCAAGCTTAGGGTTTTGCATATTATAAGCACAGTTGACATTAATAGAATTTATACTATCATCGTTGCAATCATGCTTTCTATTCAAAGATCTATCATGAATCACTCCATAAAGTAATTCATCACAATTTCCAGATTCACGAATTTCAAGCAAAACTTCATAAAGATAATCAAGTGCACAAAACTCACTAGCAATTGGTTCATCATAATTGGATCTCTTAAAAAGATTAGCAAGCGGATGAGGATCTATAGATCTTAGGTTCTCTGTTTACAATAAATAAACAACTATTCCAACCAAATGAGCAAACGAGCCAAGTAAGACATCAAAGCAAATGGAAAGATGAACAGAAGAAGGGCGAATAAAACGGCAAGGGTGAAGTGGGGGAGAGGAAAACGAGAGGCAAATGGCAAATAATGTAATGCGAGGGATAAGAGTTTGTGATGGGTACTTGGTATGTCTTGACTTGTGCGTAGACTCCGGCAACGGTGCCAAAAATGGCTCGTTGTTAGGAGTCAAATCTTGACTTGACTTGGCGCGAATCTCCCTGGCAACGGCGCCAGAAATCCTTCTTGCTACCTCTTGAGCACTGCCTTGGTTTTCCCTTGAAGAGGAAAGGGTGATGCAGCAAAGTAGCGTGAGTATTTCCCTCAGTTTTTGAGAACCAAGGTATCAATCCAGTAGGAGATCACGCTCGAGTCCCACACACCTACACAAACAAATAAGAACCTCACAACCAACGCGATAAAGGGGTTGTCAATCCCTTCACGGTCACTTACGAGAGTGAGATCTGATAGATATGATAAGATAATATTTTTGGTATTTTTATGATAAAAAGAAATAAAGATGCAAAGTAAAATAAACGGCAAAGGAAATAACTAAGTGTTGGAAGATTAATATGATGGAAGATAGACCCGGGGGCCATAGGTTTCACTAGTGGCTTCTCTCAAGAGCATAAGTATTATGGTGGGTAAACGAATTACTGTCGAGCAATTGATAGAATTGAGCATAGTTATGAGAATATCTAGGTATGATCATGTATATAGGCATCACGTCCGCGACAAGTAGACCGAAACGATTCTGCATCTACTACTATTACTCCACACATCGACCGCTATCCAGCATGCATCTAGAGTATTAAGTTCATAAGAACAGAGTAATGCTTTAAGTAAGATGATATGATGTAGAGGGATAAACTCATGCAATATGATATAAACCCTATCTTTTTATCCTCAATGGCAACAATACAATATGTGTTGGTTCCCTTTCTGTCACTGGGATCGAGCACCGCAAGATTGAACCCAAAGCTAAGCACTTCTCCCATTGCATGAAAGATCAATCTAGTAGGCCAAACCAAACTGATAATTCAAAGATACTTGCAAAGATAAACCAATCATACATAAAAGAATTCAGAGGAGATTCAAATATTGTTCATAGAAAAACTGGATCATAAACCCACAATTCATCGGATCTCGACAAACACACCGCAAAAGAAGATTACATCAAATAGATCTCCAAGAAGATCGAGGAGAACTTTGTATTGAGACCCAAAGAGAGAGAAGAAGCCATCTACCTAATAACTATGGACTCGTAGGTCTGAAGTAAACTACTCACACATCACCGGAGAGGCCATGGAGTTGATGTAGAGGCCCTCCATGATCAATGCCCCCTCCGGCGGAGCTCCGGAAAAGGCCCCGAGATGGGATCTCTCGGGTACAGAAGGTTGCGGCGGTGGAATTAGGTTTTCGTGGCACTCCTGGATGTTTGGGGAATACATGGATATATATAGGAGGAAGAAGTACGTCGGTGGAGCAACGAGGGGCCCATGAGGGTGGATGGCGCACCTAGGGGGGTAGGCGCACCCCCTGCCTCGTGCCCTCCTCGATCGTTTCTTGACGCCCACTCTAGGTCCCCTGGATCACGTTTGTTGAGAAAATCACGTTCCCGAAGGTTTCATTCCGTTTGGACTCCATTTGATATTCCTTTTCTACGAAACCCTAAAATAGGCAAAAAACAACAATTTGGGCTAGGCCTCCGGTTAGTAGGTTAGTCCCAAAAATGATATAAAAGTGTAAAATAAAGCCCATTAACATCCAAAATAGATAATATAATAGCATGGAGCAATCAAAAATTATAGATACATTGGAGACATATCAGGAGGCGCACCCTCCACCCTTGTGGCCGCCTCGTGGCTCTTCTGACTTGCACTCCAAGTCTCCTGGGTGTCTTTTGGTCCAAGAAAAATCATCGTGAAAGTTTTATTCCATTTGGACTCCTTTGAACTCCGTTTGGTATTCCTTTTCCGCGAAACTCTAAAACAAGGAGAAAACAGAAACTGGCACTGGGCTCTAGGTTAATAGGTTAGTCCCAAAAATCATATAAAATAGCATATTAATGCATATAAAACATCCAAATCAGATAATATAATAGCATGGAACGATAAAAAATTATAGATACATTGGAGACATATCAACATACAACGGGTGCTACCGATGTATGTGGTCCGATGAGTGTTGAGGCTTGCGGCGTGTATCGTTATTTTTTGACCTTCATAGATGATTTAAGTAGATATGGGTATATCTACTTAATGAAACATACAAAGGTTAGTAACTCAAAACAAGAGTTACAGAATGAACATAGACTATTTAAGGGCGAGGTGACGATGTGTGTTGGAAGTGATTCCAAGGTTGATAAGATCACCATCGCACACTCCCTCTACCTTCCGGATTAGTGTTGGACCTAAATAAATGTTATTTGGTGTTTGCGTTGAGCATGAATATGTTTGGATCATGTTTACTGCAATACGATTATTCATTTAAGTTAGAGAATAATTTTTGTTCTGTTTACATGAATAAAACCTTCTATGGTCATACACCCAATGTAAATGGTTTATTGAATCTCGGTCGTGGTAATACACATATTCGTATTATTGATGCCAAAAGATGAAAAATTGATAATGATAGTGCAACATATTTGTGGCACTGCCGTTTAGGTCATATTGGTGTAAAGCGCATGAAGAAACTCCATGCGGATTGACTTTTGGAATCACTTGATTATGAATCATTTGATGCTTGCAAACCATGCCTCATGGGCAAGATGACTAAGACTCCGATCTCCGGAACAATGGAGCGAGCCACTGACTTGTTGGAAATAATACATACCATGTATGTGGTCCGATGAGTGTTGAGGCTCGCGGCAGGTATCGTTATTTTCTGACCTTTATAGATGATTTAAGCAGATATGGGTATATCTACTTAATGAAACACAAGTCTGAAACATTTGAAAAGTTCAAAGAATTTCTGAGTGAAATGGAGAATCATCATAACAAGAAAATAAAGTTTCTACAATCTGATCGCGGAGACGGATATTTGAGTTACGAGTTTGGCCTTCATTTAAAACAATGTGGAATAGTTTCACAACTCACACCACCCGGAACACCACAACGTAATGGTGTGTCCGAACGTTGTAACCGTACTTTATTAAATATGGTGCGATCTATGATGTCTCTTACCGATTTACCATTATCGTTTTGGGGTTATGCATTAGAGACAACTGCATTCACGTTAAATAGGGCACCATCTAAATCTGTTGAGACGACACCGTATGAACTATGGTTTGGCAAGAAACCTAAGATGTCGTTTCTTAAAGTTTGGGGTTGCGATGCTTATGTGAAAAATCTTCAGCCTGATAAGCTCGAACCCAAATTGGAGAAGTGCGTCTTCGTAGGATACCCAAAAGAAACTGTTGGGTACACCTTCTACCATAGATCCGAAGGCAAGATCATTGTTGCTAAGAATGGATCCTTTCTAGAGAAGGAGTTTCCCTCAAAATAAGTGAGTGGGAGGAAAGTAGAACTTGATGAGGTAATTGTACCTTCCCTCGAATTGGAAATTAGCACATCAGTGAAATCCGTTCTCGTTATGCCTACACCAACTAGACAGGAAGCTATTAATGATGATCATGAAACTTCGGCTCAAGTTACTACCGAACCTCGTAGGTCAACCAGAGCACGTTCCGCACCAGAGTGGTACGGTGATCCTATTCTGGAAGTCATGTTACTAGACCATGACGAACCTACGAACTCTGAGGAAGCGATGATGAGCCCAGATTCCGCGAAATGGATAGAGGCCCTGAAATCTGAGATGGGATCCATGTATGAGAACAAAGTATGGACTTTGGTTGACTTGCCCAATGATCGGCATGCCATAGAACATAAATGGATCTTCAAGAAGAAGACTGATGCTGATGGAAATGCTTCTGTCTACAAAGCTCAACTTGTTGCAAAAGGTTTTCGACAAGTTCAAGGAGTTGACTACGATGAGACCTTCTTACCCGTAGCGATGCTTAAGTCTGCCTGAATCATGTTAGCAATTGCGCATTTTATGATTATGAAATCTGGCAAATGGACGTCAAAATTGCATTCCTTAATGTATTTCTTAAAGAAGAGTTGTATATGATGCAACCAGAAGGTTTTTTTTATCCTAAAGGTGCTAACAAAGTGTGCAAGCTCCGGCGTTCCATTTATGGACTGGCGCAAGCATCTCGAAGTTAGAATATACATTTTGATAGTGTGATCAAAGCATATGGTTTTATACAGACTTTCGGAGAAGCCTGTATTTACAAGAAAGTGAGTGGGAGCTCTGTAGCATTTCTAATATTATGTGTGGATGACATATTGTTGATTGGTAATGATATAGAATTTCTAGATATCGTAAAAGGATACTTGAATAAGAATTTTTCAATGAAAGACCTCAGTAAAGCTACTTATATATTGGGCATCAATATCTATAGAGATAGATCAAGATGCTTAATTGGACTTTCACAAAGCACATACCTTGATAAAGTTTTGAAGAAGTTCAAAATGGTTCAGTCAAAGAAAGGGTTCTTGCTTGTGTTACAAGGTGTGAAGTTGAGTCAGACTCAATGCCCGACCACTCCAGAAGATAGTGAGAAAATGAAAGTCATTCCATATGCCTCAGCCATAGGTTCTATCATGTATGCAATGCTGTGTACCGAACCTGATGTGTGCCTGGCTATAAGTTTAGCACGGAGGTACCAAAGTAATCCAGGAGTGGATCACTGGACAACAGTCAAGAACATCCTGAAGTACCTGAAAAGGACTCAGGATATGTTTCTCGTTTATGGAGGTGACAAAAGAGCTCGTCATAAATGGTTTCGTCGATGCTAGCTTTGACACTGATCCAGATGACTCTAAGTCACAAACCGGATACGTATTTATATTGAATGGTGGAGCTGTCAGTTGGTGCAGTTCCAAGCAAAGTGTCGTGGCGGGATCTACGTGTGAAGCGTTGTGCATAGCTGCTTCGGAAGCAGCAAATGAAGGAGTCTGGATGAAGGAGTTCATATCTGATCTAGGTGTAATACCTAGTGCATCGGGTCCAATGAAAATCTTTTGTGACAATACTGGAGGAATTACCTTGGCGAAGGAATCTAGATTTCACAAAAGAACCAAACACATCAAGAGAAGCTTCAACTCTATCCGTGATCAAGTCAAGGAGGGAGACATAGAGATTTGCAAAATACATACGGATTTGAATGTGGCAGACCCGTTGACTAAGCCTCTTCCACGAGCAAAGCATGATCAGCACCAAGACTCTATGGGTGTTAGAATCATTACAATGTAATCCAGATTATTGACTCTAGTGCAAGTGGGAGACCGAAGGAAATATGCCCAAGAGGCAATAATAAAGTTGTTATTTATATTTCCTTATATCATGATAAATGTTTATTATTCATGCTAGAATTGTATTAACCGGAAACTTAGTACATGTGTGAATACATAGACAAACAGAGTGTCCCTAGTATGCCTCTACTAGACTAGCTCGTTAATCAAAGATATTTAAGTTTCCTAGCCATAGACATGTGTTGTCATTTGATGAAAGGGATCACATCATTAGAGAATGGTGTGATGGACAAGACCCATCCGTCAGCTTAGCACTATGATGGTTAAGTTTTATTGCCATTGCTTTCTTCATGACTTATACATGTTCCTATGACTATGAGATTATGCGACTCCCGAATACGAGAGAAACACCTTGTGTGCTATCAAATGTCACAACGTAACTAGGTGATTATAAAGATGCTCTACAGGTGTCTCCGATGGTGTTTGTTGAGTTGGCATAGATCGAGATTAGGATTTTTCACTCCGTGTATCAGTGAGGTATCTCTGGGCCCTCTTGGTAATGTACATCACTATAAGCCTTGCAAGCAATGTAACTAATGAGTTAGTTCCGGATGATGTATTATGGAACGAGTAAAGAGACTTGTCGGTACCGAGATTGAACTAGGTATGATGATACCGACGATCGAATCTCGGGCAAGTAACATACCAATGACAAAGGGAACAACGTATGTTGTTGTGCGGTTTGACTGATAAAGATCTTTGTAGAATATGTAGGAACCAATATGAGCATCCAGGTTCCGCTATTGGTTATTGATTGGAGATGAGTCTCGGTCATGTCTACATAGTTCTCGAACCCGTAGGGTCTACACGCTTAACGTTCGATGATGATTGGTATTATGAGTTTATGTGATTTGATGTACCGAAGGTTGATCGGAGTCCCGGATGTGATCACGGACATGATGAGGAGTCTCGAAATGGTCAAGACATAAAGATTGATATATTGGATGACTATATTCGAACACCGAAATAGTTCCGAGGGTCACCAGATATATATCGGAGTGCCGGAAGGGTTATCGGAACCACCAGAGAAGTAATGGGCCTTATTGGGCCTAGGGGAGAGACAGAGGGGCAGCCAGGGGCTAGCCGCGCCCCCATGGTCCTAGTCCGAATTGGACTAGGGGAGTGGCGGCGCCCCCTCCTTCCTTCTTCTCCTAGTAGTACTAGGAAAGGGGGGATCCAACTCCTACTTGGAGTATGATTGCCCCCCTTGGGCGCGCCCTATAGGGCCGGCCGGCCTCCCCCTTGCTCCTTTATATACGGGGCAGGGGGCACCCTAGAACACACAAGTTAAAAATTGTTTTAGCCGTGTGCGGTGCCCCCCTCCATAGATTTCCACCTCGGTCATATTGTCGTAGTGCTTAGGCGAAGCCCTGCGTTGGTAATTTCATCATCACCGTCAACACGCCGTCGTGCTGTTGCAACTCTCCCTCGGCCTTAGCTAGATCTAGAGTTCAAGGGACGTCACCGAGATGAACGTGTGCAGATCACGGAGGTGCCGTGCGTTCGGTACTTGATCGGTTGGATCGCGAAGACGTTCGACTACATCAACCGCGTTACTTAATGCTTCCGCTTTCAGTCTATGAGGGTATGTAGATACACTCTCAACCTCATTGCTATGCATGTCCTAGATAGATCTTGCGTGATCGTAGGAATTTTTTTGAAATACTGTGTTCCCCAACAAACGGCTCCCAAAAGGAGCATCTGCCTAATGTGATAGATGAACCACCGATTTCGGACACTATTCGGCAAATGGCCATTGGGAGCATCAAGCCAGTTGAAGGAAATGTACCGGACTCTTTCGATGATGATGACCCCATGACTCAAAGCAGAACACACCAAGTCACTGCTGAAGAAAATGTCACTCCAAACACAAATGGAAACCAGAATGCAAATGTGTAACATCCCGATTTTCAATTTGGATGTTAATCATTAGGACATCATATGCATCCATGATTCTTGCATTTTGAATTGGTTTTATTTGGAAATTTTGATCCTAGAGACCTTAAGCAACTCAAGGACCATTTGAGAGAGTTGGAGATTTTCATAAAATTCCATTTTTGAACTTTCAAAATTGTTTAATTGGATCAGGGTGATTTTTATTAGAAATTATTTTTATAATTATTTCAAAATAAATAAAATAATGAGAGAAGATAATATGACTTCTTCAAAACATAGGAAATAATGTAAATTTAATTTTAAATAAAAATATTTATTTTATTTGAGATTTTATTTGGTTAAATTAGGAAAAATTGCATTTTAGCCCAGAAAAATGTTCATGTTGTCCTAAATATTCGGAGAGGATCGTGAATTTTTTTGGGGATTTTAGGATTTTTATTTATTTTATTTTTGGATTTTTTTTATTTTGGCGGAATTTATTTATTTTAAAAAAATCTCTGTCGGACCGAACTGGGCCGGAGGCCCATCCGGCCCACAATGTCGCCGCCTCGCCGAGTACGCCTCCCACACGCGCCGCGCCGCCGCCAGAGTCCGAGCCGGACTCCTCTCCGCCGCCGCCTCGCCTTGCCCCCTCCCCAAGCCGGCCTCCACCCCCTCTTAAATACCGCCACCGCCACACCCCCTCCCCACCAAGCCGCCACCGCAGCCCCGCCTCCCGCCATCGCCGCTTAGCGCCGCCACCACCACACGCTGCCTCCCGCCGCCGCCGCTGCTGCCGCGCCGCGCCCGCAGCTGCACGCCACCCACGCCACCTTTCGCTGACGCCGGAGCCGCGTCGCGCCAACGCCCACCGCCCCGCTCGCCGGAGTTCACCGCTACCGCTGCCGTTTCCGATCAGCCGCCAGTTTTTCGCCGAAAAAACTGCCGAACCGATAAAAAACGATCCGGTTCTTTAGTTTTTTTCAGTTTTTCTTTTAGATCGGTTTATTTTTATTCGGTTAGATTAAATAGTGAGCGTTCACCCGGTTCATTTTATTAGCGAACGTATTTGTTTGTTAGTCTCTGTTACCGGACATTCGTCCGATAGATTTTTCTTTTTCTATTATTTTTGGCCAAGGACCTATCCACGAATAGTTTCTTTACAGATTAGTCCATGATCTTCAAACCCTCACTACTTTTTGCTTGTTTGTCCAAATCTAGTGAAACCAATGCCAAAATCTTCATCTTGATCCCCTATGTTCAGATAAACAACTTGAACATGATTTTGGAAATTTAAAATTTGGTCTCAAGAAGATTTGAATTCAAACTTCTTTTGACCGTAGTTTGAGTATCAGAACTCCGATTCGATTGATTCTTTTTGCAAGTCGAAGCTCTTCACTTGAACTTTCTGTTTAGATCTTTTATTTTGGTTTTACCTTTGGATCTTATGATTGAGTGCTTATGTATTCTATTGTTTGTTCACTATAGAGTTTCCGGAGTGCGAGGCTTGCTACTATGAATATCTAGGGTTTTCCGATCGTTAGCAAGGCAAGTAACAGTTTGATCATATGCCTTTATTAACAGTTTTTATGCATTAGTTCCAACCCTCAAACATTGCATGAGTAGGATTTGATAACTTGTGGGTGTTGGGAAGTAGTTGATGAGGTAGGAACCCATTGTCTTATATTCAAACCCTGGGTGTTACTACGTTATGCTTATACTGCTATGCTATGCTCGTAGACGTGGATTGGGTTTGAGAGATTCATGAAAGATGTGAGAGTTATTATTAATTAAGGGAACTTAAGGTGGCTACTTTAATACACTTCTGGGTGGATTGGTTGTGGGCACCTGGGGATATACTAGTGTTGTCCGAGGAGATCCCAGGGAACCCGTGTGATCATCCTATGGTTCGCCACCCAGGCTCAAAGGGATCATAATGTTATTCATGCTAGAAACTTCTGTGTGCAGCCACAAGCCATTATGGGCTCTGGCATAGTTGAGTAAGTTATGGGAATCCTTTCCATGGTGGGCTAGCAGGTGTAGGGGAATTGTAGGTGTACCGGCCTATCTATCGGTTAATGGGACCTCTTCGGAAAGACTGTGTCTCGGTCATCCGTTTCTCAAACATAATGTAGTGCGAGAAATACAACGGAGGTGATCGAGTCTTGTGGGGAAAAGTGCACAAACCTCTGCAGAGTGTAGAATCTAATCATGGTTAGCCGTGTCCCGAGTTATGGACATCTTGAGTATCTGGTACTTGAATTATTATGTTGATCTCATCACTTTACTTAAGTAATTTGTCGGGTTATAAATTTTAATTTTGGGATTGAGTTGGGGTTACCTTCTCAATATTTTTTTCAACAAACATTGTAGTTAAATAAAACATATTCCTTTGTTGTAGGGAAAAACTAGCTTTATGCAAATGATAACCATAGAGCCTCCACCAGCCATATATGCATGTAGTGATAGTTATTTTTGTTCATTGCTCTATCATGTTATCTTGCCAGCATATTCCATGTGCTGACCTACACGGCTGCAATGTATTATGTTGCAGAGTTTTCAGACGAAGAGTAAGGTGTGCTAGGTCATTGTCATGCACTTAGTATTGCCGTGGAGCTGGATGGACTCATTTATCTTTGATGCTTCCACAGTTATCTTATTTAGATGGCCTTCAGCCATATTATTGTAATAAGTACTCTTTTTGAGACACTCGATGTAATAAGTGTGTGATTGAACTCTGATATAATTCCTCGAGTACGGTGTGTGTCAGCAATACCGATCCAGGGATGACACTTAAGCAGAGAGACTTGACCGTCTGAGGTCGGGTCGCTACAAAATGCCAATCAAAATGGCAATCTCGATGGAAATGGCGACACAGATGCTCATCCCGATGCTGATGATGAGGAAAATGAAAATTTTCATCAAGATGAAAGTCCTCACCCACGAGTGGCTAATCGAGTTGACCCTGCATTATTTCTTGAAGATCTCGAGAATCCAGGTTATCGACCCACAACTTGTTCTCGCACTCGTTTGGCTAACTACTGTGGCAGTTTCTCATTTGTCTCACTGAAAAAACCTACCAAGTATGAGGAAGCCACGAATGATCCCGATTGATGAATGCCATGCAAGAGGAGTTGGTTGTTGGATTTTGGGTTCCGGCAGACCCTTGAGGTTCGAACACTGGGGTGCGCGCGGAGATTTCGCCTCCTACCTACCTGCACCCCTCCGCCACGCTAGGATCAAAGCTATGAAAAGAACAACGCAAGGGACACAGGGTTTATACTGGTTCGGGCCACCGTTGTGGTGTAATACCCTACTCCAGTGTGTGGTGTGTGGATTGCCTCTTGGGCTGATGATGATGAACAATACAAGGAAGAACAGCCTCGCGAGGGTCTGTTCTTGGCTGGGGCGATGAACTGATGGGGGGAGTTCAGCCACCTTTCTCTCTCTCTCTCTCTGTGTGCTTCTAGCCTCTCTAACGAGCCTCTTTCTTCCTACCACCCAACCCCCTTGCTCTGTGGGTGGCTGGTCCTATTTATAGAGGCCCTGGTCCTCTCCCCAAATATTGAGCGGGAAGGGAGCCAACAATGGTGGGCTAATTTGAAGGGGGACAACAAGTATCAACTATCCCGACAAAAGTAGTCTTCGCCTGCACAAAGCTCTGGTGATGACGCCATCTTGGGCTCCACGGTGACCTCCGTCTCGTAGTCCTCCTGGTCTTGGTCTCGTTGCACCGAAATGGCAACCTTTGCCTGATGCCTCGGTACTCCGCGGCTGCGCTTGCCCCCTTTGCACCAAAGAGGAAAGGAGGACGCTGCGCGGGCTGGCACCCGCCTGGCGCCCTGAGTCGTCATGGCTTGCGTCACGGGCACCTCGCGAGGTACCCCGCCTTGATCTCTCCGCCTCCTCTTGAGCCAGCCTGACGAGGCCATGCCTGAGGAAGCTTCGTGTCATCCGCCCCGCGAGGTTTGGCCCCGCGCGAGGGTCTTGAGTTTGTGTTGGTGAAGATGGGCCGTGCTGGGCCCCCCTTTGAGCCACGCCACAGGCCGCAGGCAGGCAAGTCTGGGGACCCCCATTCCCAGAACGCCGACAGTAGCCCCCGGGCCCAAGGCGCGCCCGGACTTGGCCGTGCAGGGAGGCGGAAGGGCAAGAGCAAAGCGCCGCGGGCCCTAACAGCCTGCGGCCTTGGGCGCTGCGTGGCGGTTGACTGGACGTGGGCGCCTCCACTTCCCCATGACGCCTCGGCAACTGCACGGATTGGACAAGTCCCTGCATGCAAAACTGGTCATGATTACCTGCGATCGTGGAGGTCGGCGGTTGGCCTCCGCCGATAATAAGTACGGAACGTCGCGTGCCCTTCCAGTCCATCCCTCCTTGCTTCTCCTTCTTCCCGATCCTTGCTCCGTCTTGCTGCGATGGCTCCGATCCACCGGTTCTCGTCGGCAGAGAAGGGAAAGGCTCCCCGAGAGGGACCGGACCCACTTCCACCGAAGAAACGGCATGTCCACCATGGCCCGGACGAGGGGGCCCTTCAGGTGGTGTCGAGGCCTTGGGGTGAGCGGGCACCGCCGGGGTTCCCGCTTCCATTGTACGCCCACGTCGAGGGCCCCGAAGGAGCTGATGCTGACCGCCACGGGCGGCGCCGGCGCCGACGGGTCATGAAGGTGTGGGTCGTCCCTCCTGGGGTCCACACCGAGGGCTCCTCCGCAGAGTTCGTGCTCCACGTCGCCATTCCTCTTCAGTCTTGGATCCGTCTTCCTCCCTTCTTCGCCTCCGTCATCCCACAGGGGGAGCCCCTGGAGCTTTGGCTGCAGCACGCCGGCTGCAGCACCCTCGCGACCGAGGCAGAGGTCGCGGTCGTCGCCCCGGGCGAGGTCTACATGACCTGGGGCTGGAGAGAGATTGCCCGGGTTTGCAGGACAAGGGGCGTCTTTGCGATCCACTTGGACTATGATGGTGCTTTGGTGATGCTCCTCAAGGTCTTCGACGCGGACGGGCGCCGGGTGGAGTGCTGCCCCGGTGAAGGCGGCCAGGGCCCTGCTGTGACGAGGACCGGGCTGGCCAATCGCTCCCTTAGCGGCTCCTCGGGCGGTGGAGACGTCGGAGGCTCTAGCGACTCCGGCGAGCCCTTCGCGACTCCGGAGACAAGCGACGACAGCTACGAGCCCCCGAGCCAGCGCCGCTCGCGGAGCAGGGCAGGCTCGTCAGGCCGCCGCCGACTCTGATCTGGATGGGGTTGGCGTCGGTGCTTGACGGCCCACTGTTGATGATGGCGTCTTTTGTAGCGATGCACGTAGTTTGCGTCTCTTTATGATCTGTTCCCTGCGAGGAACCAAAAACGTGCCCCGTGGGGGCTTGTAAGGTGCCGGTGACCCTGTTTGGTTAATATAACCCTTGTCGTAGATCTGGGCGAGTTGCTCATCGCGTCTTAGCTCGGTCCTCCCTTTCGAACCTCACGAGGGCTTGGTGCTCTGCGCCGACAGGTCCCAGTCCCAAGGCGGCTTCAGCCGTTGCTGGTATGCCAGGTCGCGATGCCGTGGTCAAGGCCAGGAGGTGAGCGACCCGGAGTCCGGTAAGAGCCCCTGAGTCGCGATGCTCAGAAGGTCCCCTTTGGCGCCCAAGTAGCCGTCGTTCGGTGAGAAAGGGGAGCGACGTCGCTAACATGGAATAGCATTAGGTGCAGGGATGGTGCCACGGTAGCTGGCGCTCCCGGGCGATAACTTATCTCGAGGATCAGGGGCCGCTCTCTGGTGTGTGGCCGGGTCCGTGCATCGGCAGGCGCGAGGTTGCTCGGCGAGGTCCTCGTGTGTCTCTCCCCTCTCGCCTTTGCTCCCCTTTATACTCTACGTCCTCGGGTCCCGGCCCTCGAGCGAGTCTCAGCCGTCGCTGGTATGCCAGGTCACGATGCCATGGTCAAGGCCAGAGGGTGAGGGCTGGAGAGCCAGTAGGAGCCCTGAGTCGTGATGCTCAGGCACCCCCCCTTTAACATGCAAGCGGTTCGCGCGGACGAGAGCGAAGGAGACACAGCAAGAGCCTCGCCTGACGCTGCTCCTTCAGGAGGTCCTGCAGGTCCATCATAGAAGGAGCAAGGAGTTGCCATAACAATTGACGGTCAGCCGTTGGTTGCTTCCGAAGGGTAGTGAGGCACTGAAGGCTTGACGAGGTGACGCTATGCGGGGCTGCCGCGGCTAGAGCTCAGCCATCTAGGTTTGTCGGTGTTGCAGGGACGGACCCATGCGCAAGCGTCATGCCGTTTGGGAGCAGCTCCGTTAGTTGGCGTCAGCTAAGCAGGCAACTAGGTAAAGCACATTAGCCACGAAGGAGTGGATTCGTTCAAATAGATGCTGGGAATGCGGAGATCACTGGGTCAGGCCCGAGCAACTTGGGGGTCATGCTGCCCGAGGGGCGTCCCCAACAAGGTAAGATGACAACACGGAATGTAAAGGGGTACACGCCGCAGGGACGGACCCACGCGGCCTGGGAATAATGCATCCCTGGGGGCGCTCCCAGCTGGAAGTGAAACTTGAAAGATGTCACCTGATGACGCTGAAGACGAAGGGGTGTTGGTGTAGCCGGCTCGGTGGGCTGCGGAAGCTGATCCTCATGAGCCCCCAGGCCCAGGGGCCTCGGGAGGCTCCGGGGGCGCTGGCGGTTCCTCGCGGGCCATCTTCATCTCCGCCAGGGCTGCGGGGCACCTGGCCCTTGTGCCTCCGTGATGCCCCTCATGAGGCGCTGGTACGCGTCAGCCACGCTCGGCAAGCCGTAAGGCATGCGAACGTAGCCGTGGGGTGGACCTCCGCAGCGCCCCACTCGCGAGGGCCAGAGGCGCTCCAGGGAGGCGACTTGGTTGAGCCCTGGTACATCAACACAGATGCGCAGCTCGCCATCCTTGCCTGGATGGGGAGCCACTGCTGGTAGGCGGCGGGCACCTCTCATGACTCTGGACTCCTGTAGCTCCTGAATTGCCTTGCTGACGAACTCCTGTGGGTCTGGATCTCCTTGCCTTGCTCCTTCTTGAGGGAAACGTGCTTCGAAACACGCCTCCATGTGGTGCCCTAGCGCCTCCCTCGTGACCCTGGCTAGGTCGGTGGCCCTCCAGGGGAGAGCCCCCGAGCCCTGCCTGAGGAGGGCGTCGGGCGCGCTTTCCTATGCGATGGAAGGAGGTTCCCCCTGGGCAGGCACGGGCCCAGAGGGGCCTGCCTCCTGAGGGGACAGGCCGGATGACGTCTTCTTCTTCTTGGGGGCGGCCTCGGGAAGCCTCCTGCTTCCACGATCCGGGTCTTCCAATGATGCGGCCTGAAAGGCTCGCTCCAGGGAACACACCGCGTCCTTCTCTTCATAGGGCACCGTGATGACTCCGCCGCTTCCTTGCATCTTGAGGACGTTGTAGCCGTGGTGAGTCACGGCCATGAACTTGGCCAGCGCTGGGTACCCAAGGATGGCGTTGTACGGCAGGCGGATGTGAGCGACGTCGAAGTCGATGAGCTCAGTGCGGTAGTTGTCGCATGCCCCGAAGGTGACAGGGAGGCGGACCTGCCCAATCGGGACCGTGGAGCCATCGGTGATACCGGAGAAGGGCTTGGTTGGCTGATCTGGCTGTAGGGCACTTGGGGGTTGTTGAATGTCTCTACGGATAGGACGTTGAGCCCTGCCCCGCCATCGATGAGGGTCTTGGTGACCACCACGTTGCTGATGATTGGGGAACAAAGCATCGGGAGGACTCCGGCTGTAGCCGCACACTTGAGTTGATCTGCTAAGCTGAATGTGATGGCGCACGCCGACCACCTGAGAGGGCGCGTGGCTTCGAGCCTGGGGAGGGCTGCATTCACTTCGCGGGCGAACTGCTTGAAGATGCGCTGAGAGGCTGGGGCCCGAGCTCCGCCCAGGATGCAGGCGATCGCCCGCGGCTCCTGGAAGCCCCCAGCCTCCTCGTCCTGGTGGCGGTCCTCATTTCTCCTTGGCTGTGGCGGCAGCAGTGGGAGGCCTGCGTTGCCTTGCGGGCGATCCTCGCGAGGCTGATCCCTCCAGCCTCCCTCGCGAGGTGGGTCATGCTAGCAATCCTCACGAGGTTGGTCGCGCCACCCCTGGTGCGGGCCACGGTCTTCCCAGCGCCCTGGGTTCCTTCCTCCTCCTCGGCCGTATCCCCGGTCACCATGTTCGGGGCGACAGCCAATCCTTCCTTCACGCACGGCTCGGAGTTCTTGGCATTCGCTGGTGTTGTGGGTGTGGAGGTCGTGGTACACGTAGTACCGGCTGCCCTTGGGAGGTTCGGGCTGATCTCTGCCCCGCTCGGTGTCTGGTTCTGCCATGAGCACGGCAGCTCCCTTGCGCTTCACTTCCTTGGCCTTGAGCTTCTTCTCTTCTGGGTCTGCGGCAGGCAGCTCAAGGAGGGAGAGACGCCCTTCCTCAGCCCTGGCGCACTTGTTCGCCAAATTGAACAGCTCCAAAGAAGTGCACAGGTCTTCATGCATCACCAGCTCCTCCTTCATCTTGACATCGCGCACGCTGTCGGAGAAGGCTGAGATGATGGCCTCTTCAGTCACCTTGGGAATCTTGAGGCGTGCATTGTTGAAGCGTTGGATGTACTTCTGCAGGGTCTCCCCGGGTTGTTGCTTGATGCGGCGCATGTCGCTCACGGCGGGTGGCCGGTCGCGAGTACCTTGGAAGTTGGCGATGAAGCGGGTGAGCATCTCTTCCCAAGAGGAGATTGTGCCTGGAGCCAGGTTCAGGAGCCAGGTGCGGGCCCCGTCCTTGAGCGCCATGGAAACCAGTTCGCCATGACCTCCTCGTCTCCGTTGGCAGCTTCGATTCCCAGCTCGTAGAGCTGGAGGAACTCCGCAGGGTCGGCCGTGCCGTTGTAGCGAGGAGGCAGGTCCGGCTTGAACTTGCCTGGCCACGCGACGCTGCACAGCTCGGTGGTGTAGGCGCGGTAGCCTGCTGTGGCCACGGGAGGCCTTGGGTGATGGAGAGCCTGGTCTTGCACGTCCCCACGCGCCGGAGCAGGAGGATGGTCGCGACGTGCTGGAGCAGGGAGCGCCCGAGCAGCTTCTGGTGGGCGAGGGACTTCTTGGAAGCTATGTTCTTGCCGCGCTGGCACCTGACGGTGCGGGTTCCGCCCAGGGGCCACGCGCCTTGGAGCCATGGCGTCTTCTTGAGGAGGAGGCGGCCGGGGCGCCGCCGGAGCCTCTTCGCCCGCGCGGGGCGGGGTGCGGTGCAGCAGAACGGACAGCGCGGAAGAACCCCCTGCAGCGCGGATGAGCTCGGCGACGCAGTCGAGCCATTCTTCGTAGACGTCGTCGACAGGACGGTAGCGCAGGAGCTCGTTCGCCGCGATGAGTGCAGCACGAGCCTCCATGGGCGCGCGGAGCGTGCAGGACAAAGATCCAGCTGGGGCGAGCGAGGGAGTTGCGGTGCGGCCGTCTTGGCGCACGGATGGATGCTGAGACGATGCTTGCTGCTCGTCCCCCGCCGGGCCGGTGGCGGCGTTGACGGCAGGTGACGGGGAACGGCGAGGACGCCCGCCGACAGGGGCTATCTGGGCGACGCGGGAAGCGAGGGCGGCCCGGCGCTCCGCACGGGCCCGACGTGCGTCAGACATGAGTGTGATGGTCGGAGGAGAGCGGGGCGGTGGAAGACGAATTCCGGCGCACCCCTACCCGGCGCGCCAAATGTCGGATTTCGGGTTCCGGTAGACCCTTGAGGTTCGAACACTGGGGTGCGCGCGGAGATTTCACCTCCTACCTACCTGCACCCCTCCGCCACGCTAGGATCAAAGTATGAAAAGAACAACGCAAGGGACACAGGGTTTATACTGGTTCAGGCCACCGTTGTGGTGTAATACCCTACTCCAGTGTGTGGTGTGTGGATTGCCTCTTGGGCTGATGATGACGAACAATACAAGGAAGAACAGCCTTGGGAGGGTCTGTTCTTGGCTGGGGCGATGAACTGATGGGGGGAGTTCAGCCACCTTTCTCTCTCTCTCTCTCTCTCTCTTTCTCTCTCTATTTGTGCTTCTAGCCTCTCTAACGAGCCTCTTTCTTCCTACCACCCAACCCCCTTGCTCTGTGGGTGGCTGGTCCTATTTATAGAGGCCCTGGTCCTCTCCCCAAATATTGAGCGGGAAGGGAGCCAACAATGGTGGGCTAATTTGAAGGGGGACAGCAAGTATCAACTATCCTGACAAAAGTAGTCTTCGCCTACACAAAGCTCTGGTGATGACGCCGTCTTGGGCTCCACGGTGACCTCCGTCTCGTAGTCCTCCTGGTCTTGGTCTCGTTGCACCGAAATGGCAACCTTTGCCTGATGCCTCGGTACTCCGCGGCTGCGCTTGCCCCCTTTGCACCAAAGAGGAAAGGAGGACGCTGCGCGGGCTGGCACCCGCCTGGCGCCCTGAGTCGTCATGGCTTGCGTCACGGGCACCTAGCGAGGTACCCCGCCTTGATCTCTCCGCCTCCTCTTGAGCCAGCCTGACGAGGCCATGCCTGAGGAAGCTTCGTGTCATCCGCCCCACGAGGTTTGGCCCCGCGCGAGGGTCTTGAGTTTGTGTTGGTGAAGATGGGCCGTGCTGGGCCCCCCTTTGAGCCACGCCACAGGCCGCAGGCAGGCAAGTCTGGGGACCCCCGTTCCCAGAACGCCGACATTGGTGCAATTCGAATTATATGATGTATGGGAATTGGTTGACAAATAGAATCCTAAGAAGCACAATATGATCGACACCAAACGGATATTCCGGAATAAGCAAGATGAAAATGACATTGTTGTGAGAAAAAAGCACGACTTGTCGCTCAAGGGTATACACAGGTAAAAGGTATTGATTTCAGTGAAACATATGCCCTTGTTGCTCGCCTTGAGGCAATTTGTATTCTTCTCGCTTATGCAAACTACAATGATATCCTGCTTTATAAAATTGATGTTAAAAGTGATTTCCTTAATGGCGAAATTGATGAGGAAGTATATGTTAGGCAGCCACCTGGCTTTGAAAACCCTCAGTTTCCTCACAAAGTTTTTTGGTTGAAAAAGGCTTTATATGGGCTAAAGCAAGCCCCTCGAGCTTGGTATGACACCTTGAAGAGGTTTTTGCTCGACAAAGGTTTCAAGCCAGGATCTACTGATTCCACTCCTTTCACACGTGCTATTGATGGTGATCTATTGGTGTGTCAAATTTATGTGGATGATATTTTTTCGGTTGTACTAACAATGCTTGCAGCATGGAATTCGGGTGAATGATGTCTGAGAAGTATCAAATGTCTATGATAGGTGGACTTAAGTTCTTTATCAGATTGCAAATACGTCAACAAGACAATGGAATTTTCATATCTCATGAGAAATACCTGAGAGACTATCTGAAGAAGTTCAAAATGCAAGATTGCAAACTGAAGGGCTACAAAACTCCAATGCCCATAAATGGTTAGCTGGACGCAGATGTGTACGGTAAAGATTATGATCAGAAAACTTATTGTTCGATGATTGGTTCTTTACTCTACCCATGTGCATCTAGACTTGATATTATGTTGAGTGCTTGTATTTTTGCTCGTTTTCAAGCTGCACCAAAAGAATCACATCACCAAGCGGTCAAGCGCATTCTGAGATATTTGGCTCACACCCCCACCCTAGGTTTATGGTATCCTAAGGGAGCATAGTTTGATCTCATTGGATATTCGAACTCATATTGGGAAGATAACTGGGTTGAAAGGAAATCTACTTCGGGGACATGTCATTTCCTCGGTAGATATTTGGTATGTTGGTCATCAAGGAAGCATAATTGTGTTTCTCTCTCTACGGTTGAGGCCAGATATATTGCTGCTGGCGCGTGTTGCACACAGTTATTATGGATGAAGCAGACCCTGAAGGATTATGGCATCAAGGTCAAGAAGATTCCTTTATTCTAAACAATGAGACTACGATAAAAATTGCACACAATCAAGACAAGCTTATTGCGATCAGACATCATTTTATTCGCGGTCATGTAGCTCGAGAGGATATTGTTATCAGTCACGTCAATACTGAAGAAAATCTCACTGATATCTTCACCAAGCCTCTCGATGAGAAATGATTCTACGTGTTACAGTGTGAGCTAAATATCCTAGATTTTGCAAACATGCAGTAAGCTGGACTCGGCACCTGTACCATCACTTCCACATCTTAGAAGGAATGGGTGCACGAAAATTTCGACAAAGTGAAATTTTCTTTCTGGGAGTGAATACATTAACGAAGAACTAGACTAACTGGGTGCCACGATAATTGTGCGACGCTCGGGGTCATACAGTTCTTATACGGTGGGTCACGCCACCACAATTTCCCTTTGTTGAGTCGCTTTTCATTTGTAGGATTTTGTGTTAAGTCCGAATGTATTTCACTCATAGCTTTTTCTCTCGGGTGTTTGTGTTTCTTTGTCTGAGTGAAATGCCAAGGACCCTGTTTTCCCTCTAATCTATTTCTTCTAGTCTATGATGTTCCGTTATGAATGCTCAAATTTCATCTGGTAACGATACTTTATCTGGTATCCTTGACCACGTTAAAGGTTCATTCCGAACTTAATTCATTTTGGCGAAAGCCGTCCGAAATTTGGGATTTCCCGCCCAAGTCTGGACCACGATCATTGATAATGGTTGCCACCTGCTCTTCATCAACTGCCAATTTATCTGGTCTGTTGAATTGCAATAGTCTACTGACTATGGTCATCTTATTAGATTCACCCGATGCAGTTATTCCTCCTCGCGTATATATACTACATCCCCATCTTTCCCCAAATTCACTTTGTCTCTTCATCACCATCACCTTCCAAAACCCTACCACACTGCTCCACCTTGAGCTTGACACCGTCGATCACCTTCACCGCTTTGCTGCCGGAAAGAGGTGGCCGGAGTCATTCCTCGCCGCCGCAGATCATCTTCCTCCCCGCGCCGTCGTAGTTGCTGCACATCACCGAGTTAGGGTATGTGTAGTCCGATCTCACTCTTCCATTCATCCTGTTTGAGTACGTCCACTGTAGAAATTATCTGTATTTACCGCATTTCTCATATCTTTACTGATAGGTAACTTGTGCGGATGTTGTTTGTAGAAGTCCCTCGCATCTGAAAATTTTCAGGTCTAGGGTTTGTGTTATGTCTCATACGGATGGATTGCTTAGCATGCTAACTAGTATATTCCTCGAACCTACTAGTTCGCTCTACACATTTCTTCATCCAAAACATTTCTCAAAGTCTGCATCTAATTCTTCTTCAAAACATTTTCTTTCTCAAAAACCTTGTTGTGAGCATTCATAACCCTCTCCCTATTTTCCCTGGCATCTATCCTTATTCACAGGTATATGCAGTCAGTTGAGGATTCCGCTTGACCAGTGAGCACGACTGACGAAGATGATGCTGTTTTTGGTCAGAGATGATGAAACAGAAACTCCGAATGCTAAGGGCCCAATAGTAGGCCCATCAACCAGCAAGCATAAGAGATCCGAGCAAAATGCTGATGAGCAAGAAGAGAATTCTCCAAATAAGAAGAAGGGTGGCGCACAAGCAATTACAAATATAGCTGAATATATGTCCCATGATCATTATAATACTGTTCCAGGAGAATCAAAGCAGTAGAGAGATAAGCGTTTGCAATGGATTCAACGTCACTGGGTGCGCAAGTGGTTCAATTATGATTTTTTTCATCCTTGGTTTGCTCAGAACTTTGCATTTCATCCACCATGGGGTGACTGCAAGGAAATTTCTCTCATAAAACCAAGTGATCCCTAGGAGAGACCGCTGCCTCCAACAAATGCTCATGAGTCTTCCCTTCGTACACCCGAATCTTATCCCGATGAGCTTGCTAAGTGTCAGCGCAATGCCATCAAGCGAGCTAAGAGGGCTGAAAAGAAAATGGCTCGTGAAGAGGAAAATCGTCGCCTTCTCAAGGATGATGTAGAGAAGAAAAGGGCCGAAGGTAAATCTGAAGGTCACTCTAAGTGCAAGCATGATCCCAATGTTGCTGCACCAAAGCGAAAGAGTGCACCAAAGAAGAGAACTGCTGAGCTAGATGACTATGTTGCCACAAGTGGTTCTGGATGATGACGGTCCTCTGCCCACAAGGGAAGAAGTTGATGTTGCTTCCAGTGAGCAAGTAAATATCACTACTTCAACGGTGTTGCCTGATCTTCGAGTCTGTATGGTTCCAATAGCACCACCGAATAAGATCTCTACTAGCAAAACTCCAACTACCACTGTCACGATGAAAGGGCATGTGAATACAACTCCTCATCCAGATGCTATCAATCTGAAGGATTTGGTGGTTGATGCTCCTGTGAGTACTGCAAAGCCAGGCGAACGGATTCCCAAGCCTGACTTGAAGAAGATCAAGGAGCCTACTACCGATTGTAATGCTCCTCAAGCTACTGCTCCGAAGGAGAAGGCTGCTAAATTTTCTCCTATAGTAATTCAGCCGTTGGCTTCTAAACCTCCTTCCGAGCAAGTTCCCGTGCAAACTGCTGCAGTTGTCCAGTTTGATGCTCCTTGCTACTATAATCATGTGTTCATCATGGAACAACTTGATAAGTTTGTTGATAATCCATTTGATGGTGTAGTGGCCACTCTGCCTATTCCTCCGGAAGTTATTACACAGGCCATTTCCATTATTCAAGAATGAGAGAACATTCAGTTGAAATCAACACTCTCACTGCCGAACTTAATGACCTTGATGGTCAAATGAAAACTGCCTCTTGAAATTTTGTCATTAAAGCACTCAAAGATTCCTACAGGGACATCAACCGTGCCATGACTCTCCTCCGAAGTAGAAGGTTGCGTTTTCACACGGGTCTAGATGAAATTGTTCGCGAGATCTATGATGAGCATCAAGACAAGGTTACTAGCTACAATGATCTGGTCAAAGGCCACATTGGTCAAGTTACTCAGCAAAGGAAGAAGCAACAAAAGATAATTGTGAAGAAAAATGTTCCTCTTGTTCCGACAGAAAAGTGTCCTGACCGCCCCGAGGCTTAGTGATGCGGAGCATCCTATGGACATCACCATGTCAAGAGTCCATTTGGCAAGTGAAACATGCCACATCTACTTCACATACATAAAGGTGAATCGTCTCCTTTACACGTGTCCATTTGTATCCTTCGAGGATGGTATACTACTTGACCCCTCTCTCGTGTGCATACATAGGTGTGAGCGGGGCTACATTCTTCAAGGAGGAGTCCAAGCTCAAGAGTACATGTACACCTTCAGCGAGGAGCACACACGGAAGAACCCCAAGGCCACAATGAAGGAGGCAGCCACCAAGAAGAAGGTTGCATCTCCCAGGCGACCTCATGCGCACGGGTCTCCCTGACCTCGTGCCCACGGGCCACCCAGAAGCCTTTTGGAAGTGAAGACGTGCACCCCCATGCGCACGGGCCTTGGACCCCGTGCACACTGGACCCCCGTACCGATGGCACAAGCCTGTGCACACGGGCTAAGTCACTGGCCACCTGGATACCCCATGCCACGAGACCCCCATTCCCACGGTACAAGCCCGTGCGCACGGGCTAAGTCACTGGCCACCAGGTTACCCCATGCCCACGGGCTTCACTTACACCGTTCACATGGGGCTGCTTGTGTGCAGCTGCAGGCTTTGCCCATGTAATGCCCATTACACCCCTTCTTACCCCTTCATCCCCTAGGGCTATATATACTCCTCCATCACCTCCATTTAGACTTAGCAAAGGATATGACATGATCTAGTTGAGCTTTTCTCTTTGTACCTCCTCTTGAGAGAGAGAGAGAGAGATACCTCACCCATGGAGATCAAGACCCCCATCTAGGGAAGGATCCCCATCTTAGGATCATCAGGACCTCATCACCTTCATAGGATTTGGCAAGAACTCTTTCTTGTATCTTTTCTTTTGTTGTTCTTGTACCTTTGTGGATCTTGTGTGGACGTGAGTCTAGTGGATGTGTGATTTGGGCTTGTTCTTGAGTGTTCCTCTTGTGATTTCTTTGTATTCTTCGTGGGATTCTGTCGGGGGTTGGGTGCGACATATGCCACAAAGGCTTAGTGTGAGGGTAAGACTGCTGCTGATAGGACCGGGAGCTGGTATGCGAGTAGCACGCGTTAGTTTACCCAGGTTCGGGGCTCTCCGGAGAGATAACACCCCTACTCCTGCATGTCTGAGTATATCTGGTATGTATATCTGGTACAGAGTGCTCCTGGAGCTGTATCTGAGCTCAGTGCCATAGGCATCTGGCTTTGTATATGCCTATATGAGGCATGCTAGTTCCGGCCATGCTCATGGCCGTGAGCATGTGTGCCCATGTGGATGGATGGATGGATAGCTAGCTAGCTTGCTAGCTAGTTGCTTGTGTGTGTGCGTGAGAGTCCATCCCCTGGATGGATGGATGGATGCCCCTTTATATAGGAGAGGGTAGCTTAGGATGTAAGCTTGGTAGTGGGCATGGGTAAGGCATGGTGCATGTCATCCTTGTCCCTGGGTCACTTCATAAATAGTGCCAGGGGACAAGTGACACTATACATGATGGCTGAGATGACATGTGAATAGTGCTAGGGTACGATTGTCTCGTCGGTGTCTTGTCGATGTTGCTTCGGGCTGCAGTCGGCAGTCGGCTGGTCGTTGCAGTCAGCAGCCGGCAACCGGCCGGGTAGAGCAGTCGGATGGGGAGTCGGCAGAAGCGGCCGGGCAGTCGGACTGAGGGGCTTTGCTAGCCCCGACGTCTTGAAATATCGTCTCACCGTCTTCAGTGTATCCATGTCCAATTACTCCGACAGTAGCCCCCAAGCCTCCGGGCAACTTGGCAAAGTTGGGCGGAGGTTTTTTAGGCGAGTGTTCATGGAAATGATAATGAAAAAAGACAAAGTTAGTCCATGCAGATATATCAAATGTTTTCTTTTAGCATTGCAAGTTTTATGTAGAGGGTGCCGACTCGGTTTCATCCGAACCCCTTAATCTTTTTCATGTTCCCTCTGCTTTTTGGCTCGTGCTCTCGCTCGCCAGACAGCCGCTCTGTAGTCTGTGGCTGAGAGTGGGCCATGAAGCGGAGTGTACAGTACTCAGAGTCTGGGAGCAGATTCAACCGACTAGATACTTGTAAAGGAAAACAGCCAGGTCGCCCGAACCGTTTTTCTTCCTGGACGTTTTTTCGCGTGGGTGGCCTCCAGCGTTCACTCTTGCTAGCCGGACAGCCGCTCTGCGGTCTGTGGCTAAGAGTGGGCCTTTGGTACTGCACACGCTACTAAGCCGTCTGCGGGAACAAATGTCTTAGGCCAAGCGGCCAGCCCCCGGGCCAACTCTGGCTGGCGCCGAGGCGAACAGTGATGCAACTGTAATGAAATGCGGAGATAGTTCCCCGAGCATCGCTCGGGGTTACCCGTGCTTTCGTAGTGCAAAAATATGCGGGTGAAGAGCTCATATTGGTTTTTGTGTAGCCGAGGCGGAGGTTGAGCCTCCGGGTGCTCGAAGGGGTCCCGGCCGGTCAGGCTCAACTGGCCAGGCGGCGAGGCGTCTGCAACGCCTTTTTCTTCTCTCTTTTTTTTCTCCGCCGGCTGCTGGCAGCCGGATAAAACTCTTCTCTTGTCTCTTGTTTTCTTCCGTGGGGCGCACCAGCGCACCCACTGGGTGTAGCCCCCGAGATTTGGGCCGACTGCTGAGTAGTCGGGCCGGATCTCCCGGCAACTATTTTGTCTTCTTATTCACGGGGGCGCGTCAGCGCACCCACTGGGTGTAGCCCCCGAGATTCAGGCCGACTGCTGAGCAGTCGGGCCGGATCTCCCGGCAACTACTTTGTCTTCTTCTTTTTCTTCTTCAGCCGGCTGGGCAGGCGGACCCCGACACAGCAATCGGGCGCTTTGCAGCCGGCCAGGCAGCCAGCGGTCGGAGGCACATCTGGCTGTCGAACGCACACTTTTTTTTCGCCAGCCGGCTGTGGGCAGTCGACCCTTGGCTTTTTTAGCTGGATCACGGGCAGCCGGCCCTTTCTTTTGTCTTCTCTCTTTCTGTCCGACTACACGCGGGGAGTCGGACCCTTCTTTCTTTTTTTTGATGGGGAGCCGGCTTGGCACTCGACCATTGACTTTTCTAACAGTCGGGCTCCAACTTTTTTCTACCCGGCCGTCCTTTTCCTTCCAGCCGGCCATTAGGCAGGCGGCCCTGCAAGGGCGCTAGTCGGCGCGAGGCAGGAGGCGGGAGGTGACGGGCACGCGGACGCCGGCTGGAGCGGTGAGCCGACAGCGCGCGTGGATGTCGGCCGGAGCAGCGAGTCGGCCCAGGCGGCACGGGGCGGGCGGCCGAAGCACCGCGACCCGACAGTCGGCGCGGGAAGCCGGGACAGGGCCGCA